>NC_140522.1:10131211-10461211 GCF_964339955.1 Pipistrellus hanaki | reverse complement strand
ACGATGATTCTCTCTCATCAAAATTTCTAACTCTCTATCCCTCTCTCTTCCTCTCTATAAAAAATCAATAAAACATACTTTTTTTAAAAGAGAGAGAGAGAGAGAGAGAGAGGGGGGGGGGGGAGGGGGTTGTCCTGGGAAGTCTTTTCTCCTGGAAACTGTTGCGGGAAGTCTGCTGTGAAGGGGTGGCTGGAAGGGGCTGGGGACCAGGACAGAGGCCCTGGTGACCAACCCCAGAGGCTCGGCAGGTCACCTTCCCTCCTCGGTAGGCGGGGCCTGTGAGTGACAGGCCTGTGGGTGAGCCCTCAGGAGGAAGAGGCTGCTCCAGGGATGAGTGTGAGGTCATCGGCTGGACACCACCACTCGGACGTCCAACAGAAAGACTGATGTCCACCTCACCCAGGTCTGAGTCTGAGTCTGATGACAACGTTCTTCTCCAGTCTCACCCACCTTGGAACGTCCTAGAAGACAACCGAGGGGTTAAAGCGATGGGCAGCCTCGGCCGAAATCTGTGTGGCTCAGTGGATAGAGCATCGGCCTGCAGACTGAAGGGTCCCAGGTTTGATTCCGGTCAAGGGCATGTACTTTGGTTGCGGGCACAACCCTGGTAGGGGGTGTGCAGGAGGCAGCTGGTTGATGTTTCTCTCTTGTCGATGTTTCTAGCTCTCTATCCCTCTCCCTTCCTCTCTGTAAAAAATCAATAAAATATATATTTTTAAAAAAAATTTTAAAGAAGCAGAAAAGGAAGTAAATCAGAGAAGAAGCTGACCCATTCACATCTATGTTTGTTTCAAACCAATTGTAATTAGGAGACAAAACAGAAGATTAATAAATCAGACCCGTTATCAGTTGTCATTTTAGTCATCAAGCCATATGCCCATTGTGCTTCATGGATAGCAGCTGAACGCAGGAATGGGGACAAGGATGAGGAATTGTCATGGTGCCGGGAAAGCAGCTCTCTCTCCCACGGAGCCAGCTTTGTCACTTATCTGAGCGATAAAAACAATTTCGTTACATGTAGGGTTGTTGGACTTAGCACATGTTAGCAAATAAAAATTCAGGACACTCAGTTAAATTTACATTTCAGATTTAAAAAAAATAAATAACTTTTTAGTTAAAGCATGTACCAAGTATGGCATGGGACCTAATGCAATATTTAGGAGATAGTTATACTAAAAATTATTATTTGCAAATATTTTATTTTTTTATATCAAATTCAAATGTAACTGGGTGTGCTCTGTGTCTTTCACCTGGCAATCTTAGTTGTATGGTCATTGTGCGTGAATGCCTAATATATACTTTTTGAATTAGCACTAATAGCAAATAATAACAGCACTAGCTGGTTTGGCTCAGTGGATAGAGCACTGGCCTGGGGACCAAAAGGTCCCAAGTTTGATTCCAGTCAAGGGCATGTACTATGGTTGCAGGCTTCTCCCTGGCCCAGGCCTTGGTCAAGATCATGCAGGAGGCAACCAATCGATGTTTCTCTCACATCGATGTTTCTCTCTGTCTCTCCCTCTCTCTGCCACTTCTCTCTAAAAATCAATGGAAAAATATCCTGAGGAATAACCAAAGGAAGGAAGGAAGGAAGGAAGGAAGGAAGGAAGGAAGGAAGGAAGGAAGGAAGGAAGGAAGAAAGAAGAGAAGAGAATAACAAACATCTAACGCAGATACAGTCTTCTTTAGCCAGAACATCACAGTTGGATTAAGAGGCTTTTCCTAACCTTATAAAGTTTCCATCCCACACGGGGGAGTGGAGCACCCGCCCAGGGTCACTCAGTGAAAACGCAGTGGGGCTGGGATCCAGACTCAGGGCTGCAGGGTCCAAAGCCTGCTCTCCACCATGACCTTGCATCACCTCTGAGACATCGAGTCAATAATGCATGAAACCACTGCCTTAAAAATACTCCGATACAGCGAAATTCCGGTAACATAAAATTTACCGTCTTAATTACCACTAAGTGTGCAGTTCAGTGGCGTTGAGTACACTCACATTGCGGTTCACCCAATCTTCGGGATTCTTTTTATCTTGCAAAACTAGAACTCTGTATGCATTAGACAGCTCCCCATGACTCCCTCCCCCAGCCCTTGGCAACCACCGTTCCACTGTCTGTCTCTGTGAATTTGACTGCTCTGGGTCCCTGATGTAAATGCAATCCTGCAGTATTTGACGTCTTATTATTTGTTTATTTCATTCAGCCTAATGTCCCCAAAGTTCATTCCTATTGTAGCATGTGTCAGAATTTCCTTCTTTAAAAAAAAAAAAAATATATAGCCGAAACCGGTTTGGCTCCATGGATAGAGCGTTGGCTTGGGGACTGAAGGGTCCTGGGTTTGATTCCGGTCAAGGGCATGTACCTTGGTTGCGGGCACATCCCCAGTAGGGGGTGTGCAGGAGGCAGCTGATCGACGACTCTCTCTCATCGGTGTTTCTAACTCTCTATCTCTCTCCCTTCCTCTCTGTACAAAATCAATAAAATATATTTAAATATATATATAATATTTTATATATATTTATAATTAAATATATAATTAAATATATAATTAAATATATAATTAAATAATTAAATTTATAATTAAATATATAAAATATATTAAATATATATATATATTTCATTGATTTTTTTACAGAGAGGAAGAGAGAGGGACAGAGAGCTAGAAACATGGATGAGAGAGAATCATCGATCAGCTGCCTCCTGCACACCCCCTACTGGGGATATGCCCGCAACCAAGGTACATGCCCTTGACCGGAATCGAACCCGGGACCTTTCAGTCCTCAGGCCGATGCTCTATCCACTGAGCCACACCGGTTCTGGGTGAATTTCCTTCTTTTGTAAGGCGGGATCACACCCCATTGTATGTCTATGTAACATGTTGTTTATTCATCTGTCCGCGGGCGCCTGGATGGCTTCCACCTTTTGGCTCTGTGACTAATCCTGCTGCGAACTCGGGTGGACACAGACCGGCCCAGTTCCCCCGGGGCTGGACACAGAAGTGAAACTGCTGAATCCCCGGGTGGTTCTATTTTCGTTCTCTGGGGAGTTGGCGTGGTGTTTTCCACAGCAGGGGTGGCATTCGGCACTCCCGCCAGCGGGGAGAGAGCGCCCCTGTCTCCACATCCTCACCAGCACTGGTTATTCCTGTTTTTTTGTTTGCTTTTTATATGATCCATCATGATGGATGTGAGGGACTATTGCTTTCTGTCTCCATGATGAACTGGGAGGGGGGACAGGGGAGGGCAACTGCCGGGAGGGAGCGTGTAGAGGAGGTGGGGAGAAGGGGGGAGGTTAATGGGGGGGGAAGGAGACATATATACTAATATTTGTAATACCTTAAACAATCAAATAAAATGTAAAAAGTTATTATATTTTGATTGTTTTAATGATTACATTATTTGATTTGTTGGAATCTGCAGAGACTATTTTATGGAGTTATTCTATTTGCCACCATACGTAACACTAGCATCAGTTATTATTTATCTGTTTGTTTGTTTGTTTGTTTGTTTGTTTGTTTTTAATCCTCACCTGAGGATATTTATCCATGGATTTTTATTTTTTATTTTTTTATTTTTAAAATATTTTTTATTGATTTTGTACAGAGAGGAAGGAAGAGAGATAGGGGATTTGCCCGCAACTGGGGATATGCCCGCAACCAAGGTACATGCCCAAGGTACAAGAACAAACTGGTCTTGGCTATCCATGGATTTTTAGAGAGAGTGGAAGAGAGAGAGAAAGAAAGAAAGAAAGAAAGAAAGAAAGAAAGAAAGAAAGAAAGAAAGAAAGAAAGAAAGAAAGAAAGAGAGAGAGAGAAAAATACTGATGTAAGATAAACCCATCGATTCGTTGCCTCCTGCACGCACCCTGACCAGGGCCCAGGCCAGGGAGGAGCCTGCAACCCAACCAAAGTGCATGCTCTTGACAGGAATCGAACCCAGGACCCTTCAGTCTACAGCCCCATGCTCTATCCACTGAGCCACACTGGCTAGGGCACATCAGTTATTGTTAATGACAGTAATGACCTGTGTGAGCGGAGTACCTCCTGGAGGCCAGGCATTGGCCGAGGGCCACGCAGCTGTTCTGATGTTCAGCCCTCACATCTACCGTACAAAGCAGACACCTACGATGATGGTCCCCATGTGACAGGTGAGAAAAAATATGCCTAGAGAGAGGTTAGACATCTTGTCCAAGGTAACAAGGCTTGGAAAGCTGGACTTGCAACCCAACTGACCTGACTCTTACCTTTGACCCCATCTTTTGGGGGGATGTTAAGAAAAACATCCTCTGAATCAAGTTGACCCATTTGAATAACTATGTCTAATTACTTGGAGAACGGCCAGGACAATGTTGCTCTCTGTATCTATACTGGCCCCAGATGGATATTTAATTTAAAATAATTAAAATGAAACGAAGTTTGAATTTGAAAGAATTAAAATGGAAATTTCAGTTCCTTAAGTGAGTTCCATATTTCAGGGGGTCAGTCTATATCCAGGGCTGGGCAGCACAGATTTAGGACATTTCCATCATCAGGGAAAGATCTACTAGACAGTGGTGGCCTAAAGTCTCTGGTAAGCCTGGCCAGCATGGCTCAGAGCATTGATCTGTGAACCAGGAGGTCCCGGTTCGATTCCCAGTCAGGGCACATGCCCAGGTTGTGTGCTCTATCCCCAGTGTGGGGAATGCTGGAGGCAGCTGATCAATAATTCTCTCTCATTATTGATGTTTCTATCTCTCTGCCTCTCCCCCATCCTCTCTGAAATCAATAAAAATGTATTAAAATTAAAAATGTTTTTTAAAAATATATTTTATTGATTTTTTTTACAGAGAGAAGGGGAGAGGAATAGAGAGCTAGAAACATCGATGATGAGAGAAACATCGACCAGCTGCCTCCTGCATACCCCCCACTGGGGATGTGCCCACAACCAATGTACATGCCCTTGACCGGAATCGAACCCAGGACCTTTCAGTCTGCAGACCAGTGCTCTATCCACTGAGTCAAACCGGTTTTGGAGAATTAAAAATGTTTTTTGAAAAATAGAGTCTCTGGTAAAACCACCGCTGGTAACCGCAACTGTGGCCTGGAGGGAGGTAAGAGAGGAAAGGTGGTATTCCCATTTAAAAATGGTTTATTAGCCGAAACCGGTGTGGCTCAGTGGATAGAGCGTCGGCCTGCAGACTGAAGGGTCCCGGGTTCGATTCCGGTCAAGGGCATGTACCTTGGTTGCGGGCACATCTCCAGTAGGGGGTGTGCAAGAGGCAACTGATTGATGATTCTCTCTCATCAATGTTTCTGACTATCCCTCTCTCTTCCTCTCTGTGAAAAATCAATAAAATATATATTAAAAAAATAATAAAAAAAATAAAATAAAAATGGTTTATTAAAGAGAAAACTCAGCAGATTAGACAACCCCCATTACTCCCTCCCCCAACCCTCGGCATTTAACTAATGCCCGTATCTTAACTATGACGGAGATGCTGGAAGAGAGAGGAATTCACAAGTAAAGGTCTCCTTGTACTGCTCAGAAAGGCAGGCATGTGATCAAGAAAATAAAAGGGAGTGCAGCCTAGAGTATCATGATTTTGAGAATCTAGACTTAGCTTTAAGAACAAAGAAAAGGCCGGGACTGGTTTAGCTCAATGGATAGAGCGTCGGCTTGGGGACTGAAGGGTCCCAGGTTCGATTCCGGTCAAGGGCATGTACCTTGGTTGCAGGCATATCTCCGGTAGGGGGTGTGCAAGAGGCAGCTGATTGATGACTCTCTCATCGATGTTTCTAACTCTCTATCTCTCTCCCTTCCTCTCTGTATAAAATCAATAAAATATATTAAAAAAAAAAAAAAAAAAAGAACAAAGAAAAGTCAGCCGAAACCGGTTTGGCCCAGTGGAATGAGCGTCGACCTGCAGACCGAAGGGTCCCGGGTTCGATTCCGGTCAAAGGCATGTACCTTGGTTGGGGGTATGCAGGAGGCCGCTGATCAATGATTCTCTCTCATCAATGTTTCTAACTCTCTGTCTCTCTCTTCCTCTCTGTGAAAAATCAATAAAATATATTAAAAAAAAAAAAAAAAAAAAAAAGAACAAAGAAAAGTCAAAACACTTTTATAATACTTCTCTGTGACATCTCCCTGCCTCTTGCTGCTGTGACTTAATTCCTGGGTTCAAGCCAGACCGAAACGGACATGGAGAGCCAGGAGAGCCCAACCCAGTTCTGAACTTCCTCTTAGCGTGGACTGGGCGTGCGTTTTGAGGGAGGGATTGGAATGACTGACCGGGCAGACTCCAGGTAAAATGACGCGGTGTCTCTTAGGCTCACTCCCACCTCTTAAGCTTCCTCTCTGCATGGCGAGGGCGCCAGAACTCAGGTACCTGGCACTGCCTTCCCTACCCATGGGATTCTGGGTAGGGAATCCCATGGGTAGGGCTCCCTCTCCATCACAATATTTCCTCCCTTCTGTTGCAAAGCAATGGATGGAAGTGGTTTAATTAAAGCCATTCATTAATTTCAAGTTAAACAAAAAAATGTGTTTAACACTTTATAGCCTAAAATTGATTTAGCCCACGTTCCTCTATGTATTTTTTTTTTTTTTTAAATTGGTTTCAGAGAGGAAAGAAGAGGGAGAGAGAGCTAGGAATATCGATGATGAGAGAGAATGATTGGTCGGCTGCTTTCTGCACGCCCCCTACTGGGGGGTTGGTTGAACCTGCAATCTGGGCATGCGCCCTGACTGGGATTTGAACCGTGACCTCCTGGTTCATAGGTCGATGCTCAACCACTGAGCCACAGCAGCTGGACCCACGCTCCTTCTCTACAGTGTCAGCCTTCTGACACAGGAGCTGCGTGTGAGACTCTGCTCTCACTCACAGAGCAAGGGGCCACCGCTGCTGAGATACACACCTGACACCATTCCAAGCAGGAAATGAGCCCTCCATCCGGCGCAGAAGCAACAGCTGGAGACTGTAGCCATTTTCTGTGGGAAGCCCTTGAAAGTCTTGCTGATTTCAAATACATGTGGTTGGTACAAAGAGAAGCTGATTAAAGATACAAGCTCCTTAAAGACGATGCATTTCGGAGGAAGGTTTACTGCTGGCGATAGAAATCGCTGGCCACTTGGAAAAACAAACCTGCGTGGAGAGAGATTTCCAGGAGCCAGTGGAATGTCCCAGCATCCTCTGTTACAGCTACTTTGCATTATTCCTGGATGGGCCTTAGGAGGTCCGTTTATCTGTGTATTTCTACTTAATATGATATTGGATAGTAAATTCTGACTCATAGAATTCAGAAGCTCCGTCCCACAGATAGTTGAGACGTAGCCATAATGGTGATCATCATATGACACCCAGCTTCTGGGTTTTTCTCAGACACAGACCAGGATAATCAGGAACAACACGCGTGTACCATGTTGGATTAAGATGCATGACTATTTCTTTTTTTTTTTATTGATTATGGTTTCACATAATTGTCCTCATCCCCCCATTCCCATCCCAAACCCCTCTCCACACATGCCCCCGCCCCCCTGTTGTCCATGGCCACTGGCCAGGCCCATATGCATGCACACAAGTCCTTTGGTTGATCTCTTCCCCTTACCCCCACCCTCCCCTACTTTCCCTCTGAGGTTTGATAGTCTGATCTCTGCTTCTCTTTCTCCGGGTCTGTTTTTGTTCATCAGTTTATGTTGTTCATCATTTCCTCTAGATGCGTGAGATCATGGGATCCAAGAAATACCCTTGTAAGAACCGAAACTGAGACACGCCATCATGGTTATGCTGAGAGGCAAATGAATCCGTCTGTAGTGAGTTCCTTTCTGGGCCAACAGTTCCTTTGAGTCTCAATTTCAATGTCAAATAGTTCCTTATGTGTACATGTCAGCCATGATATTTCAGATCTGGTTGGTGGACACAATGGTGGTGATGCAGGTCCGACCGTCTCTGGTTTGGTCCTGGGCATCCTTCAACAACACGCAGCTGCTGTCTGCTGATAAGGTGGGGCGGTGTCAGCAAGATGCATGGCTATTTCGCACTACACCGTGAATTTCTGGAAGACAGAGCCTTGGGCCCATCCATCTCTAAATCTGTAATGTCTAATGCAGTGCTCGGCCCAGGGAAGGACTTGGAGCATCTTGCTGAAGGGAGAAGGATGGAGGCCAGGAAAGAAGGAGGGAAATAAAATGGAGCCAAGAGTTCGCTCAGGCCTCACGGGGCCACAGAAGGCGACCAGCAGGGGCACAAAGAGGAAGTTAGGAGCAGTCCGTGGTACCGCCCCACCAACCAACTGCAAATGGAGTTCCCTTTGGCTAAAAGGCACAACAGTTGAGTTAAGTCAGTTTTACCAAGACTCCCGCCTTTCATTTGATTGTCTCTTTAGAATTGGCACTTTTCAAGCGTCCCTAACTTTCTAAAATGTCAGAGTTTGGGCTACTTTTCTCCTTTTGCCATCAATCCAAAGGCAGCTTCGGAAAGCTTGAGAAAGAACTCTCACATTTTCAGTTTGGTAAACATTAAATCCTCGTGCCCTGACCGATGTGGCTCAGTGGATAGAGCATCAGCCAGCAGACTCAAGGCTTCCCAGGTTTGATTCCATTCAAGGGCACATACCTTGGTTGCAGGCACATCTCCAGTAGGGGATGTGCAAGAGGCAGCTGATGAATGATTCTCTCTCATCAATGCTTCTAACTCTCTCTTCCTCTCCCTTCCTCTCTGTAAAAAAATCAATAAAATATTTTTTAATAAAAAAATTTAAATCCTCGTAATTTCCTCCTTTACAATAAAACACAAACTAGAAACAAAGTCCAGAATGGAATATCTCCCCAGGGTGAATGAATAAAAATTGGGGGTTCAAGTTAGAAAATGCTAATTACTCTTTCTGAATCTTCAAAAACAGCATTTTTGTTCCAAATTTTACTTTACCACCTTAATGCCATTTTACCTTTATTTTTTTTAAATATATTTTTATTGATTTCAGAGAGGAAGGGAGACAGAGAGAGAGAAACATCAATGATGAGAGAGAATCATGGATCAGTTGCCTCCTGCACGCCCCACACTGGGGATTAAGCCCACACCCCGGGCATGTGCCCTGACTGGGAATCGAACTGGGACCTCCTGGTTCATAGGTCTGCGTTAATCAGTGAGCCACGCTGGCCGGGCCCATTTTATCTTTGAACAAGCCAAAGCACCGGGCTCAATTTTTATGCTTTTCTTTAAGGAGGATACAATTTCATATTCAACCAGCACAGCATTTGCAGGCTAACCAGCGAGGTCCATGGGAGGAATTGTCACTCTTCTGGTTACGATCCTCCTTACCGAGCGGACAGGAGGGGGAAGGCCCACTTAAAGGCTAGGAAATTCAGAAAACAACTCTGAGACCACGTGGATGGCTGGCAACAGAGAGGAATTGACAGGACTACTCCAACCATGAAGACAGAAGAGAAGCAGTCCAGAGATGGAAGACACTGACGACACCTTGCCATAATAGATAGCAGTCAGCAGCTGTGTATCACTGCAGGTTGCCCAGGACCAAACCAGAGAGGGTTGGACCTGCATTACCACCATGTGCCCACCATCCAGAACTGAAATATCATTGCTGGCATGTGCACATAAGGAACTGTTTGACATTGAAACTGGGTCTCAAAAGAACTGGTGGCCCAGAAAGAAACTCTCTACAAACTGATTCATAACCATTATTGCTTGTCTCGTTTTTTGATTCTTATAAGTATATTTCCAATAGGACATGGTCTCACTCATCTGGGGGAAATGGTGAACAACATAGACTGACGGACAAGAACAGACCCAGAGATAAGGAGCCCTGGGTCAGACTGTCGGACCTCAGAGGGAGGGTGGGGATAAAAGGGAGAGATCCGCCAAAGGACTTGTGTGCACACATATGCGCCTAACCAGTGGTCAAGGACAATAGGGGGGTGGGGGCATGAGTGGGGCAGGGGTGGGGGATTGGAGGGGGGGGGGTTGAGGACAAATAGGTGATACCTTAATCAATAAAGACATTTTTAAAAATGGACCTGTCTAAAACAAAAACTTATTGGGTATAGCACTTAGTGGAATTAAATAAAATATTACCAGCCTGGAAAAAAATATATAATAAAGAAAGGCTAGGAGAGCAATTCTGTCCATGGAGGAACCTGGTGCTCCGTTTGGGGAGCACCGTTCCCCCGGGCCATGCTTTGCATTCCTCACAAGCATCGCTGCCTGGAGAGCAGACTTTTCCTGACTCGGGCTTCTGCACGGATTCCCTTTGGGGCTCAGTTCTGTCTCTCCACCGTGGCTGGCGCTGGCACCCAGCTTGCTCTCGGCTGGCTGCCTGCCTCCCGCGGTAAAAGTGACCCTTTGCAAAGTCCAGCCTCAGGACTGGCTTTTAGGGAGCCAGGAGCCAAACACTGGCTGCCGTGGTGGCTTCCTGTCCCGGGGTGAAGATAAGGCGAGGGGTGCTCTCGGCGGCTGTCCCGGGGAAGAGCAGAATGGTCACCCTCGGGGTCCCCCCTCTTCCCCCCCCAACAAGGCTGGACAGGGAAGCTGAGGCATGTCCAGGTCAAGAGCAGCAGTGGGGTAACGGGGCCAGAGCAGGCCCTGAAGTTAGTGGCTTCATTCAAAGTTGCCATAGAAACCCCGTCTGAATGGCCTCCCTTTTGCGGAATTGATGTTGACATTTAAATGCTAATGTGGCCCTGACTTGTTGGCTCAGTGGATAGAGCTGCAGCCCCTGGACTGAAGGTCATGGCTTTCATTCTGGTCAAGGGCGTGGACCTCGGTTGCAGGCTCGATCCTCGGCCCCGGTCAGGGCACATGTGGGAGGCATGCAATCAGTCAATGGGTCTCTCTCCCATCGATGTTTCTCTCTGTCCCTGCCCCTCCCTTTCACTCTCTCTAAAAAAATGGAAAGACTATCCTTGGGTGGGGATGAACAAACAAACAAACAAACAAACAAACAAAGCGAATAGGGCTTCCTACATGGAGTGCCGTGGGAAATAGAAAATGGGTGAATATGGAAGAAGGAGCACACACCCTAACATGTGAAACAAGAACTGACACCTGCGGAAACCGCTTTGGCTCAGTGGATAGAGCTTCGGCCTGCGGACTGAGAGGTCCCAGGTTCGATTCCGGTCAAGGGGCATGTACCTTGGTTGCGGGCACATCCCCAGTGCGGGGTGTGCAAGAGGCAGCTGACCGATGTATCTCTCATCGATGTTCCTAGCTCTCTATCTCTCTCCTTTCCTCTCTGTAAAAAAATCAATAAAATATATATTTTTTTTAAAAAGAAAAAGAACTGTCACCTTTCCCAATAACCTGAGGACCAGAGTCAGCGTGGGCAGCCAGCACGGCGAGCTGCTCGGGAGCTGCTATGCGTCTGTGTCCAGTTCCGCCCTTGGAAGGCACTGCTGTCATTCCCCGGCCCGGCGTGCCCTGGAAGCCAAATAAAATGCAAAGTTGCCTTTTCCATAGCAGAGCCCACGGACGGAGTGCCAGGGAGCAGTCATGAGAAGGTCCAGCTACTGTCTGTCCACATGTTCCTTTTCCCTCCATGAGAAAGCATCCCGAGGGGGCCTTGACCGCTGGCTGCTTGATCAATCCCTCCATCGATAGCAGGTCTTAAATAAATATTTCTATTCAACGTCACGACAGCCGGCGGGTGCACGGCTGGCAGATGCGGGACGCGAGGCGAGGCAGACAATCAGCGCCGCGATTTGCCCAGTCACGTCGGCCGAGATCTAATTAGTGCTGATGCGGCTGCTCCTTTTTACAAAAAAAAAAAAAAACACACACAAAAAAACGGGAAAACGGCACCGAGACGTAATTGTTTAATGCATTTAGTGCAAAGCACATCGGCATCAGTTCCGTGTTCGCCGAGGAAACCCAAGTTCAACGGCCATTGGCTTCGGCGCCAAAACATCCCCGAACGGTGCCCAGCGGCTCTGCTGGCTCCGAGATTTCCCATAAACACGACAAGTTACAGCCTCCAGCTGCAGAGCAGCCCATCTGTAGATGTTTGTTATAGTTGGCAGTATTGTCCAATGATTGTGCCTTCCTGCGGGGGGGGAAAAGAGAGAGAGAGAGAGAGAGAGAGAGAGAGAGAGAGAGAGAGAGAGAGAGAGAGAGAGAGAGAGAGAGAGAGAGAAGAGGGAGGAAAACAAGGGGTTCTGTCAGCAAAAACAAAAGTAAAAGTTTGGAATACGCATCGCCCGGCCAAAGGCCAGTCTCAGTTCTGAGTCGAGTGGACCCGGCAGCGAATTTTAAACATCTGTTCGCAGTGAGCCCGCCATGGAAACCAAAGGGTAACCCCCTTTTCTCGATTCTCCCCAACGTTTAGTTTCTGTTAGGATCATAGAAGATGGAATTGGATGCCGGTGTGATGACCATGGAGTCAGAGTCATTCCTGTAAGTTTTCAAGGATTGGATGAGTCATTTTATGTGATCTGTTTTTTTTTATTTTATTTTATATACTACAGTCCAGGAGCCCTCAGGGGTGGGAGGCAACCCAGTGATCAGAGAAAGGCGATGCCCCCATCACACCTCTGCTGCTGCCACTGCCGGCAGTGCAAGCCTTGGCCGGCCCTGGTTACCTGAGCCTCAGGTGACCCTGGGTGGCGAGGCAGCTACCAGCCGAGGCTTGCCTGTGCCTCGGGCCGGTCTTGGGTGGCTGGGGGGCTGAGGGAACTGGAGGATTTTGGAGGCAGGTGCACAAAGTAACTGGACCCGCTGGTCTGCAGGCCTGGCCATGCTGTGCGTCTGCCTCCCCAGCGGGGCTGAGAGGACTGGGTACCACCATCTTGTGGGTGTGGGCACCGCCATCTTTGAGGGCTTGGCATTCCATTAGCATATCCCCTCCTTATTGGCTGTGAGTGCCGCCATCTTTGTGAGGGTGTGATTCGCATATCCCCACCTTATTAGATAGGATATATATATTTCAGAGATGAATGGAGACAGAGAAAGTGAAATATCCATTAGAGAGAGAGAGAAATATCAGAGATGAGAGAGAATCATTGATCAGCTGCCTCCTGCACGCCCCCACTGGGGATCCAGCCCTGACCAGGAGTTGAACCGTGAGCTCCTGGTTCATAGGTCAACATTCAACCACTGAGCCATGCTGGCCAGGCTTGACCAGCATTTGTTTGTTTGTTTATTTATTTATTTATTTATTTATTTATTTATTTATTTTAAATATATTTTTATTGATTTCAGAGAGGAAGGAAGAGTGAAATAGAAATATCATGATGAGAGAGAATCATGGATCAGCTGCCTCCTGCAAGTCCCCCACTGGGGATTGAGCTCACAACCCAGGCACGTGCCCTTGACCAGAATCGAACCCGGGACCTTTTATAGCATAGTATTCTCTCTCTTTTTTTTTTTTTTTTTAAATATATTTTATTGATTTTTTACAGAAAGGAAGAGAGAGGAATAGAGAGTTAGAAACATCGATGAGAGAGAATCATCGATCAGCTGCCTCTTGCACACCCCCTACTGGGGATGTGCCTGCAACCAAGGTACATGCCCTTGCCCAGAATCGAACACGGGACCTTTCAGTCCATAGGTTGACTCTCTATCCACTGAGCCAAACCAGCCAGGGCAAGACCAGCAATTTTTTTTTTTTTTATCGTTTTTCTTTTTTATTGTGGTAAAAGGCCCAGAATATAAACTTTACCACCTTAGCCGAAACCGGTTTGGCTCAGTGGTAGAGCATCGGTCTGCGGACTGAAGGGTCCCAGGTTCGATTTCGGTCAAGGGCATGTACCTGAGTTGTGGGCGCATCCCCAGTGGGGGGTGTGCAAGAGGCAGCTGGTTTCTCTCTCATCGATGTTTCTGGCTCTCTATATCTCTCCCTTCCTCTCTGTAAAAAATCAATGAAATATATTTTTAAAAAATAAACAAATAAGTAAATAAACTTTACCACCTTAACCATGTTTAAGTGTGTACAGTTCAGTGGTGTTGGCTATATTCACATTGCAGTGCAACACATCTCTAGAATGTCTTTGTGAGGGAAACGGTTGTTATTCAGTTGGATATAGAGTTTCAGTTTGCAGTCGTTGTTTATGTGCAAAAATCCGTAACATCTACAGAAAGAGATGAGTTAGACGCAGATGTTTGCATGATTGGCTGGGAAGATAACACTCTTCCCATCCCGTGCCCCCCCTCCCACCGCCCTCGTTTTGGCTCCTGCTTTTCCGATGGCACAAATGAGCTGCCGAACCAAAGCTGTTGGTTCCGAATGATCCTGTCCGCACGGCAGTGGTGTGTGGCGGCATTGAGGACGGGCAGCCGAGGTGGTGCCAGCGGGCCCGATCACCTTGCAGACTGCAACCAGCAGTGGTAGTGGGGTAGGGGGGGGATTCGGGGCCACTGCCTGTCTCCCAGGTGCTGAGGGAGAAAGGGCAAATGGCAATATTAAAATATTTCTTCTTCTTATTTCCCCTTTTGATGTGCACGAATTTGTGCACT
Source organism: Pipistrellus hanaki (assembly GCF_964339955.1). Classification (NCBI taxonomy): domain Eukaryota; kingdom Metazoa; phylum Chordata; class Mammalia; order Chiroptera; family Vespertilionidae; genus Pipistrellus; species Pipistrellus hanaki. The sequence continues at coordinate 10,446,776 of NC_140522.1, read as the reverse complement.
GGGCCTCTAGTATAGATACATTCAGGAGGACACTTCTGGAAATTGGTTTACACTGTGGTGGAGGCTGAAAAGCTCCTCATTTGGGGCTTAAAAACCCTGTTCTATGGAGGAGGGGGAAAGAAATGAAGATGAGAAGAGAAGGGGGCGTGAGGAGAGGTGACTGTGGGAACTAGGCTTAAGGGAAAATGAACTGAGAGCATAAAGGAAGGGAGTAGGGGCCTTAAAAAGATAAACGTTTTCAGAGGAATCACCTAAATTAGACACTGGGAAATAGTCCTGACTAGAGATTTTTGAGAAACCATTCGAAGGAAATCCAACAGTTACCTTTCTGTGGCGCTTAAATGTAGCTAACAGAGAGGAAGAACTAAGGCGCTTTATAAATGAAGGATTTTAAAAAATATACATATTTTATTGATTTTTTTACAGAGAGGAAGGAGAGAGGGATAGAGAGTTAGAACCATTGATGACAGAGAGACATCAATCAGCTGCCTCTTGCACACCCCCTACTGGGGATGTGCCTGCAACCAAGGTACATGCCCTTGACTGGAATCAAACCTGGGACCCTTGAGTCAGCAGGCCGATGCTCTATCCACTGAGCTAAACCGGTTTGGGCAAATGAAGGATTTTGTAAAGCACATGTTTACAACGTCTAACGAAGGCCCAGGGTTCTGAGACACTCCGAAACAACCATTCCCCTTAGTTTGAGATATTATTATTATTTTTTAATATATATTTTATTGATTTTTTTTAAAGAGAGAGGGATAGAGAGTTAGAAACATCGATGAAAGAGAAGCATCGATCAGCTGCCTCCTGCACACTCCCAACTGGGATGTGCCCGCGACCAAAGTACATGCCCTTGACCAGAATTGAACCTGGGACCTTTCAGTCCGCAGGCCGACGCTCTATCTACTGAGCCAAACCGGTTTCAGCATGGGATATTATTATTATTAACACATGGTTGTCTGTGTTCAGGCCAGCAGTGGATTCATATCAACCAGGGACATCTCAATTCCTTAAAAAAAACGAAGCTACTTGCTGTGTTTCCGTCCATTAAAAAAAAAAGTGCCGAAACTGGTTTGGCTCAATGGATAGAGCGTCGGCTTGGGGACTGAAAGGTCCCAGGTTCAATTCCGGTCAAGAGCATGTACCTTGGTTTCGGGCATATCCCCAGTAGTGGGTGTGCAAGAGGCAGCTGATTGATGACTCTCTCTCATTGATGTTTCTAACTCTCTGTCTCTCTCCCTTCCTCTCTGTACAAAATCAATAAAATATATATTTTTTTAAAAAGTAACTAAATTCAAGTCCCGGGCATTAGACTTGTAAAAGAAAGAATGTCAAAGAGAGGAATGAGTTTATGTAAGGGTGTCTCAGTCAAAGAGCCCAGTTGGATTTAAAATATTCCAGATATGCCGCCCCCCCCCCCCCCCCAATGCTATTGATACTTAGGAATAAAAATCATTGCAAATGAGCCGAAACCGGTTTGGCTCAGTGGTAGAGCGTCGGCCTGCGGACTGAGGGGTCCCAGGTTCGATTCCGGTCAAGGGCATGTACCTTGGTTGTGGGCACATCCCCGGTGGGGGGGTGTGCAGGAGGCAGCTGGTCGATGTTTCTCCCTCATCGACGTTTCTGGCTCTCTGTCTCTCTCCCTTCCTCTCTGTAAAAAAATAATAAAATATATTTGGGGAAAATAATGACTGCAAATGAAATGGAGCCACATGTGGTGGAATCAGCAAGAAATGGCTTATTCTGCCTCTTCACACAAACATGAATTGTTTTTTGATGAATGAGAATTCTTTCGTGAATTACCATAGGACATGCCAGTGATGTTTTCAATGTCAAGCAGAGAAAGTTTGTGTTTGTCTTTTGTAGAAGAATGGAAGGTCATGCCCAGCGAGACACACTTCCCATTGTGGGCCCTGGGAGGCAGGCGGTGCCCACACTGAACCCCGAGAGCAGGGGGGGCGGGAGGAGGGGGGGGCACTCGACTCTCCATGTCTCTGCCTCGCTCTTGTTTTCTCTCTGGGAAGATGTGTGGCGGCCTTAGAGACCCCAGCGGATGGCACTGGGCGGCCAGCAGAGCCGCGGCCACATTTCTTATGTCCTGTCCACGCCGGCAGCGTGAACGTGGAGCGGCCACGTCTGGAACTCTAGGCACATGGGTTGGGGACAACATAGGAGAAACTGAAGGGATGTGGAGTGAGTGGAGAGGTGACTTCTGGATCCAGAGTTAGATACAAGGATAAGAGAACTCTTTTTAAAATATATATATATATATATATATATATATATATATATATATATAATTGTTGTTGTTTTTTTTACAGAGAGGAAGGAAGAGGGATAAAGAGTTAGAAACATCCATGAGAGAGAAACATTGATCAGCTGCCTCCTGCACCCCCCCACCCCCCAACTGGGGATGTGCCCGCAACCAAGGTACATGCCCTTGACCGGAATCGAACCAGCCTCTTCCCAGTAAGCAGTGCCCCTCTGCGGAGCAGGGCATCAGAGTCCCCAACCCCCACCTCAGCCACAAACGTCCTAAGGAAACCTTTCTGGGAGGGTCAGAGTCCCGGGGACAAATAGGTCAGAAGGGGAGGGACTCAGATAAAGTCCGCCCTCAGGTATGTTATCAGTAACCCAAGCCATAGACGAGACCACCGCCCCTGGTTACACCAGAGAGCTTGCTGTAAGGATAAATGAGAAAACATATTTCAAGTGCCCAAGAGTGTGCGATGCATTGTGGGCAATCATTGGGAGTTCATTGATACCTAGATGAAGAGTGAAAGGGCCTAGGCCAGCGCCTGACTCTTGGCTGTCATTCCGTTAAAGAAACACAGACCCAGGATTGAAGGAGGACGGTCAGGAGCAGCAAAGACTCTCTGAGGGTTCTCTAACAATATCTGTGGAAATGGATTTGTATAGCGGGGACCGGTTTGGCTCAATGGATAGAGCGTCAGCTTGGGGACTGACAGGTCCCGGGTTCAATTCCAGTCAAGGGCATATACCTTGGTTGCGGGCATATCCCCAGTGTGTGCAAGAGGTGTGCAAGAGGCAGCTGATCGATGACTCTCTCTCATCAATGTTTTTAACTCTCTATCTCTCTCCCTTCCTCTCTGTACAAAACCAATAAAATATATTTTTTTTTAAAAGAAAAGAAAAGAAAATGGATTTGTATAGAATAAATTCATGTGGGAAAATGTCTTCCCTGGAGGAAGTGGTTCCCTCGCTGGACAGAACATTGACCAGTAGATTTGCTTTCAAAACAAAATCTTGTTCAAAATAGCATTCCATCCGAAACCGGTTTGGCTCAGTCGATAGAGCATCAGCCTGTGGACTGAAAGGTCCCGGGTTCGATTCCGGTCAAGGGCATGTACCTTGGTTGTGGGCACATCCCCAGTAGGGGGCGTGCAGGAGGCAGCTGATCGATGTCTCTCTCATCGATGTTTCTAACTCTCTATCCCTCTCTCTTCCTCTCTGTAAAAAATCAATAAAATATATATATTTTTAAAAAATAGCATCCCAAGTAGCACAAATGAATCCACACCCCACTTTCCTGAACAAATACATCGCTTTGATTAAGTCACATATTTATGAATATTTGAATCATTTACAAGTGGTGGACAAATGCTTACTTCTTCACTGGGGAAAATGGAAAGAAATTAGCTGCATTACAATAGGAAGGGCTCAGCGTAGGCGGAGGAAAAACACATTGGTATGCAGGGAAACCATGAACCCAAAGCAATTCCCAATTAAATCTGTTATGTGAACACCTTCACACACATCATCAAACACACCATGCAGCCTTCTGACGTCAGTACGATCAAGAGAGTCCATTCGTGGAGATCCTTGCTATTCACAATTTTCATACTTTACAAGTAGATTTTGCACATTTTTATTTATTTATTTTAAATATATTTCTTTTCTTTTTCTTTTTTTTTTTTTAGAAAGTTTTTTTTAAAATATATTTTATTGATTTTTCACAGAGAGGAAGAGAGAGGGATAGAGAGTTAGAAACATCGATGAGAGAGAATCATCGATCAGCTGCCTCCTGCACATCTCCTACTGGGGATGTGCCCACAACCAAGGTACATGCCCTTGACTGGAATCGAACCCGGGACCTTTCAGTCCACAGTCCGACGCTCTATCCACTGAGCCAAACCAGTTCCGGCTTAAATATATTTCTTTATTGACTTCAGAGAGGAAGGGAGAAGGAGAGAGATAGAAACATCAATGATGAGAGAGAATCATTGACCGGCTACCTCCTGCAAACCACCCCCACTGGGGATCAAGCCCAAAACCCAGGCATATGCCCTTGGCCAGAATCGAACCCGGGACCCCTCAGCCCGCAGGCTGACGCTCTATCCACTGAGCCAAGCTGGCCCAGGGCATATTTTGCACATTTTTAAATCGGAAAGGAATCTGAAGGGTCATTTAATTGAATCCTGACATTTTCACAAGTGGAATCTGAGACGCCAGGAGGTTGAGCTGATTGGCCATACGTTACACCGCCTGCTAACCGAGCTCCCCGGACTGGGACCAGTTCTCCCACACACCGTTTCCATGGTCTGTCTAGCATATTGTATTATCGCCTCCCTTTCTTCTCTTTTATACAGAGTCCTGAGTCATCCGAAGTCCTCATTCATCTGGCTAGTCCCATGGTAGGTAAACTGCAGCTCACGAGCCACATGCAGCTCTTTGGCCCCTTGAGTGTGGCTCCTCCACAAAATACCACAGCCTGGGTGAGTCTATGTTGAAGAAGTGGCATTAGAAGAAGTTTAAGTTTTAAAAAATGTGGCTCTCCAAAGAAATTTCAAATGTTGTACTGTTGATATGTGGCTCAGTTGACTAATGAGTTTGCCGACCGCTGGCCTAGTCCATGTAGAATCTAAGTTAATCCTCAACAGCCTATCCTTTTGCGCTTTCTCCTCAGTGTGTAATGGTCCACCATTGCTCACTGTGGTTTCATTCAGTCAAAACCGTCATCTCACGGAGTAAGGGCTGTACCTCCCCCAATACCACATCTCACAGAAAATATATCCACCGTGTTTAATACCAATATTCACGATATTGCCAAAACCGGTTTGGCTCAGTGGATAGAGCGTCGGCCTGCGGACTGAAGGGTCCCAGGTTCGATTCCAGTCAGGGGCACGTATCTTGGTTGCGGGCACATCCCCAGTGGGGGGGGTGTCAGAGGCAGCTGATCGATGTATCTCTCTCATCGACGTTTCTAGCTCTCTATCCCTCTCATTTCCTCTATGTAAAAATTAATAAAATATATTTTAAAAATATTCACGATATTGATTGCAGCGAGGTTTTGTAGGTGTATGACTTTTGCCATTGAAACCATACTTTTTAGAAATGGGAAGAGGCGTGTGGGAAAATATTCTCACCACTGGTGAAAAAATCACGTTTTCGCAGGGTTTGCAAACAGGGAAATATTTGTGGTTTTTGTCTCATATGTTTTGCTTCTTTTGGCAAAAGCAAAAGGCAGTTTTCTTTGCAATAAAAACGGCCTTTCGTTGTCGCCAATGCTTCGCATCCATTTTTGCCAAGCAAAAAGCTGTTTTCCCAGGAGGGAACAGCTCAAGCTGAAATCAAAGTGAAGCACAATTTGTAAAAATCTCCCTCTTTGAAAACAAAAATCGCACCACTCAATGCAAATGCCACCTCGGGGGCCTTGCTCAGAGAGAGATAATGGGTGAGGCCTGGTGAATGCATTGCTCAGAGACAAGCTTTCCAGTAGATGCAAAAATAAACCCCAAGTTTTATGGGTGGGAATTGTTAAATGGTGCCCAGAATGAACACAAAGAGCCTAGTCTTTACCTTTGTCATCCAAATGTTCCTCAGTGGTTGAGCCAGGAGGTCACGGTTTGATTTTCTGCCATGGCACATGCCCGGATTGGGGTCTCGATCCCCAGTGTGGGGCGTGCAGGAGGCAGCTCATCCATGATTCTCTCTCATCATTGATGTGTCTATCTCCCTCTCCCTCTCCCTTCCTCTCTGAAATCAATAAAAATGTATTAACAAACAAAAACAAAAAAACGGCCCTAGCCAGTTTGGATCAGTGGATAGAGTGTTGGCCTGCAGACCAAAGGGTCCTGGATTTGATTTGATTCCAGTCAAGGGCACGTACTTGGTTGCAGGCTCCTCCCTGGCCCAGGTCCTGGCTGGGCACGTGCAATAGGCAACCAATTGGTGTGTTTCTCTCACATCGATGTTCCTCTCTGTCTCTCCCTCTCTCATCCACTCTGTCTAAAAACCAATGGGAAAATATCCTTGGGTGAGGATTAACAACAAAAAAAAAATAATAATTCTTTTTTTTTAATGTATTTTATTGATTTTTTTACAGAGAGGAAGGGAGAGGGATAGAGAGTTAGAAACATCGATGAGAGAGAAACATCCATCAGCTGCCTCCTGCACGCCCCTTACTGGGGATGTGCCCACAACCAAGGTACATGCCCTTGACCCGAATCCAACCTGGGACCTCTCAGTCCTCAGGCCGATGCTCTATCCACTGAGCCAAACCGGTCAGAGCAAAAAAAAAAAAAAAAGAATAATTCTAAAACCACTGCTTGTTGCATTCTCTGTGCCATTTATTCTGGATGGCTTCTGTAGTAACAACATCTTACATCTTATTACTACACCATGATCCGTTTTGATACCTAACAAAATTGCACAAATTTGGAAAACAGGCATCATCCCCATTTTACGTAACTCCCTCGGCCAGGCATGTAATGGAGAGGAAGGTGAGTTTTCTGACGGCTGGCCTGGACAAGGACACTGACGCTCACTAGGGTTTCTTTGCCAAGGTGACTTAGTGCCCGAACTTGGACTACAACCCAGATGTTCTGACTCCTTCCTAGTGCTTTACTCTGGTGTTCTTTTTTTTCTTAAATCCTCACCCGAGGATATTTTTCCATTGTTTTTTAGAGAGAGTGGAAGAGAGAGGAAAAGACAGAGAGAAACATCGATGTGAGAGAAACACATCGATTGGTTACCTCCTGCTTGAGCTCTGACCAGGGCCCAGGGCCAGGGAGGAGCCTGCAACCAAGGTACATGTCATTGACCAGGATTGAACCTGGGACCCGTTGGTCTGCAGGCTGTCGCTCTATGCACTGAGCCAAACTGGCTAGGGCTACCCTGGCGTTCTTTATAATGAACTCGGATCAGAAGTTCCCGATGTGGTCATAGGATTTGTTTTTATTTCTTTTCTTAAAAAAAAAAAAAAATATATATATATATATATATATATATATATATATATATATATATATTTAATTGATTTTTTACAGAGAGGAAGGGAGAGGGATAGAGAGCTAGAAACATCGATGAGAGAGACATGGATCAGCTGCCTCCTGCACACCCCCCACCGGGGATGTGCCTGCAACCAAGGTACATGCCCTTGACCGGAATCGAACCTGGGACCTTTCAGTCTGCAGGCCGATGCTCTACTCACTCAGCCAAACCGGTTTCGGCTGTTTTTATTTCTGTTCGATTTTGTTTTGCTTTTCGTTTTCCTCAGTATGATGATAGCTCTTGTAAGCTTGGGCGTGTCGTAGAATATTCATCAGCAGGTCATCTCTGCTGCTAAAAAAGCAACCCCTAGAGAAGATTTTCGTTTTGAAAACAATCCGCAGATTCCCATAGTCATGTCAATTGCAAACAGATGACATAGCAATGTTGCCTTTATAGAAGAGGATGATTTATTACTAGAAAAATAGAAAGATTTAAACGATTTTTGATGAATAGCAATATTTAATATGCGGTTTTTTGAGATATAGCCTGTAGGAAATTACTTTTAACTGACTGTATCTCAACAAAAGCTTTAGCCAGATTGCAAAATGACCCTCAAGCTCTTAATTTGTTTAAAATAAGATTAATATGTATATATATATATATTATTAAATATATATATGTATTTTTTTTATTGGTTTCAGAGAGGAAGGAAGAGACAGAAACATCAACGATGAGAGGAAGGGAGAGTCAGAAACATCAACCATGAGACCCATATGGCTGCCTCTCACATGCCCCCTATTTGGGATGGAGCCCACAACCTGGGCATGTGTCCTGACCAGGAATCAAACTGTGACCTTCTGGTTCATAGATTGCCACTCAACTACTGAGCCACGTTGGCCAGTCATAGTAAATACGATTTTTTATTGTAAAATTCTGAACTTATCAACATCATTATTTCATAGTTAATCATTTCAAGCATCCACAAAAGAGAAGAGGAAATACTTTGCATAAGTTCCAACCTGGATGTGGCTATGGGATGAGCCTTATAGGCAGACCACAGACACAGCCCCACACTCCCCCACTCCCCTGTTCTCCATCTCAGTTCTAAGCCATCTTCTCTGAACAACAGTTCAAGCCACGCCTCCTTGGAAAGTGTCTGACTTCTCTGACCTTCCACCTTCCCCATTTCCTCAGTCCATTCTGGTCCACCCTACACCTTTTACCATGAAGCCACAGACTGCACCCTTAAACATGCTAACTTTTTATGGTACATTGTATGTCTATTTGCCACAACAACAAAAATTGGGGGGGGGGGAATATGAGTTTATTTTAACCAAGAGCATGTTTAAGTCTAAAGAGCTAAAAAGTAAAGCATTCCTATAATTGTTCACTTAAAAAAAAATGCCACTTAACTGTATATTGTTGGGACTGTTTCACTATTGACTATATCTTCCTAACTAGATCGATCGTTAAACTTCCTGGAAGGTTGAAACAAATCTGAACCTTCCCAAGTCCCTCTCAAGATTTAAATAGTGCTGCGACACAGCAGATAATAGATCAATAAGTATTGATTGGCTAAGAAGGATTTAGTTGGACCCACCTCACTTTGATGCTTCTCTTAAAATGTTAAATAAATATTGGAAAGACTGTCCCAGAGAAAGTTATACTTCTCATCTGATTGCATTTTATCTCAAAATGATCAATTAATATTATTTAACCACTTTTTAAAAATGTATCTATAATTGCACTTTATTTTTTTTTAATTAATTCTCACCTGAGAATATTTTTCCATTGATTTTTTTTTCTTTTTGAGAGAGAGAGAGAGAGAGAGAGAGAGAGAGAGAGAGAGAGAGCAGAAGGGAGGGGAAGAGACAGAGAGGAACATCTATGTGAGAGAGACACACCAATTGATTGCAAAATGCCTCCCTCTCTTGCCCCAACCAGGCCAGGAATCGAACCCGGGACCCTCCATTCCGTAGGCTGACACTCTATCCACTGAGCCAAACCAGCTAGGGCTACACTCCACATTCTCAGGAGGAGATCTCGCAGAAGCAAAAGTTTCAACCACCCTCTGGTAGTCAACAGCGACTTCCCATAAGGAAAGGCAGGGTGCGGTACCTCGGACAGCGCCCCGGCCTGTCCTGGGATTGGACCCGCATTCTGGGAACTGGGTGGGATGGTGGATGGCGTAAGCCTTGAGAAAGCCAACAATTCGGAAGAGAGACATGGCCAAGGATGGGAGCAGCGAACAAGTAGCAGGGCAGGAATGCTCCATTGGTGCCTGCTGCCTCTCTGAAGGCCCTGGCTTCCCTGGGTCCGTGTGGCCATGGCAGGCGGGGGCCCCGGAGTCTCCATCAGCCAGAAGATTCCAGGACATGGGAGCTCATCTGCTGAGTCACCTGCAGGGATGAAGGAAGAGGAGACCCGGCCAGCTCCAGCCACGTGGCTCCAAGGCATGCCCTCTGTCCTCCAGCGGTCCACGTGGAAGGGCCATCAGCTCAGCCGGGGCAGGAGGGCGGCTGCCATCCCCTCTCCAGCGTGAGTGCTAAGAAGCTGACACCTACCAAAACAAAACCGGTGTGGCTCAGTGGATAGAGCATCGGTCTGCAGACTGAGGGGTCCCAGGTTTCATTCCAGTCAAGGGCATGTACCTTGGTTTCGGTCACATTCCCGGTGGGGGTTGTGCAGGAGGCAGCTGGTCGATGTGTCTCTCTCATCGATGTTTCTAGCTCTCTATCCCTCTCCCTTCCTCTCTATGAAAAATCAATAAAATATATATATTTTTTTAAAAATGAGCAAGCACCTGCTGCCGGCGAAGTGGCTGAAGAGCATCTGGAATGCTGGGGACAAGAACCGGTGACTCCGGGGACAGTGCCTCCCAGTGCCAGCTTTCATTCACACCCGGCCTTTCGTTGGCCATGACCGGCTGTCCCCCTGCAAGAAGGCAATCTGTGTTGCCGAACCCGGTGTGGCTCAGTGGATAGAGTGTCGGCCTGCGGACTGAAAGGTCCCGCGTTTGATTCCGGTCAAGGGCATGTACCTTGGTTGTGGGCACATCCCCAGTAAGGGGGGGGGGGGTGCAAGAGGCAGCTGATCGATGATTCTCTCTCATCGAGGTTTCTCTCTATCCCTCTCTCTTCCTCTCTGTAAAAAAAAATCAATAAAATGTATTGAAGAAGAAGAAGGAGGAGGAGGAGGAGGAGGAGGAGGAGGAGGAGGAGAAAAAGAAGAAGAAGGAGGAGGAGGAGGAGGAGAAAAAGAAGAAGGAGGAGGAGGAGGAGGAGGAGAAGGAGAAGGAGAAGGAGAAGAAGAAGAAGAAGAAGAAGAAGAAGAAGAAGAAGAAGAAGAAGAAGAAGGAGAAGAAGGAGGAGGAGAAAAAGAAGGAGAAGAAGAAGAAGGAGGAGGAGGAGGAGGAGGAGGAGGAGGAGGAGGAGGAGGAGGAGGAGGAGGAGAAGGAAAAGAAAAAGAAGAAGAAGAAGAGGAAGAAGAAGAAGAAGAAGAAGAAGAAGAAGAAGAAGAAGAAGAAGAAGAAGAAGAAGAAGAAGAAGAAGAAGAAAAAGAAGAAGAAGAAGAAACCTGTGTCCGCCATCTGACTTTGGGGACAGAGGGAACGCCGTGCAGGTGTTTTCCGGAGCCAGATCCTGGAGTCTCGGCCTTTCGAGTCTGATTTCTCCAAGGCAGCAGCTCATTTGTATTCTGTTGGGCTCCCGCACTGCATGGGTGGAAGTGGCCCCAGCGTCCTCCGTGCTGTTCACGGAGTGTTATTTTCGTTACCGGCACACCCTGTGCTGCCTCCGGAACGCACTGCGCCTGAGAAGCAGGCGTTGGACTCTGGAGGGTGGGATCCAGTCCAATCGCCTTAGCTCTCCTGTGGCCCCAGAGTGAGATCACTGTCCGTCACCCCTCAGCCAGTGTGTGTACCCCCAAACCTGGCCTCTGCTCTCCGTGGGGACATTGGTGTGGACTCAGGGACCGATACTTTGAACGGTGCTCAGTGCCCCTTGATTTCTATGGCACGAGGGCAAGTTGGTAAACTAATTTGGCGTGTCCCATACCTCCTGATGAGAAAGTGACTCTGCCACCAGGCAAGATGTTTACCATAATTTCAACCCCCCTTCCCCCCCCCCCCCCAATTTGGGTAAGGCAGCCAGACCTCACCTGTGCATGAATTCGTGCACCGGGCCTCTAGTTATTGAAATAAAGGCTCGTGACCTCAAGGACCGTCCAGCCTGTATCCTTTTATTCATCTTCCAACCACCTCTGCATCTGCCTATTGATCCACCTGCATCTGCGTACTACAGCCAGGCTGTTGGTGTGTGGCCTTTCTGGCGGTGGTCCTGGCACTCTGTATACTTCAGCCGAGTTTGCCGAAGGGGCAGCTTGGATTCTGTCCTGGCAGTTTGAGGTAGCTGTGGTTCAGACACAAGCCCGTGTGCCTTCCAAGACAATTCCTTCCAAAGTCTCTTTCCTCCTCCATGTCTACAAGTGGACAGGTTTGAGAAAGGAATGACAGGTTTTTATAAAATCTCATTCAGCGTCCAGGAAATACCGGCCCACCTTCATGGGCCAGGGGTTGCTCTAAGCAAGAGCAAAGCACGCGAGGCCTTTGTTTCTGTGGGGCATGCATGTTGGAGGGGAAACAGCCCGTAGACAGGCAACTGGAAAAGCAGGGTCATTGGTCATGTTCCATGGAGAAAAGGAGGGAGAGGCTGAGGAGGAGGAGGGAGGCGGACAAGGAGAATGGGGTGATGACATAGAGGGTTTCACCCTAACCCTAATCCTAACCCTAACCCTAACACAGAGGGTAAGTTCCAGAAAAGGGAGGTGTGGGGCTGAGAATATGGGAAAGTCCTTTCTCACATTTAAAAAAAATATATATTTTATTGATATTTCACGGAGAGGAGGAAGGGAGAGGGATAGAGAGCTAGAAACGCCGATGAGAGAGAAACATCAACCAGCTGCCTCCTGCCCACCCCCAACCAGGGATGTGCCCGCAACCAATGTACATGCCCTTGATCGGAATAGAACCTGGGACCTTTCAGTCTGAAGACCGATACTCTACCGCTGAGCCAAACCGGCTTCGGCTCTCACATTGAGAGAGCCAGCCACTTACCCAGTGAAGGGAAAAGCATTCTGGGCCGAAGGAACAGCAAGTGCCAAGTCTCAGAGGCAGAAGGGCGCGCACCAGTAAAGCCGGAGAGAGCACACCAGTGAGGCTGGGGTGAGAGTGCGGGTCGGCACATGGTAGGGGGTGTGCGATGGTGGAAACGTGTCTAGCGTGTTGGCAATTTGTGCCACATGCTTCTCCACACAACGGGCTGGCAGGGTCTCCTCCGGCTCTAACAGCCGTGCCGAAGGGGAAGAGAGGATGCCGGGGAAGGAAACAAGTTTCAGAGCAGCGTCACCAAATTTGGATAGAAAGGGGGGATAAATCCTTTTAGTTGAATGCTCTTATTTTTAAAGTTGCAGCATCTCGTCTGGTCTGTTACAAAGACCGGTCCGTGTCCCGCAAGGCAAGTTCCTTTAAGAAACAGGATTACATGTTTTAAAGTGAATCATTGGTATCAGAAAGGGCAAAGTTTATCTGTGACACAGGCCTTCAGAATGCCAGGCATAATTCATCAATTAACTCATATAAAGAACATAACTTTCCCAACTAATCTCTCTGATATAGACCCAAAAATTCAGAGCCCAGTGTTCAGAAGCAAAACCCAGAATTAAAAAAAAAAAAAAGAAAGAAAGAAAAGAAAAAAAAAAGTAGTATATGCCCTGACCACTTTGGCTCAGTGGATAGAGCGTCAGCCAGCAGACTTAAGGGTCCCAGGTTCCATTTCACTCAAGGGCATATACCCAGTGGGGGGTGTGCAGGAGGCAGCTGATTAATGTTTCTCTCTTATTGATGTTTCTAGCTCTCTCTCCTTATAACTTCCTCTCTGTACAAAAAATCAATAAAAATATATTTTTAAAAAATTGTTTAAAAGAGTAGTATAAATCCCTTCGATGCACTAGACATTAAATGACGCTTTGGATAATTGTTCTGTGTAACTTGTTAGTTTACACATTAAACCTCATTGCCCCATTAAGAGCATTATCTATTTCTTCTAGAATGTGATGAAAATTGTTCTATTAAATTGTATTTAGGGCCGAAACTGGTTTGGCTCAATGGATAGAGTGTCGACCTGCGGACTGAAAGGTCCTGAGTTCGATTCCGATTAAGGGCATGTGCCTTGGTTGTGGGCACAAGCCCAGTAGGGGGTGTGCAGGAGGCAGCTGCTCGATGATTCTCTCTCATCGATGTTTCTAACTCTCTATCCCTCTCTCTTCCTCTCTGTAAAAAATCAATAAGAGATATGAAAAAAAATAAATAAATTGTATTTAGGAAACTAATGCCATCGATTTCAAGTCATTTCTTTGTTTGCTTTAAGTTATCTAAAGGCTCTGCTCTTTGTAACATTCAAAATGAAAAGAATAAGGCGTGGCTCAGGGGTTGAGTGTCAACCTATGAACCAACAGGTCACAGTTCAATTCCCGGTCAGGGCATATGCCCAGGTTGCAGGCTTGATCCCCAGTGTGGGGCGTGCAGGAGGCACCCAATCAATGATTCTCTCTCATCATTGATGTTTCTCTCTCTCTCTCTCTCTCCTCTCTCTTCTCTGAAATCAATAAAACGTATTTTTAAAGAAAAAAGTATAAGGAAACTCTTAGGAGTGGCACGGCAGAGAATTCATCACTTCCTCCACTACAATGAATAGGAGAAGCCCCTTGATTTAAGAATAACTGTCTCTCACGCCGATTTAATTAAATATCTAAACCACATGTGTCAAACACAAGGCCCGCGGGCCAAATCCAGCCCGCCAGGCCTTGCAATGTGGCCCGCACCGCGCTGTCATCACTGCACTCCGCTGTCAGTTTATGACATTGTCAGTTTATGACTGTTCAGTAAACCATTCGGCCCGCGATTTAGGCTGGATTTTAGATTTTGGCCACTTCTCTGATTGAGTCCGACACCCCTAATCTAAACGTTACTAAGGCTTTGCCAGTGGACTATTTAATTGCTCTAAAAGCAACACACACCCCCACATTCATTTTCCAGATGAGAACGTTGGGAGTCACCATGATCTGGGAATAATCTCTGAGATAATAATCGATGAGATTATTATCTGTAGCCATTGAGAAATCTTCTTAAACTGCTTCTGGTCCTTGTTAAACCAAAGTCAATGAAGGACGGTTTGGCTCAGTGGATAGAGCGTCGGGGGTGGGGTGGGGGCATGAGTGGGGGGGTGGGGGATTGGAATGGGGGGTTGAGGACTAATATGTGATACCTTACACAATAAAGAAATTAATAAAAAAATAAAAATTAAAAAAAATAAACCAAAGCCAGTCACTGCCCTTCCCTGTATGGGAAGGACAGATCTCCCTGAGTGGAGAGAATAAAATCCCTCTTCTAACAGTTCCTTTTAGAATTGGCTCCAAATGGAAAAATAAAAAGCAGTGCCCATCGCCTCTCCATACTTCCATCGTCTGTATTTACAACAGACGTGAATTTTAATTTAGGAAACACAGCTACTAGTACCTTAAGAACCAACGAGCCTCATTAGCTCGTACAAAATGCTGCTTCTCCAGCTATGATTTTGAGATTTAAAAAAAAAAATTAAATTCACTTTGCCTAGCCAGTGTGGCTCACACGGTGGTGGAGCATTGACCTATGAACCAAGAGGTCAAGGTTCAATTCTCGGTCAGGGCTCATCCCAGGGTTGTGGGCTCGATCCCCAGTGGGGGGCGTGCAGGAGGCAGCTGATCAGTGATTCTCTCATCATTTTGCATTGCTTCCTCTCTCTCCTCTCTCTTTCTCTCTCTCTCTCTCTCTCTCTCTCTCTCTCTCTCTCTCTCTCTCTCTCTCCCCTTCCTCTCTGAAATAAATAAAAAAATATATTAAAAAAAATCAGATTCATCTTTCCTTGGCTATCGGAAGCCAACCCCCAGATCACATGGCACCCTCCAGTCACACGGAGAGATAACATGGCAGAGCGATTGTTGCTTGGGGCCCTGCCTTTGTAGATATCAGGAGCACCCAAAAGGGTGGACAAGATAAGCCATCTAGCCGAAACCGGTTTGGCTCAGTGGATAGAGCATTGGCCTGAGGACTGAAGGGTCCCAGGTTCGATTCCAGTCAGGGGGCATGTACCTTGGTTGTGGGCACATCCCCTGTAGGGGGTGTGCGCGAGGCAGCTGGTCAATGTTTCTCTCTCATCGATAGTTCTAGCTCTCTATCCCTCTCCCTTTCTCTCTGTAAAAAATCAACAAGATATATATATTTTTTAAAAAGAATAAGCCATCTGTACAGAGGGGGGTGGAAGGGGGAAGAGGATACTAAGGCCGAACTTAAAAATGGCCCCTCTGAGGGCAGTGAGCATCCGGGCGATGCCTGAGGCTCTGACATAGTTCTTCCTTGTGGAAGGTCACGGCCAGGGTCCATCTCATGGCTGTGGAATGGAAAGCATGATCACAATGTAAACTTCTCCTTCTCCCCCACGGCCTCCTTGGACTCCCCTCACAGATACTTTAATAATCATCGTCGCATCGCTTGTATTCCCTGGACATCTGCCTGCTTGCAAATGTCAGCCCTCCCTTTCACACGATGGGACATTCCTCGTCCGCTAATTCCAGGGTCACCGTGCTTGGCTCGCAGGTAGCAGATGGGGAAAACATCCTTGCATTTCAATGCTCCCTTCTTGTCACTTTTTTATTTTTTACTTTTTAAATAAATTTTATTGATTTTTCACAGAGAGGAAGAGAGAGGGATAGAGAGCTAGAAACATCAATGAGAGAGAATCATCCATCAGCTGCTTCCTGCACACCCCCTACTGGGGATGTGCCCGCAACCAAGGTACATGCCCTTGACCGGAATCGAACCCGGGACCCCTCAGTCCCCAAGCCGACGCTCTATCCACTGAGCCAAACCGGCTTCGGCTCAGGCACCTCAGATTCTAACCACCAGTCTAAGATGTGATGTCAAAGGGCTTGTTAATCACTCTTGTTGCTGTATGCTGATTTCCCTCTGTGTCTGTCTGTCTGCTCCAGGGACGCACAGACCCGGGCACAGGATTTCGGGGGTGCACCTGCCAGCGGCACGAAATCACTCACCTTCCCCTCGTGACAGGCCGGCTCGGTTCTGAGAGCCCCAGGCCACAGGCCACGTTAGCTTTCTCGGCGTCTTGCAAACACGTCCAATGTGCTGTCCCCTCTCCCCTGCGCTCTCTGGCGCTGCTGTCTTCTGGATTCCTCCCTCTTGCCGCTCACTTCCAGAGTCTGTCTTTTCCCTCCAGAGCAGTAGGGTTCCACCTGTCTGCCTTCCTTCTTGTTTTGTTTGAGCCTTTCCACCTTTTCCAACGCAGAAACCCTGTGCAGCATTTCTCTTTATTCGCTGGTGTGTCTCCAATGCTGCTGCTGCTGCTGCTTCTTCTTCTTCTTCTTCTTCTTCTTCTTCTTCTTCTTCATCTTCTTCTTCTTCTTCTTTTTAATACTTTTATTGATTCTTTACAGAGAGGAAGGGAGAGAGATAGAGAGCTAGAAACATTGATGAGAGAGAAACATGGACCAGCTGCCTCCTGCACACCCCCTACCGGGGATGTGCCCGCAACCAAGGTACATGCCCTTGACTGGAATCGAACCTGGGACCTTTCAGTTCTCAGGCCGACGCTCTATCCACTGAGCCAAACCGGCTTCGGCTCCAATGCTTCTTGATTTAATTTCATCTGGAAATCTAACTGACATGCTGTTGACATACCCCCCCCCCAACTCCCCCAGATTACAAAGGGTATGCCCCAGAAAAGAGCCCTACCAGGGATCCCCTGGGGCCCTGAGCACCCCTCCACCTGGGCCCGCCTGGGAAAGTTCAGTGAACTCCACCCCTCCCCCCCCCCCCCAGCTCAGGGGAGGGCTGCTCCAGCCACTTCACGCTATTTTGACCGACAGCTGGGCCTCTCCCCTCACCAGCCAATTTGGAGGCACAACAATTAGCAAAGGCAGCAATTACTCAGTGCAGTCTGTCGTGGTGAAGATGGAGGTGGAGAGGAGGGAGAGGACAAAGAAACGGCCCAAGTTCAGAGTCAGAGGATGAGAAGGATGGCAGGCCTGTGGGGGAGCGGGCCTGAGGAAGGAAGGGGGAGACTCTGAAAAGTGCGGGATTCCGAGGTCTGAGTGGGGAGAGGATCATGCAGGCCTGGTGCTCCAGCAAGCCTCCAGATCCTCCCCCGCCTCCCAGGAAGCCAAGGCCAACGATTGCTTTTTGTTCTTCCAGATTCCAAGCATTTCTTAAAATCGTGCTCTGATACTGACTCTCAAGATATTTCCTTATGTCTTTCTGATTTTTTTTTTCTTGTTAATATTTAAATATATTTCACTTGAGCCCAGCTGGTGTGGCTCAGTGGTCGAGCGTCGACCTCTGAACCAGGTTGAATTCCCTGTAAGATCACATGCCCGGATTGCAGGCTTGATCCCCAATAGGAAGCGTGCAGGAGGCAGCCAATCCATGATTCCCTCTCCTCATTGATGTTTCTCTCTCTCCTTCTCCCCTCTTCTCTGAAATCAATACAAATATATATATATATATTCCAGCTCAGTGGTGAGCATTAAAAGAAAATGCTGCTGAGACTGGTTTGGCTCAATGGATAGAGTGTCGGCTTGGGAACTGAAGGATCCCGGGTTCGATTCCCGTCAAGGGCATGTACCTTGGTTGCGGGCATATCCCCAGTAGGGGGTGTGCAAGAGGCAGATGATTGATGACTCTCTCTCATCGATGTTTCTAACTCTCTCTCTCTCCCTTCCTCTCTGTACAAAATCAATAAAATATATTTTTTTAAAAAGAAGAAGAAGAAGAAGAAAATGCTTTTAGATGGGAAGTTCCCAAGAGAGATGAGCAATATAAAGGCAATCTGTCGTCTTCTGTTGGGTTAATATAGGGGTCGGCAAGCTCACTAGTCCACGGAGCCAAATATCAACAGCACAACGATTGACATTTCCTTGGAGAGCTACATTTTTTAAATTTAAACTTCTTCTAACGCCACTTCTTCAACATAGACTCGCCCAGGCCGGGGTATTTTGTGGAAGAGCCACACTCCAGGGGCCAAAGAGCCACATGTGGCTCGAGAGCCGCGGTTTTCCGACCACGGGGTTAATAGAACACAGACTGTGGAAAACTCCTGGGATTCTGGAGCAGGGGGAGTCACGCTAGAATCTTCCAGAACACTTTGGACAGGCCTGGGCTTCTGAATAACGGAAACTCCTGAGGAGGAAGCCATGTAAGCACTCTCTCTCCAGACCTGATGCCCGGCTTCGGCCTTGTTTAGACCTTTGCTCTCTTCCTCTCCCACCTCTTTCCTCTGCTCCAGTCCCCGCTCCCACAGGCCTGTGGTCACCATCCAAGGAGAGAACGGAAGTGAAACCTCAAACCTCACCCAGAAACCAGGCATTTCTCATAATCCAGGTTCCACAACCATTTGCCATGTTTTCTTGTCCCTGAGACTGTTTATAAGTCACCATTGACCACCACCAGAAAAACATTCAATTTTATACTTGTTAATCCTAGGCCGGTGAGAACACTTTCCCTTTTAAGCAGGCCAGGGAAACAGCTAAGAAGTAAACGTCTTGCTGAAACCGGTGTGGCTCAGTGGATAGAGCTTTGGCCTGTGGACTGAAAGGTCCCAGGTTCGATTCCTGTCAAGGGCATGGACCTTCGTTGCGGGCACATCCCCAGTGGGGAGTGTGTAAGAGGCAGCTGATCGATGATTCTCTCTCATTGATGTTTCTAACTATCTAGCCCAGCGTTTTTCAACCGCTGTTCCGCGGCACACTAGAGATGTTGCCTGGTGTGCCGTAGGTGCAGACAAGACAAGAATTTTATAATTTTTCACTATTTTGTTTACTTAATATTTCATAATAAAGTAATTATAAAATACTTTCTTTGTGTTTATTTGATTCCTATTCAAGAGAATTACTTTATATATAGTCAATATAGGCACAGAGTTAAATTTTTTAACATTTTCTAATGGTGGTGTGCCTCGTGATTTTTTTCATGAAACAAGTGTGCCTTTGCCCAAAAAAAGTTGAAAAACACTGATCTAGCCCTCTCTCTTCCTCTCTGTAAAAAAAAAAAAAAAATCAATAAAATATATTTTTTTAAAACAAGAAGTAAACTTCTTAAGGCATTTGAAATGCCTATTACATATGCTATTGCACATACTTCTATTTGTATTTATTCTGTAATAATCCGTTTAAAACAATCAAATTTTGTAGGCAGCTTTTCACAGGTTTCCAAGCTGAATGTTTATATTTTGGGATGAATCAATCACGTCAGTACTTCTAAATATTTTGCTATCTTTCCATTTATTCTACTTCTTGGTGAGAAATGTGAAGCGAAAAGCAAGCCATGTAATATCTACTGAATTTAAATGATCAAATCTCTGACAATCACAATGATGAATTTCCAAACAATAAGTGCCATAGTCGGACACTTAAATCGCTTAGCTATTAGCATTCCTGAACCAACTGGGCCTGTCACTGTAGGCTGATTCCAGATTAACAAATGAGTGACCCAACTTGGTGGCAAATGTGGCTGAAATTTAGCAGCCTACAGATATTTACTCTGATTATTACAATTGCTAACGGATCAGTGATCGAATCTGTTATTCATTTATCAACCTACAAACGGCCTGGGCATTGGGACCCAGAAAGCATGTTATCACTTAGATTGACCTCCAACAATGCATAGGACAAAACATACATGTAAGTCTACTGTGGAAAAATTCCAGATGCACGTGTGTTTGGGAACTTGAAACATTGCCCATTGGTCGTTCTCTGATAAAATCAATGTCAAAGAGTGTTTGTTACCAATGAAAGGACTCCTGGTGATTATATGAAGATATGGGTGCTATCCATAGGTGAAACAAAGTGTGAGAGAATAGGTGGACATAGTCTAAGCATCAGGTCTGTATATACCTGAACTCACCTGTCAGTCTCAGCATCACTAAACACGGGACGACAGGATAGTATGTGTCCCAAAGCATGATGGGATAGGAGGTAATGACACAGCACTGGCCACGCAATGCTCCTGCGTAAGACGTGAGCCTGAATCTAATCAGGCCTGGAGCTCTAAATACCAGTGTCGACCTATGAACCAGGAGGTCATAGTTCAATTCTTGGTCAGGGCACATGCCTCTGTGGTGGGTCTAGGGTGGGAAACACAGCAGACTTGGTGCTGTAGTCAATGGTGAGTCGACACTCACCACCCCAAACAGGCACTGGGTCTGGGGTCTAGTCAGGGGCCTGTGGCTGATGCACAGGGAGAATGAAGGGAAGGTGGAAGGGAGGATGTTTGGATATTAAATATCCTCAATTCTTTTTTTTCTATTATATTTTATTGATTTTTTTACAGAGAGGAGGAGAGAGGGATAGAGAGCTAGAAACGTCGATGAGAGAGAAACATCGACCAGCTGCCTCTTGCACACCCCCTACCGGGGATGTGCCCGCAACCAATGTACATGCCCTTGACCCGAATCGAACCTGGGACCTTTCAGTCCGCAGGCTGATGCTCTATCCACTGAGCCAAACTGGTGTGGCTGTCCACAATTCTTGAAATCAACATATAAATTTCCTGTGGTCTGGCCAGCATGGCTCATTAGCTGAGTGTTGACCTATGTAAGTAGGAGGTCACCGTCCAATTTTTGGTCAGGGCACAGTTCAAATTTTTGGTGGGGGCGTGCTGGAGGCAGCCAATCAGTGATGCTCTCTCGCCATTGATGTTTCTCTCTCTTGCTCCCTCTCCCTTCCTCTCTGAAATCAATAAAAACATATTTTAAAAAGTAAATATACTCTTAAAAATAAATTAGGAAAAAATAAATCTCCCTTGGATTTTTGTTTCACAGTTGTAAGTAGTTTTATTATAAATGCTATGCTTTATTTTTATTCCCCCTTCTCCAACATAATAGGTGTGTGTGTTTTATTTGAAGCCTGGGGGAAATGTATCCCAGGTTACAGAGACAAGAAGCCACTGGGGGATGGAGAAGAGGCACAAGGCACAGCTACTGTTTGGAGGATGAATGAAAGCTTTCCATGTCTCAGAGCCTAGAGAAGGAAAAGGGCATTTACATGTGATGAGATGCCAACACGCTGGAGCGCTCCCTGTGCTTAGAGACAGCGTGGCTGGGACCATGATGGAGGAGTCGCGTTGCTGTAGCAGATTGCATCTTTCATGTTTCATTTTCATTGCGTGCCCGGGGAAGGCAGCGGCTCACAGAAGTGACTCATCCTTCAGAGAAACTTGGGTCGGCTCCTCAAATGCCAAAGCCTGGAAACACCCCTGTCGGTTGCTCCCCGGAATGGATCGTTTCTCTCACATCTTTTATGGATCGGAGGCGATGTTCAGCTGGGCTTCAGCCACAATTCGGTGTCTCAGGCCACGTGAAGAGGGCCAAGGTGGGCATTTCCAGCCTGTTCATCTCCCCCATGCCCAGAGAGAGCAGGAAGTCCCGCCCCCCTTGCCCCCACCCCCCTCTCTCAGTTGCTCTATGTTTCATCTGTTCTGAGCAGAAACACTTTTGTCATCTCAAGTCAAGAAATGAGCTAAAGTTACGTGATAGAACAAAAGTTCTGAATAAGAAGAATAATCAAGTTGGGTTCACCGTGAGGTTATAATACAGTCGAAATAATGGAGACATTGAAATCAAACATGTTTCAACAACTTAAGACGGTTTTTTAAAAGATTAAGTATAGGGCCCTAACAGGTTTGGCTCACTGGATAGAGCGTCAGCCTGTGGACTGAAGGGACCCAGGTTCGATTCCGGTCAAGGGCATGTACCTTGGTTGCGGGCACATCCCCAGTGGGGAGTGTTCAGGAGGCAGCTGATCGATGTTTCTCTCTCATCTATGTTTCTGACTCTTTATCCCTCTCCCTTCCTCTCTGTAAAAAAAACAATAAGATATATTTTTTTAAAAGATTAAATATAGGTAACAACACACAAGGACCATCTGGGGGCGAAGAGAATATGGTTTTGATGGTCAAGAACTTGACATCCAGCTGAAACCGGTTTGGCTCAGTGGATAGAGTATCTGTCTGCAGACTTGAAAGGTCCCAGGTTCGATTCCTGCCAAGGGCATGTACCTTGGTTGCGGGCACAACCCCGGTGCGGGGGTGTGCAAGAGGCAGCTGATCTATGATTCTCTCTCAATGATGTTTCTAACTCTCTAGTCCTCTCTATAAAAAATCAATATAATATATTAAAAAAAAAAAAAAGAACTTGACACCTAGGGAGTAGTAATTAACCCTTATTGTTCGAAGTCTTGGAACACATACAATAAACCGTTACACTGTGTTGCATTGATTATGAATAGAAGCTGATATATTATGCAGGTTTTAGTTCAAGATAAACTAGAAAACCTAGAGAATTTGGGGTTTACTTGGGGACATAGAATAGATGACAGCCAACTACTCTTTGTCATCTACGATTTCCCCCGGAGGAATGAAATTGGCTGGAATGTATTGTCAAGTTCAAATCTTTAAAGAACTAATCCCCTTTGTTTCTTTCAAATAGGACATTAGTCATGTATGTGGAAGGTGATTATTGATATTTTTTATCCTGAATTTTTATCATAGGTTCACTTATTCCAATAGAACTTATGGAGCACCTATGACTGTGTTCAAGAGGATGTCTGTATAGATTTAAAACCATTATTTGGCTTTTAAAAATTATTTTATAATTAGGTAACAGTTTTTGGCTTTTCCATAATATGAACAGACTTTTGTTAAATAAAAACATGAGAAGAAAACAGTGATTTCTAGCCACTTACAAGCAAGTTGCTTTGTTCTTTCAACTTTTCATCTGGTGTTAAATATCATTGCCCAAAAGATTATTCTATAATGTACTTTTCCTTCAAATCCAAATCATAGCATTTTCAATGAAATTAGAACCAAGTCCCATCGGTATTAGAAAATGGCAATATCATGATTTCCTCATATTATGTATTCCAGCATTTTTTTTTCTCTTCTCCCAACCTGTTCTGTAGACAGCTTTCCAATTCTGTACGGGTTCTTCAAGTGTGATTCCACAGGACATTTCATAGAATTGGGAAATATTGACGATATTTAACAAACAAATAGCCCTCTAATGTGAGAACGAATTTCGGGTTCAATGCATAGCGTACGTTTCTTTCCAGAAACCTGGCCTTTATTTCCCACAAAACTCCTCCGAAGAAATTTCATTCATGAATCTTATCTATATCAGAACAAAAAAATATTGGATTGCCTCTCCTATGAAATCGGTGTTTACCAATGATGGCTTTTCTCGGGGAAATTCTAATTTGCAAAAAAGAAAGAAAGAAAGAAAAGCTCCCCATTCCAAGCTTTGACAGTTGGGGGTGGATGTCCTTACGGATGGAGGGGAGAAAGATCTTTTTTAAATGGCACATTTACTAATTATAAAATGCTCTTATCTGCCGGCAGCCAAAGCCAACACGAACATGTGCCTTGTACTAAGAAATCCCAGGATTGTCACAACTTGTGCCAGCTGTTGCGGTTATGACACCTGTGCCAGCCTCGCCAGCTCTGCCCACTGTCATCTGTTCCAACTGCTCCATCTGCACGGTCTGTACCAATTCTCCCATTTCTGCATCTGCACCTTCTGCGGAAATGTTTCCAGCAATGCCAGCTGTGTCGTTGGTGCCAAATATGCCAGATGTTCTATTTGTCCATCCAGGGCCAAATCAAGGCAGTTTTGTGCTCATTAGTTTTAGCTGGTAGATTCTATTTTACAATTTTTTGAGATGTATTTAGATTGAATCCAGGACACACACGTACACGCACACACACACACACACACACAAATCCCCCTTATAATGATTTTATAGCTATCTACCCATCTTTTTCACCCCCCTCAACTTTATCGAACGATATAAAGTAGGCCAATGCCCCCTTGATCACAAAAACCAGTTCGACATTAATTGTGGTAGGGCATGCCCCCCCAATGGAAAACTGTATCACAAAAACTCTTGACAAGGCCGTAGAACACAATAATAAATTGGCAAAGTAATTAAAAGAGGATAAGCTTTGTTCTGATAAACAAATTGCGAATGCTCAAAAATCGATACGTCGAGCAGATGAACGTATGGCGTCATGTTCTATTAAGCTCCCTGTTTATTGGTCTTTTAGTTGACAGAGCGGATTGATGTGTGTGTCATACACTCCATTTCCTGGGTTCTGCTCTACAGAGTATTAACCAAGGCTACCCATGGGTTGGTAGGGCCAGACCCACTGGGCTGGCCACTTTTTGGTTGAACCTAAGCAAGTTGGAAAACTGGTCCTCCAGCCATAAGCTTGCTTCTCTTTCCTCCCTCAAATGTCA
Source organism: Pipistrellus hanaki (assembly GCF_964339955.1). Lineage (NCBI taxonomy): Eukaryota > Metazoa > Chordata > Mammalia > Chiroptera > Vespertilionidae > Pipistrellus > Pipistrellus hanaki. The sequence goes on along the minus strand of NC_140522.1, from coordinate 10,422,147 downwards.
GTCCTACCAGCACTATCAGCAACCAAACTATGACCCAGCTGGCGTGGTTCATGGTTAAGGATTGACCTTTGAACCAGGAGGTCACGGTTCCATTCCCAGGCAGGACACGTGCTCAGGTTGTGGGTTTGGTCTCCAGTGTGGGGCCTGCATGAGGCAGCCGATGAATGATTCTCTCACATCATTGATGTTTCTCTCCCTCTCCCTCTCCCTTCCTCTCTGAAATCAATAAAAATCTATATGTTTAAAAAGAAAGAGACCAGCCTACGAGTAAAGTTGAAAAAAAAAGTTTTAAGTTGAAAAATATATATTCTCATGGTCTCAACTTCAGTATTCTATAGACGTCATCCCAACCCAAGAAGTAGTGTATTTCTGTTTTCTTTCCTCATTCAGAAAAGTCTTTTTTAAGGAACACTGATAATTCATCTCTCAATTTCAACCCAAATTCTTTTCTCTCAAATCATTTCCTGGAGTGGTGGACGTGCCTAGAGTTTGTCGCTTGAAAACTGATGTTTCACCGGGAATGTGAGGTCATTCCGGAGGACAAGAGGCTGCCTCCTGTTTATGGAGCCTGGATGATTTAACTCGCTCTCCTGATGAAAGTCACAGCTATCCACTAATGCTTGCACGTGTTCATGACAACAGATAAAATGTCAGCTCACAATGACGTCCTGAGATGTGTCCTGGCTATACGTGTGACAGGGTCTAGTAAGAATATGTCTCCACAACTTACTTAGGTTTTCAAAAATCCATGCAGAAAACCCCAAGCTTCCACGGTGAATCACTAAATTCCCCTAAAATAGATTACTTTAAATCTGAGGCTAAAATTCCTGGTGACATCATTTCTTCCCAGACAAGGGTCTGTAGGCTGAGGCTCTAGATCCGCAAGGTCAATGGCCTCGGCCCCTGCCAGCATTCCTGTGTGGGGAGAACATTCGATCACAAACCCTCCTAACGTCCTTCATTCTTCCGCTCAAATTTTATCTTTTTGTGACCCTTTTTACTCCGTACTTTCTCCTAATCTTCTCTGGACCTGGACAGGAGATTTCACAAATAATCACTTAACTAAAAGGATGGCTCTCTATCAAAATATCTCCACTTCTTAGCCTGAGGGGTCCAGTCCGACTCTGGCGACCTTTCTTCTAGAAAATTCCATGGACTTTTTCATTCCAGTTCCCCATGTTACCAGGTGCCAGGAGGGAACATCCTTAATTGGGATGAAAATAATTTTATGACTTCTTGGGAGGGCACCCTGTACCTCCTGAGAACATTTTAATTAATGTAACTTCTGCTCCCTGCTGACAAAAATATTTTCGATGGTGCTTTGGCCCAACTTACTTACCGCCTTCATTGATGTGAGTCATATGAATCCTTGGAGGAATCCAAAAACTTCGTGGTTTTATGTGGAATATAGAATTGCCAGATAGACACTCACAGCTGGGAGTCACTTTCATCATCTATCTGGGCTCCTTTACATCAGTTCTTAATATGGTGAGGATTGAGAACACTTGGTTTTGCAGATAAAGAATAAAAAAAACTACACATTTCAAAGTCCCAGTGGCAGAGTAGAGAAAAGGATCCAAATGATTTTGAAATTTGCTATCAATACACTTAGCTTCCCCTTTATAGAGAGTCTCACTGGAATGAATAAGTCACCATGAAGAAGAATGCCACCCATTGATTCTCTAGCCATTTTGAGTAAGCAGAACTCAGTCCCTTTACGTTGCTTAAAAAAAATTTTTTTTTCTCAAAATCATTGTCCACACTTGCAAATTTGGAAGGAGAATGGAAAATTTTAACATTGTGGTTGCATCATTATTAAATACACTAGAGGCCCAGTGCACAGATTCGTGCACCAGTGGGGTCCCTCGACCTGGCCTGTGCCCTTTTGCAATTCAAGACCACTATGGGGGATGTCAAATAGCTGGTTTTGGCTGGATCCATGAAGGCCTGATCCAGAAGGGAGGGAGCCTGATCCTGTGCATTGACAGTCAGTCCCCTGGTGGTCAGTGCACATCATAACAACCGGTGGACTGGTTCTTCGGTCATTTGGTCAATTAGGCTTTTATATATAGAGATTAGTATACTACGAGTATCATTCTTTAAATCAAAAATTACTAATAGCTTTCTGATCAACATTTATGAAAATATTAGAAAAGTTAACTTATGCCATGGCTCAACTATTTCTATTGCTGTCATTTTCTCACTCACATCTACACTACGGTATTTTCAGGTAAATGATATTGCCTGATGCCCTAATAGTCCAAGCTGTCAGATTCTGCTCCTAAAGGGCAGTCCCCAAACTCCAGAGTTGACATATGCACATAAACGATTCACATCTAGAAATGAAGGAAGGAAGTCTGTCAACGTGTGGAGAAAGTTCACAGGAAACAGAGTAGGGAAAGAATAGAAAAGAATACATCGCTGACCAAACCCATAAGGTAAATGGGCTGGAGTGGGCTGTTTTGGTTAAAGGAAACAAGGAGAATAGAGATCATTTAGAATTAATAGCTCACAACGTCACTGCATCACCAAGTAGAAAGCAGCCATGGAGACTCGCGGATCCAATCAGAAAACAGGCCCTGAGCGGTTAAGTGACATATCCATGCGCACACTGCTAATTAATGGTGACAGCAAGTCTAGATATCACTCATCCTCAGGTTCCTCAACTGTAAAAGGAGGGTGTTAACTAGTATCTAACCTGCTGAAACTGGTTTGGCTCAATGGATAGAGCGTCGGTTTGGGGACTGAAGAGTCCTGGGTTCGATTCCGGTCAAGGGCATGTACCCTGGTTGCGGGCATATCCCCAGTAGGGGGTGTGCAAGAGGCAGCTGATCGATGACTCTCTCATCGATGTTTCTAACTCTATCTCTCTCCCTTCCTCTCTGTACAAAATCAATAAAATATATTTTTTAAAAATAATAAAAAAAAACCCAACTAGTATCTAACCAATAGAGTTGTGAAGATTCAATGACTTCATGAGTATAAAACATTTAGAACAAGATCTAACAGACAGCAGACAATATGTGTCAGCTCTATGATCACCATCATCATCACCATCATCACCATCATCATTACCATCATCATCACCATCATCACCATCATCATTACCATCATCACCATCATCACCATCATCACCATCATCATCATCATCATCATCATCATCATCATACTTGGACCTGTGTGATTCTTTACTCCTCTGGAATATATACTAGCTGCATCTTGCAAATCTTGGCATCCATTTTAAGTCACACTTTTATCCTGAGCTATCCATCATCTTATTTCCAAGCTTGTTTTTTTTGTGACCATCCAAGGTGTCCTCTGACAAAGATCTCAGAATATGAGTCTGAGATTAAGCGACAGCCCAACCCCTTGACGTCCCGTGTCCTGCCTGGCCCACAAAGCGGACAGTCAGTCCATGCCGAGAACACCGAAGGAACCGAAGGCATAATGAGTCTGGACGGAGCAAGGACGCCAGCCCAGCAGTGTCTGGCTCCAGACGGCAAGCATCCCTCCATCAGTAGCACGCTCCCGCGTACTCATGTGAATACTTTCCCGTTATAGCTCTTTGGGCCAATAGCGGGTAGGTAAGGCCTTGCCGGGCAATGGAACGGGTAAGGCCTCGGGGACCAAAGAGGAAAACACTCCACTCCAAATGCACTGAGCTCAGCATGCTGGGAATTAGGAGGAAAAAATGAGATGATAGTGGCCATATAATAAAGCGAATGTCTCGCATTTGGAAAGCACTTCTCGCTCCTCAGTGTTTTACCATCATCTTCTGTTTCCAGGCTTCAGTATTGGGTAGCATATTAGAACTCCCTGGAGGGGGTGGAGGGTGAAAAATCGGGGCCGGACTGATGGAATCAGAATCTCTTGAGGATGAAGATCCAGTCTCAGTGTCTTAAGAGGCTTCCCAGGCTATTTAGATGTAGCAGCGGATTCAGAAACACTTCTGCAAGCCCAGTCGGTCCTCTTTCCTCTTCATTAAAGCAGCCTCCTGGCCTGGCCAGTGTATCTGAGTGGTTAGAGTGTCAGCCTGTGCACCAAAGGGTCCCAGGTTTGATTCCTGGTCAAGGGTATAGTAGTACAGGCACATAACTGGGTTACAGGTTCAATCCTCAGTCCCAGTGGGGGCATGTGCAGGAGGCAACCAATTGATATGTCTCACATTGATGTTTCTCTCTTCCTCCTACCCTTTCTAAAAATCAACAACAAAAAAATATACTCAGGTGAGGGATAACAATCTATAATAATAAAAGGGTAATATGCTAATTAGACCACACAGCCGAATGACTTTCCAGATGTCATTACGAACATCCTTCCCAACGAAGCCACGGCAGCGGGGGCCGAGGCAGAGGCAGTAAGGGGCAATCAAGCAAGCACACAGAGTGGTTAGGGGTGATCAGGCAGGCAGGCAAGCAGTTAGGGGCAATCAGGCAGGCAGATCTGTTAGGGGCAGTCAGGAAGGCAGGCAGGCAGAGTGGTTAGGGCCAATCAGGCAGGCAGGCAAGCAGTTGGGAGCCAGCAGCCCCAGATTGAGAGAGGGATGTCCGACTGTCAGTTTCGACCTGATCCCGCTGCAGTCGGACATCCCCTGAGGGGTCCCAGATTGCAAGATGGTAAAGGCCGGGCTGAGGACAACCCCAACCCCACACCCCGTGCATGAACTTTGTGCACTGGGCCTTTAGTAAATCAGTTAACCAATCAATCAATCAATCAATCAATAAGAATAAAAACATAAAGAAGCCTCCTAACAGAGCAATTTAAATACATTTGAATGAACTATTTAGAACTTCAGCATTTTGAGTTCGATTCCAGTCAAGGGCATGTGCCTTGGTTGTGGGCACATCCCCAGTGGGGGTGTGCAAGAGGCGGCTGGTCGATGTTTCTCTCTCATCGATGTTTCTAACTCTCTATCCCTCTCCCTTCCTCTCTGTAAAAAATCAATAAAATATATATATATATTTTTAAAGCATTTTGAGCTTTAGACATGAAGTGTTACTTCCGCGGAGGGCCTGGGTTAAGCCGGGCTAACGTTTCCTCTCGAGACTCCTGTTTTCATCTTCATTTCTCGCCTCCTCTCCATACAGTGGGACTGGATCACAGAAGCCAGCATAGAACATTAGCTCCTGAATCTACTCCATCTGCTCCCGGAGGAGTTTGCCTCGTTGTTAACCTTGTTACAACTTAAGATCCATCATAACAAGTGTGGTGAGCGATGGTACAGACAGAAACATGCTGGGGAGAGAGATCACCATGCCGGTGTGCACTGCTCTAGCGCGCACACACAGGGAGGGGCAGACCCAAGCCTTGTTCGTAGCTGCTTAAGTCTGACTCCACAGTGTTGGGCACATGGGAGAAACCCTGTTTCCCCGAAAATAAGACAGTGTCTTATATTAATTTTTGCTCCCAAAGATGCACTAGGTCTTATTTTTCAGGGGATGTCTTATTTTTCCATGAAGAAGAATACGGTACACATTTATTGTTAAATGAAAATAAAGGAAATGTATTACCTGTATACGGTACGGTAGTACGGTAGTTGTCAACACAAACCAGGCAAACTGTGAATCCTACAGTATCAAGAATTTACTCATTTGTTCAATGACAATCATGTCATCATCTTCTGGAACATCATCATCACAATCCAATTCCTGAATTTCCTGGTGAATTTCTTGTGGCTCCATTTCTTTCAGAATCAGTGGACCAAACCTCTCACATTTAGCCTGGGGGGGAGGGGGCGGGCCTTATTTTTGGGGGGATGCCTTATATTTCACTCAGAAGGAAACCGGTCAGTAGGTCTTATTTTCAGAGGATGTCTTATTTTCGGGGAAGCATGGTAGCTTTGTCTCAAGCAGACCCTATTGAGAACAGTTCACAGCACTCCCGTGGGCGGGAGCGGAGTCCCAGGCTGTGCCGATGGCTCGCCAGTGTGGCCCAGATGGCTTGTGGGGGTGCCAAGACCGTGACCCCTCATCCCGGGGCAGCCAGCGCTCCCGGGCTAGTCGCTTTGAGACATTAGCAGCCTCGCCCCATTGGCCATGCGGATATTACCCTTTTCTGTATGTGCCACGACACGGAGAATGTTGGAGAACACGGAACAGCACAAGCCAAGCGTGGGCAGAGCTCCCTAGATGAGCTTTTCATTTTGTTTAGAGCCCAAGTTTTCATTTGGGAGGTTACAAAGCAACTATCACCTATGACTGTCATTTCTCTCTCTCTCTCTCTTTCTCTCTCTCTCTCTCTCTCTCTCTCTCTCTCTTAAATATATTTTTTATTGATTTTTTACAGAGAGGAAGGGAGATAGATAGAGAGCTAGAAACGTCAATGAGAGAGAAAGATCGACCAGCTGCCTCCTGCACACCCCCTACCAGGGATGTGCCCGCGACCAATGTACATGCCCTTGCCCGGAATCGAACCTGGGACCTTTCAGTCCGCAGACCGACGCTCTACCACTGAGCCAAACCGGCTTCGGCTCTCTCTCTCTCTCTTAATAATTATTTTATTGTTGAAAGTATTACATATGTCCTCTTTTTCCCCCCCCATTGACTCCCTCCAGCCCATCCCTGGTGACCATCATTTCATAAAAGAAAGGGGATTATTGAGCTGTTTGTTGCTAAAAATGCTTTCATTTTAAAATACTTTACGTTATGCAAGAGTACTGTCCAAATATATAATACCAATTAATATTTCATGGAGAAGATCAAATCTTTTCTTCCTGAGGGTTATTTTGAAATTTCTCAACCCTATTGGAAAGTTGAAATGGCATCACAATAAATATCCATATTTCCTTGACTGAGATTCACAAATTATTTGCAGTTGGGCACATTTGCTTTATTTATTTAAAAAAAAAAAACTTTTTGAGATTTATTAGAGAAAAAATGTGTTTTATGTTATATATATATATTATTATTTGTAAATATAAAGACATTTTATAAGCATCATTATTTATGTATTGTGCAATGTGTATAAGCAAAAAAAAAGAAAGAAAAGATGCACTTTGCTTTAATATAAATGCAAATAACAAATGCCAAATTAAAAAAGATAATCACAAAAAAAAAACCTTTTTAAAATATATATTTTTATTAATTTCAGAAAGGAAGGGAGAGGGAGAGCTAGAAACATCAATGATGAGAAAGAATCATTGATCAGCTGCCCCTGCACGCCCCACATGGGATTGAGCCTGCAACCAGGGCCTGTGCCCTGACTGGGGATCAAACCGTGACCTCCTGGTTCATAGGTCAAGGCTCAACCGCCGAGCCATGCCAGCTGCGCTGGCCACATTTGCTTTCTCTCTGCCTAACTTTCCTTTCTGTGGAGCCATGTGAAAGTTACAGACATCATGCCACGTCACTCCTAAATACTTGAAGAAGAAAAAATCCCCCAAACCACTAACACTGTTGTCCCACCTAAGAAAATTAGTATGCGTTCCATGCCATCTAATAAACAGCTCATACTCAGATTTCTTCAGTCGTTTCAAAAACCTCCTTCATAGATATTTTTCCCCCCATCAGAATCCAACCCATTCATACACTGGTTCTGGTTGGGACATCTCTTCAGTGTCTTTTATCTAGAACAGTCCGCGCGCGTGTTTTTAACATGATGTTGGCTCTCGGGAAGAGTCCAGGCGAGAACTGTCAGTTCACTCCCCTTCCATACCTCTGATTCTATTCTATTCACCAGTTAAAAGGGGAGTGGGGGAGTGCGGGAAGAGACTGAACATAAACTGTGCTCCTATGGATGAGGACAATGGAGGGTGGGGAAAGGGAAGAGGATGGGTGAGAACCTGGTGGAGGAGAGCAATGGAGGGAGGGGGGGGATGCAGAACATTTGTAATAATATGAACAATAAAGATTTATTAAAAAAAAAAAAAAAAAAAAAAAAAAAAAAGAGTCCCGTCGAATTGTCTCCTCGCACATTCCACATTCCGGAGACATCTGCTGAGACCTGCTTGGATCCGGGTAGGAAGGGCCTTTGCAAACTCCTGAATGGAAGGGAAAAGGTCATCTCAATGACGTGAATGCATTGAACGTGATGGAGAAAACCCCTCCACCGGTCTCTCTTTCACTCCCTGTGGAGTGTCAACCTGCAGAATGGCACTCTCCGTGGGCCAACATTCGGTAACCATCATCCCACAGAACAGAAATGGTTCCATCACCGACCGTCTACCTACCAGTGGCATCCCTGGACCAGATGTGAGTTTTCCCAAGACTTACAGCCGAAACCGGTGTGGCTTAATGGATAGAGCGTCAGCTTGGGGACTGAGAGGTCCCGGGTTCGACTCCGGTCAAGGGCATGTACCTTGGTTGCAGGCATATCCCCGGTAGGGGGTGTGCAAGAGGCAGCTGATCGATGACTCTCTCTCATCGACGTTTCTAGCTCTCTATCTCTCTCCCTTCCTCTCTGTACAAAATCAATAAAAATATAATAAAATAAAATAAAAAAAGACTTACAGTGTGTCAGGCTGGACTGCCAGGTCCTTCCTCACCTGGATACTGCCCGCGATCAGAGTGAAACGTGCTGGGCCCACGGTCTCCCAAACAGTCACTGAAAAGAGACTAGAATAAACAAACAAAATGAAATAGACTCATGGATATAGAAAACACACAGAAAGTTGTGAGGAAGGCTGGGGTAAGGGATTAAGTGGGAAAGGCACAAATTGGTAGTTGCAGAATCGCCACAGAAATGTAAATCACATGCCAAAACCGGTGTGGCTCAGTGGATAGAGCGTCAGCCTGCGGACTGAATGGTCCCAGGTTCGATTCCGGTCAAGGCATGTGCCTTGGTTGCGGACACATCCCCGGTGGGGGGTGTGCAAGAGGCAGCTGATCGATGATTCTCTCTCATCGATGTTTCTAACTCTCTATCCCTCTCTCTTCCTCTCTGTAAAAAATCAATAAAATATATTTTAAAAAAAAGAAAGAAATGTAAATGACAGCATAGGTACTATAGTCAATGACATTGAGATAAGTAGGTATGGGGCCAGGTCGCCTGTCTCAGGAATAAGCCTGGGTGTTCACAAACCCTTCCCAAAAACAAGCGCTGTATTGGGGACCCAACACCTGACATACACATTTAGGAGAAGGAAGGTGTGTTTGTCTCCTAAAGCTGCTGAGATAAAGTACCTCCGAGCGTGTGGCTTAACACAGGAGGGATTCATTTCCTGTTGGTTCTGGCAGCTTCAAGTTCAAGGTGTTCGCAGCCATGGGAGGCTCTCAGGGGAGCATCCTCTTGCCTTTCCAGCTTCTGATGGTGGCCAGCCACCCCTGGCATCCCTTGGCTTGTGGCCTCATACTGCCAATCTCTGACTCTGTCATCTCTTCTTCTTAGGCGTCTCTGTCTATGTTCAAATCTTCTTCTTTGCCCAGCCTGTGTGGCTCAGTGGTTGAGCGCTGACCCATGCACCAAGAGGTCATCGGCTAAATTTCTAGTCAAGGCACATGTCCAGGTTTGGGGCTCGACCCCCAGTAGGGGGCGTGCAGGAGGCAGCTGATCAATGATGTTTCTCTCTCATTGATGGTTCTACCTCTCTACCCCCTCCTTACCTCTCTCTCTCTCTCTCTCAAAATCAATAAAAATATTTATTTAAAAAAAGAAACATCCTTGATGCCATCAAAAAGAGGGGACAGGCTGAAACCGGTTTGGCTCATTGGATAGGTCCCAGGTTCGATTCCGGTCAAGGGCATGTACCTTGGTTGCGGGCACATCCCCAGTAGAGGGTGTGCAAGAGGCAGCTGATCGATGATTCTCTCTCATTGATGTTTCTAACTCTCTATCCCTCTCTCTTCCTCTTTAAAAAAAAAAAATCAATAAAATGTATTTTTTTTAAAAGAGGGACCCCCCCTTCTTATCCGACTTGGTTCTCTCTCTTCATCCTTTCCCTGCACCTGGCGGCCTCTCTGGCAATGAACTTCAACCTGTCTGATCCTTTCACCCACCCTCCCTCGGTGTGTGGTCCAGGTCAGGTGCCTTTTTCCTACGTGGAGTCACGTTCCGGTCATGACTTGTACCAGGATCCCTGAGTGAGGGCCTTGGGTACGGGCCGAGGTGCTAACAGGCGAGTCAAGTTGACGATTCAAGGCCCTTCGCTTGCCCAGGCCCTGGGAGGGCCCTTAGCAATTTTGCAATCGTCCCTCTGAAACGTTCCTGACAAGTGTGAATGCGCACGACACGTGCACACGTGGCCTCTCCACGTCTGCCCCCGTGCCAGGATCCGTCCCCGGCCTTGCATAACCGCCCCACATAATCACAGCCCTTCTCGGGCTCGCCGCCTGACCTGGCCTAGAAAATCTCATTCCCCAAATCCAGTCCCCGAGGCTCCTCCCGGGCCCCTCCGCTGACAGCGGCCCTCTCGCCTCCCCATCTGTTTACCGCAGATTACGACTTGTCTCTGATCTCGCTGAGCTCTTCTTGACCAGAGGCTGGGGTTGTGCAGATAAGGGCTTTGTCTCTCTGCCTTGGCTTGCTTCTTTGTTTTTTTTTCTAAGACTTCATCTTTCTAGTCATCCCCTCTTCTAACCCCCCACGGAGAATACAGTTCTCTCACGCTCTTAAAGGAGCATGTCATGGTACAAAATAGAATTCAATTTGATAGTAAAAAAAAATAAAAAATCACAGTACTCCTGGAAGTCTTAATGTAAAAAAAAAAAAAAAAAAAAACACCAAGCAGCAGAATTCAAGGTCAGACGACGGCAGATTTCTGAGACTTTTCCCCTCCCTTTGGAAAGAGAAATTAAGTTCTGAGTTAACCTCGGTGGTTGGGTTAGTGCCTCTTCACGTGGGCCTTGGACGGTGTTAGGAAAAGCAGCACTGATGACCTCACCTCAGAGAAGCCTTCTTTAAATGCATCCAAAGAGTTGCCAGGACCGGTGTGGCTCAGTGGATAGAGCATCGGCCTGCGGACTGAAGGGTCCCAGGTTCGATTCCGGTCAAGGGCATGTACCTTGGTTGCAGGCACATCCCCAGTGGGGGGTGTACACCGCAAGAGGCAGCTGGTCGATGTTTCTCTCTCATCGACATTTCTAACTCTCTGTCCCTCTCAATTCCTCTCTGTGTAAAATCAATAAAATATATTTTTTAAATAAATAAATAAATAAATAATAAATGCCTCCAAAGAGCAAGCTCTTCGCTGCCCCAGGACATTTGAACACCCCTTTCCCTCGGCTGATCCCCCCTCATCCTTCGGGACCCAGTGATACATATCACTTCTCCAAAGAGATCTTCCCCGATGATTCAAAGGAAGTCATTCTCTCTGCACTTTTGTTTCCTTAGCAGAAGGTGCAATCCCATGTTATTTGTTTATTTGCTTTCTTTTCTTTTTTTAAAACATGTTTTATTGATTTTTTTACAGAGAGGAAGGAAGAGGGATATAGAGCTAGAAACGTCAATGAGAGAGAAACATCGATCAGCTGCCTCTTGCACACCCCCTACCGGGAATGTGCCCGCAGCCAAGGTACATGCCCTTGACCAGAATCAAACCTGGGACCCTTCAGTCTGCAAGCGGATGCTCTATCCACTGAGCTAAACAGGTTTCGGCTGTTTGCTTTCTTTTCCATCTGTGCCTTCCTTCAAACCATAAGCTCCCTGAAGGCAAGGACCATACGCATCTTTCTTCCTCTCCTCTGTATTTGAAACACAAAGCATCCTCGGAGAACGATTGCCATTGCCATGTCAACAGGCCAGATGACTTTGCTTGTCCTGGCTTTGAGAAAAGGGGCCAGTAATGTGGTCCCAGGCTCCTGGGAGAGCGGTCCCAGAACGGGCAGACATAAAGGAACTTGGTTTTTATCATCCCATTCAGAGCTTCTGTTGAGGTGTCGCTGGTGATCATGTACCATCTCCAGGAACTCTAGTTTCTCTCCTTCCGTGGCTTCCCCAACAGGCCAGCTCTCCTGGGCTCACTGGCTGACTAACCTGGACTTGACCAGACTATATTCCAAGGGCAGACCAAGAGCAGGCCAAGGGCAATGCACACTGAGGCACTGGCTAGTTTGACCCTGTTCCAGCTAGGACTTCCCTGCAGGTGAGTAGTTTGCATAACTCAAGCTAGAGGAACCATGTTCTGCTTCAACACCAGGGACAGCTCCCAGGTCTAAGAGAGGCCGAGGGACTCCTTGGGCCCTGGGGGGAACCTTTCTGGGATGCGCCCCCTTCCCCTTCCCCTTATTATAGCTTTTTATTAAAATATATATTTTATTGATTTTTTTACAGAGAGGAAGGGAGAGGGACAGAGGGCTAGAAACGTCGATGAGAGAGAAACATCGACCAGCTGCCTCTTGCACAGCCCCTACTGGGGATGTGCCCGCAACCAATGTACATACCCTTGATGGGAATCGAACCTGGGACCTTTCAGTCCGCAGGCCGATGCTCTATCCACTGAGCCAAACCGGTTTCGGCTTATTATAGCGTTGAGCCACTCTTCTTCTGTAAGAACGTCAAAGGTCCAGGAGCCATTAGAACGTTATTCTGGGTTCAAGGTCGGGCGTCACCCAGCCCCAGGGACTTGTCCTTGGAAGGGGTATCTGGGTACCCTGGCATGTGGTATGCCGGGATTGGTCTGTGTGTGTGAGGGGTGGTGTGTGTATATGTAAGGAGGTGGTGTGTGTGTGTGTAAGGAGGTGGTGTGTGAGTGTGTAAGGGGGTGGTGTGTGTGTAAGTGGGTGGTGTGTGGGTGTGTAAGGGTGTGGTGTGTGAGTGTGTAAGGGGGTGGTGTGTGTGTGTGTGTAAGGGGGTGTTGTGTGAGTGTGTAAGGGGGTGTTGTGTGTGTGTAAGGGGGTGGTGTGTGTGTGTGTGTGTAAGGGGGTGTTGTGTGTGTGTGTAAGGGGGTGTTGTGTGAGTGTGTAAGGGGGTGGTGTGTGTGTGTGTAAGGGGGTGGTGTGTGTGTGTAAGGGGGTGTTGTGTGTGTGTGTAAGGGGGTGTTGTGTGAGTGTGTAAGGGGGTGGTTTGTGTGTGTGTGTAAGGGGGTGGTGTGTGTGTGTGTGTAAGGGGGTGTTGTGTGTGTGTGTAAGGGTGTGGTGTGTGAGTGTGTAAGGGGGTGGTGTGTGTGTAAGTGGGTGGTGTGTGGGTGTGTAAGGGTGTGGTGTGTGAGTGTGTAAGGGGGTGGTGTGTGTGTGTGTGTGTAAGGGGGTGTTGTGTGAGTGTGTAAGGGGGTGTTGTGTGAGTGTGTAAGGGGGTGGTTTGTGTGTGTGTGTAAGGGGGTGGTTTGTGTGTGTGTGTAAGGGGGTGGTGTGTGTGTGTGTGTGTGTGTGTGTGTGAAGGGGGTGTTGTGTGTGTGTGTAAGGGGGTGGTGTGTGTGTGTGTAAGGGGGTGATGTGTGTGTGTAAGGGGGTGGTATGTGTGTGTGTAAGGGGGTGTTGTGTGAGTGTGTAAGGGGGTGTTGTGTGTGTGTGTAAGGGGGTGTTGTGTGAGTGTGTAAGGGGGTGGTGTGTGTGTGTGTGAGTGTGTAAGGGGGTGTTGTGTGTGTGTGTAAGGGGGTGATGTGTGTGTGTAAGGGGGTGGTATGTGTGTGTGAAGGGGGGCAAGCTCAGAATTCCAGCATCTTCCATCAGAAATCCATAGTCCGGTCAAGCCCAGGTTAGTCTTCACACAACATACTAGCTTGCAAGTGATTTGTTCCGGCTGCCTTTTCCTCCTGCTCACTCCTACAGTGCGGGGTATTCGAATGGATGCTGGCTCAGATTATAGACTCGAGGCCTTGCCTCTAAGACGCATGGCCACAGAGCGGTGTCCTCAGATGTCTCGGGAATGGCTAGGACCCGAGCGCTCCGTTAGCCTTGAAGGATAGGACATCCCGCCGAGACCGGTTTGGCTCAGTGGACAGAGCGTCGGCCTGCGGACTGAAGGGTCCCAGGTTCGATTCCGGTCAAGGGCATGTACCTTAGTTGCGGGCACATCCCCGGTGGGGGGTGTGCAGGAGGCAGCTGATCGATGATTCTCTCTCATGGGTGTTTCTAGCTCTCTATTCCTCTCCCTTCCTCTCTGTAAAAAATCAATAAAATACATTTTAAAAAAGTAAAAAATATATAAATGGCTTTGTAACGAGCTAAATTCGCTCCAGAAGCAACTGCACATGTGGTTAGCATTCCCCTCTCAGTCCGCATTCCCCGTTCAGTCAGCATGCACTCTCTATAGATAGATGAATACCTGAACAGACCCCTTGCGACACCTCAGCACTGCTCAGGCACCTCAGATTCTTTTTTCTTTTTAATATATTTTATTGATTTTTCACAGAAAGGAAGAGAGAGGGATAGAGAGTTAGAAACATCGATGAGAGAGAATCATGGATCAGCTGCCTCTTGCACACCCCCTACTGGGGATGTTCCCCTCAACCAAGGTACATGCCCTTGACCGGAATCGAGCCTGGGACCTTTCAGTCCCCAGGCTGACGCTCTATCCACTGAGCCAAACCGGCTCCGGCTCAAGCACCTCAGATTCTAACCACCAGTCCAAGATGTGATGTCAAAGGGCCTCGTCCTTCAGGCACCGCAGACAGGCATCTACAGGGTTTGTGCAATGGGCGACAGATTCACGAAGTAGCCATTGCCCCCGGGAACCAGAAGCCAGGTGGATGCTGGGACTGCTGACCAAGCCGGAGGAGGCAAAGATGCGGATCAGGTCCAGGGAGGAAGGCGAGGGAGAGCCACGTGTCTGAAAATAACCCGACCAACAGGCCAGGCCAGGGCCAGGGCCAGGCGTGCCCGGGAGGGGCCGTCAGAGGGAGAAGGGTCGGACCGGGATGGAGCAGCGTGGTGCATGGCGGGATGAGACCTTCCAGGGGCATCCAAGAGGCCGGGGCTTATCCTTGGGGTTGGTTGGGAGCAAAGGACATTGGCAGGCATGGAAAGTTAGCAGCTGGGGCACAGCTGGGGCATCCTGAGTCTGCAGGGCATCTGACTTAGTTCCCAGACGGAGAGCTTGCGGATGGGGCTGGGAGCGCAGACATCATTCTGTCGCCAGGATGGATGCAGGGCCCGGGGCCAGACGGAGCCGGCCAGCGGGGGCCCAGGACATCCAGCCGCAGGGGCCGAAGGCTGACGAGCCTTCGAGAATCACAGAACGTCCCGGCCCCATAAAACAGCATCACCCACTTAGAAAAAGATATATACCCACAAACGCAAATCTGTGAGTCCAGGAGCTGTGCCTGTAGGTATGCATTAAGAGGATGTAGGCAAAATAGGGATTCATTTAGCTTTAGCCATAACTTTTTAACCAGGTTTGCACTGTGCTTCCATGTTGCATATTCAGTGCATCGAATGGCGTTTCTGAAAGAAAATACGGTAGAGTCGTGCTTTATTATAACATGTATATATGAAGTTGAAGTCTTGTATTAATTATGAAACAATATGTAGTCATTTTTACACTGATGCTATTTGCTATTATACAAGAGTCACGTTTCTTTTTAGTTTTGTTCCTGAATAATATTCATTTGAAATATGCAGGTTGAGAACAATAAATGTCATGTTATTAAAAAAAAAAAAAAAAAAAAAAAAAATAGCCCTGGTGGATAGAGCATCGGCCTCCGGACTGAAAGGTCCCAGGTTCGATTCCAGTCAAGGGCATGTACCTTGGTTGTGGGCACATCCCCAGTGGGGGGTGTTCAGGAGGCAGCTGATCGATATTTCTCTTTTACTGATGTTTCTAACTTTCTATCCCTCTTCCTTCCTCTCTATAAAGAATCAATAAAATATATATTTTAAAAACAACAACAACAACAGTATCACCCAAACTCACGGGTAGACACTCCCTGCAATGCTGGGAACTCAAGTAAGGAGAGAGAGAGAGAGAGAGAGAGAGAGAGAGAGAGAGAGAGAGAGAGAGAGAGATTTCTCAGTCCCCTTTTTTCTTTTTTTCACACTACGTGCATAGTTGCATTCACTGGGGGGACCATGAGAACTGGGGTCTCGCTTCCAAAAACAGAACAGGAGAGTGAAGCAGCTTTGGGGGCAGAATCTTTGCAGGCTCCTGTGATTCAAATCTTTGTTGTAATTCAGGAGCCAACAGCTCTCCACGCTGCCCCCACGGCTCAGACTAGGCTGTCTCTCCAGAAGGCGGACCGGCTCCTGGATCCAGCCCCTCCCCGGCCCCCTCCCAGACCCCCTCCCCGGCCCCTCGCGGGCCCCCGGAGCCTCTGCAGCCTTTGTCTCCACATCACAAACAGGATGATTAATGTGGATGGTGGTGACGCTTGCAAAAGGGTCCCCGAGACCCAGAGATGTTAGCTAACTGCCAGCGGCTCAAAAAGGCTTCGCACAAATCTCAAAGCCCGGCCCTCACACAGGCCCAGGCACAGTAGCCTGGAGGCCCCACCAGACAGGAGACACAGGGCTCCGAATGATAAAAGTTCTGGATCCAGGCAAGTCAGCACTGTGAGGTGGTGGGAGGGAATTCTGCCCCGAGGCCCCCATTCCTGACAGGCAATAACAATAAAACCTTCAGAAGGCAGGGAAGGGCTCAAACCAGGAGCAGGGCAACGCATGGCTGGTTGACACCGATAGTGACCCACACTGCCAGCTGCACCTGAAGTGGAATATATATATATATATATACATACACACACACACATACATTGAGTGGCCAGATTATGATGATCTCTGAACACATAATAACCTGGGCACTCAGTGTGTCTATATATATATTAGAAGCCCCAATGCATGAATTCATGCATGGATGGGGTCCAGCCAGCCTGGCCAGGGGGAGGGGACATGGGCAGTTGGCCATCCAGCCTCCTGGTCCAACTCCTGGTCGAGGGGACAATTTGCATATTAACCTTTTATCATATAGGATATACAGTAAGTGGCCAGATGATTATGTGTTCAGAGATCGTCATAATCCAGCCACTTAGTGTGTAGATATTTCAGAAAGGAAGGGAGAGGGAGAGAGAGAGAACCATCAATGATGAGAGAGAATCATTGATCAGCTGCCACCTGCACGATCCCCACTGGGGACCGAGCCCGCAACCTGGGCATGCGCCCTGGCCTGGAATCGAACCATGACCTCCTGGTTCATAGGTCAGCCCTCTGCCTCTGAGCCATAGGGGCCAGGCAAGTCAGCGGTTTTCAATAAATAGTAACAAGAGCAGCACCAAGGCTGGTCATTTGCTGTTCACAGAATGGGGGCTCCTCGATGCTGCGTGCTGTCCACATGCAAGTGATTGATTGCCTAATGGCTTCTGGTGTGGGGCAGACCTCCGGCTGCCTGACTCTCTAGGGCCGTGGTCTGCAAACTGCGGCTCTCGAGCCACATGAGGCTCTTTGGCCCCTTGAGGGTGGCTCTTCCACAAAATACCACGGCCTGGGCGAGTCTATGTTGAAGAAGTGGCGTTAAAAGAAGTTTAAGTTTTAAAAATTTGGCTCTCCAAAGAAATTTCAATCGTTGCGCCGTTGATGTTTGGCTCTGTGGACGAATGAGTTTGCCGACCACTGTCCCAGCCAAAGGTGGGCTCAGGAAAGCAGGCTGCTCGGGCCTTCCTCTAACAGGGGTCTTCAAACTACGGCCCGCGGGCCACATGCGGCCCGCAGAGGAGTCTGATCCGGCCCGCCAGGTTTTTTGGGCAGTGAGCGCAGCCGAGGTGTAGTAGGAATTAGTAGTTCATATAGTCCGGCCCTCCAGCTCTCTGAGGGACCGTGATCTGGCCCCCACTTTAAAAAGTTTGAGGACCCCTGCAGCTGAGGCTCATTTTGGGTGGGCACGTGACCTAAGCAGGCCCAATCAGCTGAAGGGAAGGATGATCCCTTCTCTTTCTCTTTCTCTCTCTTCACACACACACACACACACACACACCCCTCAGTCTCTCTCTCTTCTGCCCTGGCTGCTGCTGCTGGTCGCCTTGGGACCTTGAGGGAAGCCATTCCTAGAACAACACGTGGAGGCTGGTCAGGTAAGGAGTCACCTGCAAGTGGAGGCAGAACCCTGGACCCGTGGTCGGCAAACTGCGGCTCTCGAGCCACATGCGGCTCTCTGGCCCCTGGAGGGTGGCTCTTCCACAAAACACCACGGCCTGGGCGAGTCTGTGTTGAAGAAGCGGCGTTAGAAGAAGTTTACGTTTAAAAAATGTGGCTCTCCAGAGAAATGTCAGTCGTTGTTCTGTTGCCATCTGGCTCTGTGGACTGATGAGTTTGCCGACCCCTGGGCTAGGCCAGAGGGAGCCTGCCCCCCGCAGGGCTTCTTGACACGTGAGGGGTCAAATGCCCTTGTTGTGTGAGCCAGCGGGTGTCCCATGGCCTGTGTCACAGGCAAAGCCTCTTAGCTGATAGAGCTGGAGGCTTTGCCTGTGACCGCTTCACATCCCATGTTCCTTTCTCTCTCTCTCTCCTCTCTCTCTCCTCTCTCCTCTCTCTCTCTCTCTCCTCTCCTCTCCTCTCCTCTCCTCTCCTCTCCTCTCCTCTCCTCTCCTCTCCTCTCCTCTCCTCTCCTCTCCTCTTCTCTCTCTCTCTCTCTCTCTCTCTCTCTCTCTCTCTCTCTCTCTCTCTCTCTCTCTTCCCTCCCTTCTTCTCTCTATTTATTCTTTCCTTTCTTCCTTTTTATTTTTATTTTTTTGGTTAATCCTCACAAGAGGACATTTTTTTCATTTATTTTTAGGGAGAGAGTGGAAGAGAGAGGAAAAGACAGAGAGAAACATCGATGTGAGAGAAACACATCGCCTGGTTGCCTCCTGCATGCACCCCGACCAGGGCTCGGGCCTATGAGGAGCCTGCAACTGAGGTAACGTGCCTTTGACTGGAATCGAACCTGGGACCCTTCACTCCCCAGGCCGACTCTATCCACAGAGCCACACCGGCTAGGGTTTTCCTTCCTTCCTTCCTAAGGAAGAATTCCTAGCCCTGCTGTTTTTCTAGCTGTGTGGCCTCCACCAAACCCCTCAACCTCCCTGGTCTTCAGTGTCTTTGTATTGAATGAGGCTCTGGGATAAAAGGATGGGTGAGGTCCCTCTAGATTCCAGCATTTATGAGCAAAAAATGAAATAGCGTAATGCTTCCACTAAAAAGACAAGTGTTGTGTGAAGTAGGTAACCATGGAGATGAGCCCAAGCTAGCTCAAGCTTACGGTGGAATATCTCCATTGCAATAAAGAAGGTGGGCTTGAGAAGAGGTGAGGCAACCTCCTCCACATGGCAGGCTTCGAGTCCATGGGCAGAGAAAACCACGCGCCCCTGAGTGTGAAAGAGGGGAAGATAAATTGACCACTAAATTGTAAGTTTCCCCTTGCCGAAACCGGTGTGGATCAGTGGATAGAGCGCCGGTCTGCGGACTGAAGGGTCCCAGGTTCGATTCTGGTCAAGGGCATGTACCTTGGTTGTGGGCACATCCCCGGTAGGAGGTGTGCAGGAGGCAGCTGATTGATGTCTCTCTCTCATCAATGTTTCTAGCTCTCTATCCCTCTCTCTTCCTCTCTGTAAAAAAATCAATAAAATACATTAAAAAAAAAAAAAAAAAAAAAAAAAAAAAAAAAGCCGAAGCCGGTTTGGCTCAGTGGTAGAGCGTCGGTCGGTCTGTGGACTGAAAGGTCCCAGGTTTGATTCTGGTCAAGGACATGTACATTGTTTGCGGGCACATCCCCAGTAGGGGGTGTGCAGGAGGCAGCTGATGGGCGTCTCTCTCTCATCGATGTTTCTAGCTCTCTATCCCTCTCCCTTCCTCTCTGTAAAAAATCAATAAAATACATTATAAAAAAAAAAAAAAAGATTCAGGGACAAGCGAGGCAGTCCACGAACCACGTATCATGCCCTGAGCGCTCGGGAGAGGGGCCTCTGGGACCCAGGTCAGGAAGGGAAGAGGATGTTTGGTTAATCCTCACCTGAGGACATTTTTCCATTTATTTTTAGGGAGAGAGTGGAAGAGAGAGGAAAAGGCAGAGAGAAACATCGACGTGAGAGAAACACATCACCTGGCTGCCTCCTGCATGCACCCCGACCAGGAACCTGAAGGGTCCCAGGTTCGATTCCAGTCAAAGGCACGGGGTTCCCTACAGTAGGATGCTCAGTTAGCACGGGCCTGGCCTACCCCGAAGGTACTACCGACAGCCGTTGCCTTGGTGACCGGAGGGGGTAAACATACATGGAGGGCAGTGAGGATCTTCACGGCAACAAGGTTTAGGGGAAGTTTAACAAGGTCGTTGTTGGGGATTGTGCCTGGAAAAAAAATTAAAATAATGGATGGGGGGCCAGGGGAGCGGGAGAAGATTCATATTCGTGGTTCTCGACCCTGGTTGCAATGAGAATCAAGGGAGGGTTTACGAACCCACCGTCATGATGCTTGAACCCCACCCCCAGGAATTTTGATTTGGCTGATGTGGATCTAGCTTAAAGCTTGGAATCGCTGGGGAGGAGAGGATGGGGGTGGGGGGGTGAAAGCAAGATTCATATTGCTGGCTCTTCCGGTTCACAGGGTGTTAACAAGCCATTGGTTGCGTGTCTTTTACAGTCTGAATGTGTCTGTGCTTTTGTCTCTGCACATCTGTCTTCCCAAAGCCCCCTCCTTCAGGAGCTCAAGGGCTTTTCACTACATGCAGGTTATTAAAAACTAGAGGCCCGCTGCATGAAATTTGTGCATGGGTGGGGTCCTGAGGCCTGGCTGGTGATCAGGACCAATCGAGGCCTTCCAGCTGCGGGCTGGGGCATGCCGGATTGGGGGGGGGGGGGGGGAGGACTATGGGAGGTTGGTTGTGGGAGCTCACTGACCTCCAAGGGGCAGCTCCTGCATTGAGCACATGCCCCCTGGTGGTCAGTGCGCATCATAGGAATCAGTCGTTCTGCTCGCTTAGGCCTTTATATACAATATATAGGTTCTAGAGTAAATGAATGGCTTCCTTATGCCTTTCATTCTTGTGATTCGTCACCAGCAGTGTCATTCTTTACACTTAGACATGTCCCAGGGTACTTTCTGAATTCCAAAAATAAAGATTTAAAACAAAACAAACAACTTTTCAGAAAATGGAAGTCTGAGCAGTTGCTTCCAAGGAAGAATCCAGAAAGAAATCAGTATGAAGATTTGTCTCTCGAGGGACACATTTGTAGAAGAAAAGGATCTGCTAGAAAAGGAATTGGTTAACGATCCTTAGAGTCTTGACTGACAGTCCACTGAGTGGGTGGGACGCTAATCTCCCAGAGGCGGGATCTCTTTAAGCTCATTACAGTTTATTTGAAAATCGCTTAAGCATTTTATCAGGAATATTAATGTCTCCCCAGGAGGAAGTGGAGAAATACATCATGCAGAATGTTCTATCCAGATCAGGTTTGTGGCAGATTTTCCTTCCCAGCGAGTATCTTTCAAACTCCCCAAAGAAACTAAAGCCACTCTCTTTGCTTTAATTCCTTTTATAGCAAAGAAGACAAATCTACTACCATTTCACACTCAACCCTAAAACCAGAAGACAATGAACAGATTTTCTAGAGGGAAAAAAAATGGAAGTGTTTTTTTCATATTTCCTAGAGGAAAAAAAAAAAACTTGTGTGGTCCAAGATTTTTATATCGGACAATAAAGAATTCCTATGGAAGGGCAAACTAGACATAGTTTGATTGTAGGAGGATTCTAAATGTACCCCATTTTACTCTTTCTGAAAAACTCACTCATGGAAGTGCTCTAGCAAAACAAAAATGAAATTGCCACAAAATTTTCTAGGAAGAAGGAAGCATACTGATAGATTAAATAAATTTCAGTTAAATAATGATGATAATGTTGTTGGATCTATACTAATAAAAGGGTAATATGCAAATTGGTCAGGACACTCTCACAGTAATGACTGGACAGCAGGCTGCATGGGGGAACCAGGCCGGCAGGGGGGGTCAGTGAGGGACAACCAGGCTAGCAGAGGGGGGCAGTGAGAGGTGACCAGGCCATTAAGTAGAAACAACCAACTCAGCTGATTTATGTTTCTGCTGCAACAATTTGTTAAGAATCCCCTTGATACGCGTGACCACCGTAAATAATAGTAAAGCATCTAGATTTTGCTAGAAGTCAGATCGCAGTTAAAAAAAACAACGCCTTTGGTAGGAGGGCATGACCCCTGACCTATGAACTCAGAACAGGGGTGTTTGGGTGAGTGGGCCAGGTGGGAGGGGCCGTTGACCATCCCACACAGTAAGGAGAGGAGGTCACAGACTTCAGAATCTCAGTCCCTCCCAGCCTCCTCCTACTGCCCACAGCCCAGCCTCCTGCCCTCCTCCCTCCCTCTCTCTCTCTCTCTCTCTCTCTCTCTCTCTCTCTCTTTCTCATTTAAAAGTCAAAGGACACATGTGATACAGCCATGATTAGGAAGCTACCAATTTATCTTTCTTCCTACCACCCACAGGTATTAAAATATTATGCTAGCCAAAACCGGTTTGGCTCAGTGCATAGAGCGTCAGCCTGAGGACTGAAAGGTCCCGGGTTCGATTCCGGTCAAGGGCATGTACCTTGGTTGCGGGCACATCCCCAGTAAAAGGTGTGCAGGAGGCAGCTGATCGATGTTTCTTTCTCATCGATGTTTCTAACTCTCTATCCCTCTCAATTCCTCTCTGTAAAAAAAATCAACAAAAATATATATATTTTTTAAAAAGTTACACTAAGAACCTCATTTCTTAGACACACACGCACCTTCTCTTCCTCCCCCCTCACCGTCATAATATAATGACTCATGCTGACCATCTGAGGAACCAAAGCCAGAGGCGACAGGGACCTGAGCTCACGCCCCCTGCTCCTAGGAACCCACACCCTAGCCCGGAGCTTAGCCTGGGTCATAGTGCGAAAAGCCTGAGCCCCTTCTAATCCTGCTCATCACTGTCTCCTCACCCCGGGCCCTCTTATCTGCAGAAGATAAGGCACAGACCGTGCCTCACAGCAACGTTTCCCTGCAAGGATGCATCATGGAAAGGGTCTCATCAGATCGGAACCCGTATTTCCAGAAAATTCAGACGCACGCTCCTTGGAGTGTCCTCTCGGTCACGTTTCCATCCGTCATTTTTGGATTATGTCCTCTTTAAACATCCAGATGCTGTGGGGCTGGCCCGGGCAGTGAGGATTCAGAAAGAAAACAAGAAATGAGCCCAGCCGAAACCGGTTTGGCTCAGTGGATAGAGTGTAGGCCTGTGGACTGAAGGGTCCCAGGTTTGATTCCGGTCGAGGGCATGTACCTTGGTTGCAGGCAGCAGCTGGTCGATGTTTCTCTCTCATCGATGTTTCTAGCTCTCTATCCCTCTCCCTTCCTCTCTGTAAAAAAAAAAAAAAAAAAATCAGCCGAAACTGGTTTGGCTCAGTGGATTGAGCGTCCACTTGGGGACTGAAGGGACCCGGGTTCGATTCCTGTCAAGGGCATGTACCTTGGTTGCAGGCATATCCCCAGTGGGGGGTGTGCAAGAGGCAACTGGTCGATGATTCTCTCTCATCGATGTTTCTAACTCTCTATCTCTCTCCCTTCCTCTCTGTACAAAAATCAATTAAATATATATATATATATATATATATATATATATATATATATATATTAAAAGAAAGAAAGAAAGAAAGAAAGAAAGAAAGAAAGAAAGAAAGAAAGAAAGAAAGAAAGAAAGAAAGAAAGAAAGAAAGAAAAGAAAAGAAATGAGCCCAGTGCCTCCCTCCACGTGCAATCCCAGGGAGGGCAACCCTGGAAGCCAGCCTGGAGGTGGCGCCCTATGGTTTGGGGGGGGCGGGGCTTGCGGGGCCCTCTCCTGGCTGGTCCAGACCCAGACAGACAGGGACTGTTTTCCTGCTCGCACCGCGGGGATCCTGGGAGGAATGACAGGAATGAGCTGAGGTGACAGCAGCACTTTGTTAGCCGCTGGCCCCCTTTCACCGCCATCCCTGAGTCTTTGTGCACAGAGGCTTGCTGACCCCTCCCCCGCTCCCAAGTTCAAAGCCTCCCTGGCTGGCTGGCTCCTTCAGGCCTGCTCTGAAGTGCCCCCAGGGGAGCCGGGCAGAGATCTCAGTGAGTTCCCAGGCCCCCAAGCCTGCAGCCCGCCCCCCTCGCCAGACCTGGGTGGCCTTGCATGCTGATGAGAACAGAGCGAGAGGCCCAGTCAGGCCCGGGGCCTTCCAGGGGTGCTGAGGCCTGGCATGGGGACCCAGAAACAGAAGCACTTTCGGGCCCCTTGAAAGTGACTGTGCCTCGGCTTTTAAAATAAAATAAAATAAAATAAAATAAAATAAAATAAAATAAAATAAAATAAAATAAAATAAAATAAAATAAAATAAATAAAATAAAATAAAATAAAATAAAATAAAATAAAATAAAATAAATAATAAAATAATAAAATAAAATAATAAAATAAAATAATAAAATAAAATAAATAAAAAGCCGAAACTGGTTTGGCTCATTGGATAGAGCATAGGCCTGCAGACTGAAAGGTCCTGGGTTCGATTCCGGTCAAGGGCATGTACCTTGGTTTTGGGCACGACCCCAGTAGGGGGTGTGCAAGAGGTAGCTGATCAATGATTCTCTCTCATCAATGTTTCTAACTCTCTATCCCTCTCTCTTCCTCTCTGTAAAAATCAATAAAATATATTAAAAAATAAATAGAAGGAAATAAACCTGCATCCATGCTTGAGGCCCCAGCGGACGGGGAGGATCAGGACGAGCTCCTTCAGGTTTTTGCATTTATTGCTCAGGATGCCGAGCACTAGTCCAAAATTCCTGGGACGAAAGAGGAGCAGCAGGACGAGGTTGGACCGTCGACCCTGAGGCGAGTGACTATTGGTCTGTGATGTTCCACAGGGCGCCGCCAGGTAAAGTCTAGAATTTAAAAAAAAAAAAAAAAAAGGCCTGCGGAAGAGAAGGGGAAAAGAAAGTGATTCAGAGGAGGGCGCAGGAAAGCAGACAGGGAAAAGGATAAACGAGCCTTGGCCGGGTAGCTCAGTGGTGGGCAAACCGCGGCTCAGGAGCCACATGCAGCTCTTTGGCCCCTTGAGTGTGGCTCTTCCACAAAATGCCACGGCCTGGGCAAGTCCATGTTGAAGAAGTGGCGTGAGAAGAAGTTTACGTTTAAAAAATGCGGCTCTCTAAAGAACTGTCCATCGTTGTTTGTTGACGTTTGGCTCTGTGGACTAATGCGTTTGCTGACCACCGGGTTAGAGCAACGTCCCAATACGCCAAGGTTGCAGGTTCAATCCCTGGTCAGGACACATGCAAGAAACAACAGTGATGCTGAAACCGGTTTGGCTCAGTGGATAGAGCGTCGGTCTGCGGACTGAAAGGTCCCGGGTTCAATTCCGGTCAAGGGCATGTACCTTGGTTGCTAGCACATCCCCGGTAAGGGGTGTGCAAGAGGCAGTTGGTCGATGTTTCTCTCTCATCGATGTTTCTGGCTCTCTATCTCTCTCCCTTCCTCTCTGTAAAAAATCAATAAAATATATTAAAAAAAAAAAAAAAAAGAAGAAGAAGAAGAAAGAAACACCAGTGAATGCATGAATGAGTGGAACAACACATCGATGTTTCTCATCAAACCGGTTTGGCTCAGTGGATAGAGCGTCGGCCTGCGGACTGAAGGGTCCCGGGTTCTATTCCAGTCAAGGGCATGTACCTTGGTTGCGGGCACATCCTCAGCAGGGGTTGTGCAGGAGGCAGCTGATCGATGATTCTCTCTCATTGATGTTTCTAACTCTCTATCCCTCTCTCTTCCTCTCTGTGAAAAATCAATAAAATATATTTTTTAAAAATTTATTTACTTTTAAATTTTTTAAATATATATTTTATTGACTTTTTTAAAAGCAATCAATAATCAATCAATCGATCCATTAACAGTCACTGAACACTACCCTGGGCCCAGGTGAGGCTCTAGGCCACTCCAACACAATCATTCATTTACTCTCCCCGTGATTCCGTGAGTCTGGCGTAGATAGTGGTACACCCACCATGCACAGAGTGGTACCCAGGCTGTGATGGAGCAGAGATTTGAGTCAGAAGCCCGGCCCCAGAGCCGTGAGCAGCACCCCACAGTCCTCCCCGTTTCTGCTTTGCGAAACCAGGCTAGCGGGCAGGCCCTGGGGAGTTTGCCTGGTTTTCGGTGAATCCTAGCTGCACTGTGACAGCGAGAGGCCCAGTTTCTTTGTCGGGAAAGAGGCCGGGGATGGCTGGCTTTTCAGGAATGTGGCGAAGATCAGATGAGACCTGCCTTTAGCTTGCACAGGAGGAGGCACTCGCTGGCTGTACGGGAAGGCCCTGTTGCCCAGAGCATCTCTGAGGGAAGGCCTTAAACATGCCTCCTGAGCCCTGCCGTGTGGCTCAGCGGTGGAGCATTGACCCATGAACCAGGAGATCACGGTTCAATTCCCAGTGAGGGTACACGGCCAGGGTTGTGGGCTCGATTCCCAGTGGGGGACATGCAGGAGGCAGCCGATCCATGATCCTCTCATCATTAATGTTTCTTTCCCTCTCCATTCCTCTCTGAAATTAAAAACATATTTTTGAAAAAATTGCCACCGAAAATGGTTTGGTTCAGTGAATAGAGCGTCAGCCTGCGGACTGAAGGGTCCCGGGTTCGATTCCGGTCAAGGGCATGTACTTGGTTGCGGGCACATCCCCAGTAGGAGGTGTGCAAAAGGCAGCTGATCGATGTTTCTCTCTCATCGATGTTTCTAACTCTCTATCCCTCTCTCTTCCTCTCTGTAACAAAGTCAATAAAATGTATATTTAAAAAATAAAAATAAATAAATAATAGCCTATGGGAAGGGCACCCGGACACTCCCCAGCCCCCAGGGCGCTCCCACCTGCACCGTGTGTCCTCCGGACGTGGAAAACGCCCGATCCCAAGCTGGCCTCCTTCCCCTTTAACAGGAATGCCTGCTCGGCGTCTCGAATAGACTCCCGGATGTAGGTTGCTTCCCGCAGGCATCTCCTTGTAACTTAGAACACATTGTGGGGCATCGTGTCAGCCCTGAGGTCCATAGCCGGGCCAGGGTGAGCAAAGGCCCCGTGTTCTGCGTGCTTTTGCGTTTAAGCAGCACCGGGGCTGAGCTTAGGAGATCACTGAAAGGGCAGGGCGGAGTTATCCTCCATTCTGTAATTGAACCCTAGCCCTCACCCAACCAATCAGGGTTAGCCGAGGCAGTGACATCACCACTGACCGGAGTAAAACCCCTGGACTGGGCGAAATTCGCTCTCTCTTCCGCCATGCTGCCGGCATGAGTGGGACAGAGCCCATGCTAGCATGGAAAAGGCTCTTTTGTTTATTGCATGGGACTCGGCTCCCTGGTGGTCCTTGGGGATCACAAAGTCTGGGCGTAACAATCACCAAAGGCCTTGATAGGTTAAATATCAAGGGCTGGAGACCGGGATGGCAGGACACAGGCTTTATTGGGGGGAAGAGTACCCCTGCCGGCTGCTTCCAGAGGGAGGGGCGGGAGAGAGCGAGGGCCGGGAGACAAGCACCTGTAAGGATAGGGGGCGGGGCTTAGGGCATTCGGCACACGCTGATTGGTGATTAGGGACCTAGGGATTAAGGAATCGGAGGCTTAGGGTATTTGGCAGGTGCTGATGGGTGGTTCAGAGCTCAGGAATGTCTGGCCTCAGGTGGGGTTTTGCCCTGGCCAGCGGGTCAGCAATGTGGGAGCCAGGAGACACCTGGAAGGGAATGAGGGAGGACAGGAGACGCAGAGAAATGGAGGCAAGACAGGGTTCTGATCAAGCCTCAAATTTTATTTGTTGCAGCCGCAATATATGTACACAGGTTTTAGGGGGAAGTTGCAGCGGAGACATTCCAGGGCGGGGAGGGTTGTGTATCAGCAGGATGTGTCTGCAGGGGAGGATACAGCAGACCCTCCAGGGCGGGGAGGTTATCACAACAGGTGTGCCTTGCTCAATGGCCAGAGATGCTGCTAGGCATTTAGATTGTTTCTAGTTAACTGCCACACTGCAGCTTGTCACATGAGTTCTGGTAAGTCTGTTAAGATGTAGTCACTAATTCTTTTTCGGCTCCCGACAGGGTTGACGTCTGTCCATCAACTGGAGGAAGGGAGGATCTATCAGGCCTCTTGTGCACACGGCCTGGGTCACACACGGGGCTTCCCAGGCCTGCCCCTGTGTTCTGAAGGAGGGCGTGTGGGAGGATAGCAGTCCGGACAGCTCAGCAGAGATCCTTCTGGAAAGGGCAAGGGAGGTGCAGGATTCGGCCCGCGCCTGGCCAGTGTGGCTCACTGGTTGAGCGTCCACCCGTGAACCCTAGGGTTCACCGGGTTGATTCCTGGTCTGGGCACAGGCCCTGTTGTGGGCTCCATCCCCAGTGGGGGGCATGCCGATTGCTAATGTTTCTCTCTCATCAGTGTTTCTATCTCTCTCCATCTCCCTCTCTAAAAATCAACACACACACACACACACACACACACTGTAGCTTCACCAGCAGGCATTTCTTTTCCTCCAGTCCCGGGAACCGGAAGCCTGGGAGCAAGGTGACAGCTGGATGGATTCCTTCTTTTCTTTTCTTTTTCTTTTTTTTAAAATATATTTTATTGATTTTTCACAGAGAGGAAGAGAGAGAGAGAGAGTTAGAAACATCAATGAGAGAGAATCATCAATCAGCTGCCTCTTGCACACCCCCTACTGGGGATGTGCCTGCAACCAAGGTACATGCCCCTGACGGGAATCAAACCTGGGACCCTTCAGTCCACAGACCGACGCTCTATCCACTGAGCCACACCGTTTTCGGCTGGACGGTTCCTTCTGAGGCCACAAGAAAAGGGCCCGCCCCAGGCCTCTCCCCGTGGCCGGTAGACGGCCATATTCTCCCTGCGTCTTCCCGCTGTGCGTGGCCACATCCCCATCTCCTCTTGTAAGGACACTGGGGACAGTGGATCAGGCCCATGCTCATGACCTCCTTTGCACTCCCTGGACTCTCTAAGGACCGTGTCTCCGGTGATCACCACACGGGACTTCCCCACATGCATGTGGGGGACACGTTTCAGCTCATCCCAGCTGGCCAGGAGAGGCATGTCCTCTGCGTGGCTTCACCCAGTGGTCGGCAAACTCATCAGTCCACAGAGCCAAATACCAACAGGACAAAGATTGAAATTCCTTTGGAGAGCCAACTTTTTTAAACTTAAACTTCTTCTAATGCCACTCCTTCTAAATAGACTCGCCCAGGCCGTGGCATTTTGTGGAAGAGCCACCCTCAAGGGGCCAAAGAGCCGCACGTGTCTCGCGAGCCGAGGTTTGCCGACCACTGGCTTGATCCGTGGCTAATTGGTTTTTTCCTCACGTTCTAATGCTTGCTAAGGAATAGACACCAGCAACTCTTATGTGTTTACTATTTCTTAAAAAAAAAAAAAAAATCCTTCTCCTAAGGATAGTTTCCCATTGATTTTTAGAGAGAGTGGATGGGAGGGAGAGAGACAGAGAGAGAGAAACATCCCTCTACAGCAGGATCCTTCTGGTGAGCTGGGGACAGGCAAGGAGTACACTTCAGTCACCTGTGGGTATTAATTTTTTAAATTTATTTTTACTGATTTGAGAGAGAGAGAGAATGAACATCATTGATGAGAGAGAATCATTGATCAGCTGCCTCCTGCACGCCCCACACTGGGGATCAAGCCCGCAACCCGGGCCTGTGCCCTGACTGGGAATCGAACTATGACCTCCTGGTTCATAGGTTGATGCTCCACCACTGAGCCACACGGGCCGGGCCACCTGTAGGTATGACGCAGGTAGGAAGCCTCTATTGTCCTCATTATTAGTTAGGGTTGTTGCCTGTTGCAGGTATCTGTGGCCGGTGCAGGGACATGGCAGAAGTCTTAGTAGACCTGAGAGTCAGGAGCCATTGCATCTTTCTAAACAAGTGGCATGCCTTCTTCCCCCATGAAAGTGTGAATTCTGGAAATGAGAATATTTGACAGTTTACTATGATTTCCCTTCTGGCCCTGGTAACCAGGCAACTTAGACCCAAGTCTGTTGGTCTTGCTAGCAGTGTAAGATTTTATGACCTGGGTATGGCCACACCACCTTGGATTATGGTCTTCCAGCCCTATCCGTATTTTCTCTAGCCCTGATTCTCTAGTCATGCAATTTTCTATTGTTTTAAAATACATATTCTAGCCCTAATGGGTTTGGCTCAGTGGATAGAGCGTCGGCCTGCAGACTGAAGAGTCCCAGGTTCGATTCTGGTCAAGGGCATGTACCCCAGCTCCTTCTCCTGTCTGTCTTTTCTCAATCCTTCACCGCCCCCTCTCAGGTTCATCCTTGGCCGTGCTGGCGTGGCACAATAAATGAATCAAGTGTCTGCAACCCTCTAGCTGGCAATAGTCAGGAAGAGTCGAGTCACCTGTGCTATGTGCCAGCTCTTCCATTTACCTCCGAAGACACTGACGCACAGGAATTCGATGAGAATCGATGCTAGAACAGCTCCTGAGGACTGCCAGCTGCTGCAGAAGCAGAGAACTCATCGATAAGGCCTCCACGGCTGAGGAAGTTCGCCTCCTTCTGAAACCAGTCCCAGTCCGGCTCTGGATGCCTCCATGCTACCCTGCCCTGCTCTGCTCCTTCCCCAGCTTAGCTCTGGAGTTCCTGCTGCTTTATTTCCTCAAGATTTTGGAGGAGTCTGCCCCCCTCCCGCCACCCCCCGCCATCCACAACTTACAAAATTGTCCCTTGGGATCCTAACTCCAGAATACCTCGTTGGCAAAGCAAAACCCACATGATCAGAGGTGACGCCGTGTACTGTTATCATGATTAGGTGTGTTCAAGAGGCAGCCTTGGGCCCTCGCTGGTTTGGCTCAGTGGATAGAGTAGGGGTGTCGAACTCAATCAGAGAAGGGGCCAAAATCTAAAATCCAGCCTAAATCTCGGGCCGAATGGTTTACTGAACAGTCATAAACTGACAATGTCATAAACTGACAGCGGAGTGCAGTGATGACAGCGCGGTGCGTGCCACATTGCAAGGCCTGGCGGGCTGGATTTGGCCCGCGGGCCTTGTGTTTGACATATGTGGGATAGAGCGACGGCCTGCGGACTGAAGAGTCCTCGGTTCGATTCTGGTCCAAGGACACACGCCCAGGTGGTGGGCTCGATTCCCAGCGTGGGGCGTGCAGGAGGCAACTGATCCATGATTCTCTCCCATCATTGATGTTTCTATCTCTCCCTTCCTTTCTGAAGTCAATAAAATATATATATATATATATATATATATATATATATATATATATATATATATATATATATTTTTTTTTTTTTTTTTTAAAGAGAGTCAGCTTTGGCTGAAGTACAGGAAAGTAAGGTACTCGGTCCAGATACCTGAAGCTGCAGTGTCTCTCTGTACCCAGAGCAGCCGCTGTCCAGAAGTCAGCACCGAGCCTCTGGCTAACCTGACAGCAATGGCCATCTGTCGCCACCACGCCAGGCAGCATGACCTTCCGTCCAGGTGTTGCTAGCACTGCTGCTCCCCAGGATGAAGGATGGAAGAGCTGCTGTAATAATGCTTTGTTCTCAGCAACAACACAAACCAACGTGCTTGTTCCTAGTTTTATTACATATTTTTTTCCTTAAAAAAAAAAAAAAATAGATGAAGAATTGGTGGGAACCTGGACAGCAAGTTAAAACTCAGCGGTGTCTGATTCTATTTTCTTTCTTTTTTCAATTTCTTTATTGATTATGGTATCACATACTTGTCCTCATCCCCCCATTCTCATCCCAAACCCCTCTCCACGTATGCCCCCAGCCCCCTGTCGTCCGTGACCACTGGTTAGGCTCATATGCATTCTATTTTCTTCGAAGGAAGATGCATGCGTACAATTGAGATGCAATCGGAGAGCAAAGCAGAGCCTCGGCTTTGCACCAGCAATCCCTTCAGGTTTTATCCGCCTACACGGCATGATATTTTCAATGGAACAAATCCACTCATCCGCACCTCAGGCCCCCGAAGCTGTGTTGACAAACACAGAGTCACTCGAAACTCCATGACTACTGCCGTTGGCATGGAGACGGTAAACAATAACAGAGGTAGGTGAGAACCCAGTGCTGCCGAAGGTACAACCTTGCCAGCGAGGGGCCTGTAATCTAGGCGGACTCATTAAGCCCTCATGTGTATGGCGTGCATTTCCCATTTGCCTCCTGCATTCTTTTCTGTAACTGTCACCCTGGATCCTTAGCATCCTCAGAACAAAACGGGGAGGGGAGAGGGAGGCCCCTGCTTCTCAGTGGGATCCCGTCCTTTGAAAGAGAGGAAGGTAACTGCGTCCAAGATCAACAGAACCAGGGGTTATAACATGTTTCTTTAAGCCAGAGTGGTTCTCACCATATCAAGCAAATATGTATGCTGTGTGTTATTTTTGTAAAGCACTCCATTTTTCCATAACCTTTTACATGGCTCTCAGGATTTAAAAAAAGAGTTGTGTTTGGTGCTCTTTCTTTCTTTCTTTCTTTCTTTCTTTTTTTTTTTTTTTTAATGTAAGTCATTCCCGAAGAATTTGGTTTAATAGCTCATTTAAAAAAACAGCAAACTGCCCTAGCCGGTTTGGCTCAGTGGATAGAACATCGGCGCGGGAAAGGAAGGATCCCTGGTTCCTTTCCGGTCAAGGGCATGTACCTCAGTTGCAGGCTTGATCCCCAGCTTTGGTCCAGACAGGTGGGAGAGGCAATCAATTGATATATCTCTCTCACATCAATGTTTCTCTCTCTGTCTCTCTCACTCCCATCCACTCTCTCAAAAAAAAAAAAAAAATCAATGGAAAAATATCTTTAAGAGAGTATTTTTTTTAAAAAAAGAAGTAGTAAACACATAAGAGCTGCTGGTATGTATTCCTTAGCAAGAATTAGAGACCAGAAAGAAACTCTACAGACTGATTCATATGCCTTTCAGCATAACGATCATTGCTTGTCTCATTTTTGATTCTTATAAGTATATTTCCATTAGGACATGATCTCACTCATCTAGGGGAAATGGTGGACCACACAGACGGATGAACAAGAACAGACCCAGAGATAAGGAGCCCTGGGTCAGACTGTCGGACCTCAGAGGGAGGATGGGGATAAAAGGGAGAGATCAACCAAAGGACTTGTGTGCACACACATGAGCCTAACCAGTGGTCAAGGACAATAGGGGGGTGGGGGCATGAGTCGGAGGGGATTGGAATGGGGGGTTGAGGACAAATAGCTGATACCTTAATCAATAAAGAAATTTTAAAAAGAAAAGAAGAAACAAAACAGACATCAGTGTGCGCACAAGGGCATTCTCCTGTGCAAGCTCCAAAGGCCGCTCCTTCAGCTTGGGTTGTCTGCGAAGCTGTCTGCAACGGGGCTGCATAAATGGGAGGGAACAGTGCCACCCCCCCCCAAAAAAAAAAAAAAATGTGTAGAAAGCTACCCAAGGACGTAGCTGCTGAGGAATGCCTGCAGGGCGATACCCATGGAGCCTGAGCCCGCGTCCCAGCGTGGACAGGAAGGATTAGTGATCCCAGGTCCCCGGAGACTGAGGCCGCGGGGAGCGGCGGGGAGCGGCTCCGGTTACCTCGCGTCCCCAGCGGCCCGCGCCTTGGTGACAAGTGTCCCAGATTCGGGAGGCTTTTGTGGTCCCTGGGAAAGCCGGCTAATCCCGCCGCCCCCAGCGCGCTCACATCGCCCCATTCAGCTCCGCGCACAAAGCTTGGGCTGCGCGCCCAGACGGGCCCCACGTACCCCGGGGACCTGGCTCCGGGGCTTGGCCTCCTGCATGCAGAAGGGGACCGGGATGGGGGGTCAGACATAAAGGGCATTTCTTTTATATATAATATATGTAATAATATATATATATATATATATATATATATATATTCAATATATATATTTTATTGAGTTTTTACAGAGAGGAAGGGAGAAGGATAGAGAGCTAGATACATCGATGAGAGAGAAACATCAATCAGCTGCCTCTTGCACACCCCCTACTGGGGATGTGCCGCAACCAAGGTACATGCCCTTGACCGGAATCGAACCTGGGACCTTTGAGCCTGCAGGCCGACGCTCTATCCACTGAGCCAAACCAGTTCGGGCAATACTTTTTTTTTTTTTTTTTTTTTTTTATTTATTTATTTTTTTTATTGATTTCAGAGAAGAAGGGAGAGGGGGAAAAAGAGAAACATCAATAATGAGAGAGAATCATAGATTGGTTGTCTTCTAGTTTCAAGCCCACAACCTGGGCATGTGCCCTGACAGGCCTCCAGCTGGGTGAGCGTAGTCCCCCAGCTTTGGGGCTGCCCTCCTGGATGGGCATCTTGCCACGTGGGTGTCTGGTGCCCAAGCATACGCATGTCCTTCAGTCAACAACACACAGTGCAGGCTCAGGCCTTAGGCTCTGAGGAATTTCACTGCAAAGTGTTGTCCCCCGACTCGGCAACGGTCCATCCAAGGCATGCGAGAAGAAACCCGAGGGGCCCATCGGCCGTGGGTCCTGGGGGCAGCTCAGCTCCTGGCTCCCCCCCAATCAGATCCCCAGCTCTGCACACACACCTCGCACATCAGTACTCCACGGAGCACCTCTGCCAGGCTACGTTTTCCCTACCCCCTTTGCCTTCCGGGTTGACAATGAAATGGCCATTGGATGAACCCCTTTTCTAGAAATCCTTTGCTGCAGGGTATTTTTTTTCTTTTTTTTCATTTTTTTTTTTTTATTAAGGTATTATATGTGTACCTATCTTACCAACAATCCCCCCCCCCCATTCATGCCCTCCCTCCCCAGAGTTTTGCGTCCATTGGTTTTGCTTATATGCATGCATACAAGTCCTTTGGTTGATCTTTTATCTCCCCTAGATCTCCCTCTGTAATCTGACAGTCTGTTTGTTGCTTTACTGTCTCTGTATCTTTTTGTTCATCGGTTTATAATGTTCCTTATTATCCATAAATGAGTGAGGTCACGTGGTGTTTTTCTTTCATTGACTGGCTTACTTCACTCAGCATGATGTTCTCCAATTCCATCCAGGCTGCTGCCAACGGTAAGATTTCTTTCTTTCTTATGGCAGCATCGTATTCCATTGTGTAGATGT
Source organism: Pipistrellus hanaki (assembly GCF_964339955.1). Classification (NCBI taxonomy): domain Eukaryota; kingdom Metazoa; phylum Chordata; class Mammalia; order Chiroptera; family Vespertilionidae; genus Pipistrellus; species Pipistrellus hanaki. The sequence continues at coordinate 10,387,230 of NC_140522.1, read as the reverse complement.
GCCATAGTTTTTTTTGGTCCAATCATCTGCTGACGGGCACCTAGGCTGTTTCCAAATCCTAGCTATTGTAGATTGTGCTGCTATGAACATAGGAGTGCATATATCCTTTTTGATGGGTGTTTCTAGTTTCTTAGGATAGATTCCTAGGGGTGGGATTTTTGTATGTCATGTAACAGCTCCCTGTACGGCCTCGCCTGATAAAATCCCTGTAGAGTGCTTTTAAACTGGGCTCCCAGATGCTGCCGAGGGCATGAGGGAACAAACCTTCTCCCACTCTAGGACTCGCCTACTTGTTCTGCCATAGATGCCAAATATCGGGCAGCCTTCTCCCTGCCCTCCAAAATTAACCCTCGAAAAAGAGGAGCTCCTCTGACATTTCTCATACTTATTTTTTAGTACCAAGCATCATTTTGGAAGGACACAGTCTGACACCATCTCCATCAAAGCTCGTCTCAAAAGCTTTCAAATAAGGCCAAGGAATCAAACACACATTGAAGGAGCCATTTCTGGAGACAGGCCCTAACCATAGAACGTTTCTCGATGCCTTTGGAGGATCATGTTTGTTTGTTTGTTTTAAAGACCCAGTTATTTTTTTTTTTAATATATTTTTATTGATTTTTTACAGAAAGGAAGAGAGAGGTATAGAGAGTTAGAAACATCAATGAGAGAGAGAGTCATCGATCAGTTGCCTCTCAAACACTCCCTACTGGGGATATGCCCGCAACCAAGGTACATGCCCTTGACCAGAATCGAACCCGGGACCTTTCAGTCCGCAGGCTGACGCTCTATCCACTGAGCCAAACCGGTTTTGGCAGGAGGATCATGTTTTAAAAGCAATGAAGTGAGTGCTTATATGGTAAAGGTCCCACATATACACTGTATTTTATTTCCCAGGACAGTCCTCACGGAGTCTCACAGTTGGGTGGCTTAGCACAGTAGGAATTTAGTGTCTCCTTAATTCTGGAGACTGGAAGCCAGACACTTAGGTGTTGGCAGGGACCACAGTCCCCTGAAACCTGCAGGGGCGGACCCTTCCTTGCCCCTTCTAGCTTCAACTGCTCTTGGCAATCAATCCATGGTGCTCCTTGGCTTGTAGATGCATTATCCCGCCTTTGCCTCAGTCACCACAGAGCTGTCTTTATCCTGGGTGTCTCTTGGTGGTGGTGGTGGTGGTTGTTGTTGTTGTTCTTCTTCTCTTTTTTCATCTTTAAATATATATTTTTATTGATTTCAGAGAGGAAGGGAGAAAGAGAGAGAGAGAGGAAGAGAGAGAGAAAGAGGAACATCAATGATGAGAGGAAGTCACTGATCAGTTGCCTCCCACATGCCCCACACTGGGGATCGAACCTGCAACCCAGGCGTGTGCCCCGACTGGGAATTGAACCGTGACCTCCTGGTTCATAGGTCGATGCTCAACCACTGAGCCATGCGGGCTGGGTTCTTGGCTCTTCTTGCTGCTTATTGGCTTCAGGGGTCATCCTATTCCAGTGTGACCTCATCTCAGCCACATCTGCACTGTGAGAATCAACAAGTCCTACAGACAAGGACCCTGTTTCCAAATACGGTCGCATTCTGAGGCACAGGGGGGCGAGGGCTTGAACATATCTTTTTGGAGGACACAGGGCAACTCATAACATATCTCTACAGAACGCATTTTTCAAAAAAAAACCAAACAAAAAAAACCCAACAGTCTGTCTTGTGTAAATGATATTTATGTCTTGAGATAAAATTCCGATGACTGCATCACACAAAGATTCGAAAAGTGCTATAGCCCAAGTAGATGAGAGGAAGAGATCATTTCTCTAAATAAATGTTGCGGCTCTGTTTGAGGGGGACACTAGGGGATTGTTAATTTTATGTGTTAACAGGACTGGCCAGGGGGGAAGGGGAGGGAGCAGATTAAATATTATTTCTGGGTGTGTCTTTGAGGGGTTTCTGGGTGAGATTAGCAGTTGAATTGTTTTTATTTATTTATTGTATTATTTATTTTAAAATATATTCTTGATTGACTTCAGAGGGGGAGAGAGAGATAGAAACATCCATGATGAGAGAGAATCATTCATCAGCTGCCTCCTGCACCCACCCCACCCCCACCTGGGGATCGAGCCCACAACCTTAGCCTGCGCCCTCGACCGGAATCAAACCCAGAACCCTTCAGTCCACAGGCCAACGCTCTATCCACTGAGCCACACCGGCCAGGGCGAGCTTCACATTTGCATTGGTGGGCCTAGGAAAGTAGTCTGCCCTCCCCGATGTGGGTGGTCATCATCCAATCCCCTGAGGGCCGACACAGACCAAGAGGAGGGAGGACTCGGCCCTTTCCTGAGCCTCACCATCGGCCTGGAGCTGTCACGCCCTCCTGCCTTCTGACCGGGACTTCTCCCATTGGCTGCCCTGGCTTTCGTGCCTCCAGCCTTGGACGGAATGCCACCACCCGTGTGAGTGATTTCCACTCTCCCAATGTGATTTTTATTGACGTGATTATGCCAGTAATTAAGTTTTACACCCGTGTAAATCCACACCAGTGGGGAGGAGAGCTGTTCTGAGGCCCCAGCTTGCAGACAGCTGACTGTGGGGCTTCTCGGCCTCCGTAACCACAAGCCAATGCCGCCCAGTGGAGCTGGTTTTGTATAAACATAAAATTTACATCTACAAACATCTCTAAAGATCCTATCTATTCCTTTCCTGGACAATCCTGACTGATCTTAATAATTCATCTGAAGCGTTTGAATGGAATTATTTCTTAATATGTAAGAGACGAAAAAGCACATATTCTAAATTAATATTCTAGTGTGCGTACTCAGGATCCCTTAATATATACGTTGAATTTCTAGGAGATGTTTCTACTTGAAAAAGGATCCCTGTTTTGATTTTTTATTGATATCAGAGAGGAAGGGAGGGAAAGGGAGATAGAGAGACAGAGAGAGAGAGAGAGAGAAACATCAATGATGAGAGAGGATCATTGATCGGCTGCCTCCTGCATGCCCCCTACTGGGGACCAAGCTCACAACCCGGGCACGTGCGCTTGACCAGAATCGAACCTGGAACCCTTCAGTCTGCAGGCTGATGCTCTGTCCACTGAGCCAAACCAGCTAGGGCAAGGATCCCTGTTTTTTAAAGTGTAAAAATAATCCTAGACTCTTGGCTTGGTAGCTTAGCATATGCTTTCTTCCCATTCTACATAATTTTTACTTTTAATCTTTTTTTAAGGATCCCTATTGATGGGTGCCTATTGTATCTGAAAATACAGGGGAAACGGTAGTGAATAAAAGAGACGTGATTTGCTCCTATGGAGTTCCCTAATTATATTGAAAATGCCCCTCTATCTGTTTAGAGGTGGATAAATGAACACATAAGGGACAATAAGGAAGAAACAGAAAAGAGATTATGAAAAGAAGGGGCAATACTGGTGAGCCATACTTGGCATCCCGAAAACTACTAATTTTTAGACCTCAGTGGCCAGTTTCCTCATATCTAACCTGGACAAAGATGGACTGGAATAGAAAAAATAAATAAATAAATAAATAAATAAATAAATAAATAAATAAATAGAATGAATCATCAAAACGAACTCTTGAGCCGTGACTCTGAGCACAGAGTGAGCTAACCCAGGTTTCCCAACCTCGTCGTTCTGGGTCGCGGAGTCCCTGGCTTGTCCTGCTGACATTTTTTCCCACCCACGACCACAGACCTGTCCTTCTGCTCTTCTCCTGGGTGGAGAATGGCACCACGGTCGCCTAGGTTACACAAGCGTACAGATCAGCCTTGAGTCCTCCCTCTCCATCACGTCTATCAAATTAGCCTCCAAGGCTTGGCAATGCTACCGAGTCAGTGTCTTCTGAAAAAGTGCCCTTAATCCCACAGCCACTGCGACAACCCTGGCATTAAAGAGAGATTAGTGCTTAGTGAGCGCTCAGTTAGTTGATCTCAGGCATAATTTAAACTCTCTTTTATGAAGGTGTCCTAGTACGCCTCTTGTTAAATATATTCTTTTATTGATTTCAGAGAGTAAGAGAGAGAGAGAGAATCATTGATCAGCAGCCTCCTGCACGCCCCACACTGGGGATGGAGCCCACAACCTGGGCATGTGCCCTGACCGGGAATCGAACCCGTGACCTCCTGATTCAATGCTCAACCACTGAGCCAGGCCAGTGGGGCAAAATTAAAACTTTTTAATTGTATGAACTGTTTTAATTCTGACCACAACTGTAGGTGGTAGGTATAATTATTATCCTGATGTTAAGGAAATGAGACTAATAGATATTAAATAACATTCTCAAGATCACATAGTAAAAAAAAGAAGTGACAGCCCTGAATGCAAACTACAGAAGACGGCCTTCTGAGACCATGTTGCTTCTCTCTCTTCTCTCTCTCTCTCTCTCTCTCTCTCTCTCTCTCTCTCTCTCTCTCTCTCCTCTCCTCTCTCTCTCTCTCTCTCTCTCTCTCTCTCTCTCTCTCTCTCTCTCTCTCTCTCTCTCTCTCTCCCGCTCTTTCCTAAACATTTGCATGTTTATCTCCTACTGGAGATAGAGCCTGCAACCTGGGCATGTGCCCTGACCAGGAATCAACCTGTGACCTCCTGGTTCACAGGTCAACGCTCAGCCACTGAGCCACACCAGCCAGGCTAAGAACTTGTATTTTTTTTTTTTTTTACTATATGTAATATCAACCCCCTCCTTCAAGCTCCAGGCTTATAGAGCCAAATGCCCCATCACCTCTCATGGAGGGTCTCATAAGTATCTCAACGTTCAAACATCCAAACTCAGCTGTTCGTTTTCCTCCCCAAACCTATTGCTCCCTTTAGTCGCCCACATCTCAGTAGGTGGCTCTCCCATCCATCCACTCAGTCGCTTACCCCAGAACCAAAAAGTCCTTCATTCCTCCCTTCCTCTCAACCCCCATCACCAGGCTCCCCTCTTAGGTGACCCGCTGGCATGTGGCCTAAGCCATCGCTCAGCCTCGCACACCTCTGCCTCACCTTCTCTCTCCTCAGGGCCTAGCACCCGCATGACCTCTGTTTGCATCTCCAATCCCACCTGCTTTTACCACCCTTTCCTCCAGCCCCAGCTGGAATGTCAGGACAGTAACTCATGCTACCATGTGCTTGCTTCCTGTCCGTTTCCCTGACAGGAGCTGGGTGAGGGCAAGGATCTTGTCTGTCCTGGGGACGTCTGTGTCCCCAGAGTCTGCACATGGACCACACAATGCACCAACACATACACTGAGTGGCCAGGTTATAATAACCTCTGAACGCATAATAATCTGGCCATTCAGCCGAAACCGGTTTGGCTCAGTGGTAGAGCATCGGTCTGCGGACTGAAAGGTCCCAGGTTCGATTCCAGTCAAGGGCATGTACCTTGGTTGCGGGCACATCCCCGATAGTCAATGTTTCTCTCTCATTGACGTTTCTAGCTCTCTATCTCTCTCCCTTCCTCCTCTCTGTAAAATATCAATAAAAATATTTTTTTTTTAAAATAAAAAAAATAATCTGGCCATTCAGTGTATAGCCTATATAATAATCCTATATAACAGGGGTCCTCAAACTTTTTAAAGTGGGGGCCAGATCACGGTCCCTCAGAGAGCTGGAGGGCCAGACTATATGAACTACTAATTCCTACTGTAACACCTCGGCTGTGCTCACTGCCCAAAAATCCTGGCAGGCCGGATCAGACTCCTCTGCGGGCCGCATGTGGCCCACGGCCCGTAGTTTGAAGACCCCTGCTATATAATAAAAGGCTAATATGCAAATTGTCCCCTCGACCAGGAGTTTGACCAGCAAGCAGCTGGCCAACTCCCCCTGGCCAGGCTGGCTGGAATGAATTCATGAACTGGGCCTCTAGTGTGTGTGTGTGTGTGTGTGTGTGTGTGTGTGTGTATTAGAGGCCCGATGCATGAAGAGATTTGTGCAAGAAGCCTTCTTTACCTTGGCTTCCAGCACCAGTTTTCCTTTGGCACCAGGGACCCAGGCCTGCACTCCAGTCAGAATCTGCCTTCTTCATCTTTGCTGCAGACTCAGGCTGGAGTCTGCCATCTTGTCTTCACTGTGGCACTCTGCTCCTGTAGATCCCTTCACCCCTGCCCTCCCTCTCATAGCAGGCATCCTGCCCCACCTGGCCGTTCTGTGCCTGGAGCAGCTGAGCCTTCTGATTTGCATATTCACTCTGATTGGCTGTGGGCATAGCGAGGTACCATCAATTTACATGTTTGTCTATTATTAGGTAAGATATTATACACACACACACACACACACACTAAGTGGCCAGATTATTATGCGTTCAGAGATCATAATAATCTGGCCACTCAGTGTATGTATTGAATGAATTCTTGCCTAGTCAACTAATGAGTCCGTGGCTACTTTGAAGATGGATTAAAATAGTTGAAGTTCATCCCTCAGCGTGGTCCCACCACCTGGGGATTGCTTTTCCCCACTCAGTCTTCACTTTCTCACAGTAGCTCCCGCGCGGAGATGACTAAGGTGGGCCTGCGGAATGCCTCCTCCTGATGACACAAACGTAGAGCGGGAATGGAATTGAAGTCACACAGGAGGACACTGCCTGCACAGATTAGATATAAACGCCTGTGGGCAAGATTAGGTATAAATCCCGGCCGGAAAGAGGATGGACTTTGGAGGGAGGTGGACCTGCGTTCAAGTCCCCGTTCCTTCCTCTCCTTCCCGGGTTTGCACGTTGGCAATTTCTTCCAGGCGTCTGAGCCGCCGTGTCCTCGGCTGTAGAGGAGGTGTCTACATTACAGATGGTGAGAGCCACGGGCTAGAGCAGGCGAAGAGGATCCAACACACAACAGGCTCTCTCTACAGTGTCCTTCCTTTGCTACTATAGCAAGTTCCCTTTAAAAAAAAAAAAAAAAAAAAGCAAATAGCCGAAACCGGTTTGGCTCAGTGGTAGAGCATCGGTCTGTGGACTGAAAGGTCCCAGGTTCGATTCTGGTCAAGGGCATGTACCTTGGTTGCGGGCACATCCCCGGTAGGGGGTGTGCAAGAGGCAGCGGGTCGATGCTTCTCTCTCATAGACATTTCTAGCTCTCTATTCCTCTCTCCTCCTCTCTGTAAAAAATCAATTAAATATATATATATATTTTTTTTTAAAAAGCAAACACTCGTCCAGCCAGAGTGGCTCAGTGGATAGAGCATCGGCCTGTGGACTGAAGGGTCCCCGGGTTGAGTCCAGTCAAGGGCATGTACCTTGGTTGCAGGCTTGATTGCCAGCCTTGGTAGGGCCCTGATATGGGTTCTTGAGGGAGGTAACCAATTGATGTGTGTGTGTCTCTCTCTGTGTCTCCCCCCCTCCCTTCCTTTCCCTAAAAATCAATGAGAAAATATCCTCAGGTGAGGATTAACAAAAAAAATAAATAAATAAAAAATAAAAAAGCAAGCACTTGAGAGTTGCACAGACCCTGACAGAGCTCCCATTGTCTCATTTTTTATATTGAATGTCATACATAATGAAGTCTTCTTTTTTTAAACCTGCACACTTCACAGAATAGGCTGTTACAAACAAGGAGAATTTACCAAGCATTTCTTTATGCCATATTTTTTTTCCCCCTTTCTGTCTTGCCAAGCATAGCATTTGAATGAATCTTCTCCCCAGCAATCATGCTGACATGGATTCATATCGGTATTCAGTGTAGACTCCCACTGCTCCTTAGGGGTAATTTTCAAATCTTGCTACACAAGTCGACACGCCGTTCTCATTGATAAATAACAGCTGCGCTGCCTTTACCTCCTGGGTACTATTTTGACAGATCGCTACCCTGAAGAAGTGTCTCGTGTTTAAAGAAAGGAATTTGTCTGAAGGGAGTGGGTATTTTCAAACCACACTTCTAAAATAAGTCAAATAACGGGAATAAAGGGGAGACAGATGAGCGCTGGAGTAAAAGCGATAGCAGCGAATGAAAGAAATCCCAAAAATAAAAGGAACAGAGAAGATCAAGCGATAACCAAGATCAAGAAAGGAGAGTGGGAATGGAAACTTTTCTTAGAAGCAGAAAATGAAAGTGTAACTGCCTTCTTCTCCGGTGATGGGAGTTTTAAAAGACGTGACCGTGCTAATGAAATCGGAAACGTGGTCTTTCAAACCAGTGGCTTCACGCTTTGAAAAAATTGTCTCTTTTTTTTTGTTGAGAATTTCAAGATAAGGAGAACCAATGGCTAGAGTTCATACACAGACCCAGTTCCTACATGTAGGTGATCTTCCATGAACAATTTTAATAAAAATTAAGGTTTCAAATAAATTAAGGGATAGTCCAGCTGATGTGGCTCAGTGGTTGAGCACCTACCCATGAACCAAGAGGTCACTGGTTCCATTCCTAGTCAGGGCGCATGCTGGGTTGTGGGCCTGATCCCCAGTAGGGGGAGTGCAGGAGGCAGCTGATGGATGTTCCTTATGGATGTTCCCACCTCTCTATCCCTTTTCCTCCCTCTCTAAAAAAATCAATAAAAATAAAAACATATTTAAAAAAAAAAAAAAAAGAAATAAAGTATGCCGAAACCGGTTTGGCTCAGTGGATAGAGCTTCAGCCTGAAGAATGAAAGGCCCCAGGTTCGAATCCGGTCAAGGGCATGTACCTTGGTTGTGGGCACATCCCCAATAGGGGGTGTGCAGGAGGCAGCTGATTGATGATTCTCTCTCATCGATGTTTCTAACTCTCTATTCCTCTCCCTTCTTCTCTGTAAAAAATCAATAAGATATATTTTTTTAAAAAGAAATAAAGTGATAGTCTAACCCCTAACTATACCAAAGTGACTCACCAACATATTCTGTTCACTGAAGTACCAAGTAGTTTGTTGATGCCCAAAGGTAAAACCTGTAAGCCCCATTGCAGTGATTCCTACACAATGTTGACCTGCAGCCTGTGTTTTGTTTGTTTGTTTTTGTTTTCATGATAATAAGTTTTTGAAAAGAATCCAAAAAAAATGTTGAGTTTAGAAGGGCGTTTCTTATGGACCAAACCCTCAAGACAAGTTTCTTAGTTGTATGGAAACCCTCTTCTCTGGGAATTTATTTCATAGTTTTTGTGAGTCTATCCTCAAGGTTCTTTTTTTAACCACTTGCTATTTCACTTCTTACAGTTGCTTTGTTGCTTCTGCTCCATCTCCCTGTCCTAAAAAAAAAAAAATGAGTTGTCTTTTCTGTTAGAAATCTCTCTCCACGGGTAGTAGGCTAAGACTCTCGTTCCAAACAGCCCACTCTTGCACCTGTTTCAATCTTCAATCTCCGAGTCTTGTTTATGCGTCTTAGGGCGTTTACTAATCAAGCTCGCTTGGTGTGGTGACTAGTTATGGAGAGGAGGTGGACGTGGTGAAGGCTAGCGACTGCCCGCTGAGGATGCTGGCTCTCTGAATGCTTCCAAGGCAATTAGCACTTCCGTTACTTTGCCTAAAGTCACGGCATTTGTAGAATTTCCAAAATGCTTCAGCAGAACTATTTGGATAATGAATACGTAAGCACAATTTATGGCACGTAGCATAAAACAATAGGAAAAAAACAATAGCCGTGTAAAACTAAATAGCAGTCATTTGCACGGAAATTTGGAATTTTTTAAAAAGTGTATTGAAGGATGTTGATTTGAAGTGAAAGATTGTCGTATTAGTTCTCTCTCTCTATGTCTTTAGGATCCTCGTGAAGAAATACTAGTTGTATTCCAAAAGACTAACCTTTGGTCTGATCTGATTTTATTTATTTATTTCTACTGTTGGTTCAATCTGATTTTAGACATAAACAATACAAAGCCCCATTGGTTTTGGGAGCTATTGGACATGACACATGTCCTTTGAAAATAAAGGCATACGTAAAAGATAGTAATGATGCAAAGTTGGGCACTGAATTCCTTGCTGGAATATTATGAGAATTATAAATGAAGGCATTTGCAAGCAGGAGAGGTGAATATGAATTTTGCATGTGTAGGACCTTACCAGCTAGCCATAACTTGTAATGATTTTCGAGGGCTCTTATACCTAAGGATTCTATATCAGTGTATATGTGTTGCTAAAATATCAAGTTGAAATTTGAAAATTCAATCATTTTGAAACTTAAAAATTCAATCATTTTGATATATCCTTTACTTGAGATTTTTTTTTTAAATCATTGGTATCTGAAAGCCTCATTGGAACACAGAAAGAAATTACAGTTTTCTGGCCCGAAGCTTGCCTGCCTCCTTATAGTTCAGTCATATTCTTAGTCACTGAAATAATTTAAAATAAATGTGGTCATTTTCTTTCATGCTTGAGTAGCCTGTGTAACAGTCAAGAACTTCACGTCGTATTTCTTTCTTGATTACATATGTGCCCTTATTCCCCCATTACCCCCCAACCTTCCCCCACTCTTGCCCTCACCCCCCTGTTGTCTGTGTCCATTGGTTCTGACAAGCTGGTTTTAGCAAAAACAAAAATAAATATTAAAAGGATAATAGACCGAGTATAGAATTTCCAGAAGGGCTACAGAATCGACCGTATCTCCAGCACTATACTGATACCAAATAGATGTTCAATAAATATATACGTAAGGAACAAAGGAATGTATGGTCCAGTCAGCTCTGGAACGGGCACAAGAAAAAGCAAAAAAACACTACCAGCAGCTGATAACACCATGGGCAAACAGGTGTGAACCAGACCGAATAGAAGGTTCCGGGTGGTCGATGAGTTAAACTTGGAATGCACGCTAGCTGGTTTGGCTCCCCGTATAGAGTGTCAGCCTGTGGACTGAAAGGTCCCGGGTTCGATTCCGGTCAAGGGCATGTACCTTGGTTGCTGGCACATCCCCAGTAGGAGGTGTGCAAGAGGCAGCTGATGGATGTTTCTCTCTCATCGATGTTTCTAACTCTATCCCTCTCCCTTCCTCTCTAAAAAAATCAATAAAATATATATTAAAAAATAATAATAAATAATAAAAAAAAAAACTTGGAATGCCTACTTCAGAACTTGAAACTGACAAGGGTGGGACTGGGCTGTCTCCTTCCTTCCTGAGGAATCATTGTCCTGGAAGAGAATTCCCCTGAGAGCTCAAGCTGGTCTCCACAGCTGTCATCAACCAGGTCAGAGCCAACTCATTCGAAAGGATGGAGAAAGCAGCAAGTGCCTACTATGTGCTCACGGTGTTGTGTGCATTATCCCGTGTCAGTAGGAATCGGCAGAACCTGGCTTTGAACCCACGTCATATTGACTCCAAACCTCCCCCCTTCTTTAGAACTAGGCATTGCTATACAACAGAAACTTCAACTGTCAAAGTAGGTTACTGCACAAGACACTTCTGTTACAAACTCCAGTAGATTCGCTGTCAACTTATCCCGTTATTTCTCATTTCATTTTTTTTTTTTTTTTTTTTTTTTTTACAGGAGAAATGAGCCTCCTCTTGAACTGGCTCCTGCAGGGGGGAGGAATGGAGGGCTGAGCAAGCTGCTCTCCAAGGTTCTGAAAAACCAGCCTTGGAAATGGTAAATGGAGGTTGCCAGAGCAAAGGTAGCATCATTTGATATTGGCTCTTCGATTTTTACACTCAGGGCAGAGCCATCTGTGAGCGGATGAAAAATGAAATAATTACGAAAGGCAGGCAGCTCTTAAGAAACGAAGTTTTCCCCACCACCCACATCCATCCATTCGCCGACACGAAGGGAGGTGAGCTCTGAAAAACAGACTTCTTTCTCCAGGGCTGGCTTCCCTGCCAGGAACGTCTGAGCTCACGATGGGAACTTTCCGAGGGCTGCGGCATACCTACCCGCCCGGTGATGCATCATCGGCCCGGGAGCGTGGCTGGGGCCAGGCTAAGCATCTGGAACCAGGGGTACCTGGTGGCACAGGCAAGACTACAGCCAGTGGGGTGAGGATCGGAGCGAGCGCTGGCAGCCAGAGCGTCTGGAGGAAGAGAGGGAATCAGAAGGACAGGAGGGGCGTCGAGCCTTGACACACACATAGAGAGAAATAAAAATGAAAGGCCCGAAGGGGGGGCCCATCCTGGTGGCCAGTGGCAAGTCGTGGCTCTCGTTTCACGGGGAGGCAGGTATCATCTGCTCTCCCTTCACTTCTGATACCGACCGCGGTGATGCTGTTTCCTTCCAAATCTTCCTGCGCAGCTCCACAGGGGTTGACACTGGGCTGGGCTGACATCTGCTGCTCCTTCTTGCTGCATTCTGTGCTATTTGGAGATGTTCTATTGATATCATCCTTCGTTGACCTTGCCTCGCTCTCCCTCTCCCCTCGCCCCCCTCCTCCCAGCGCTCCTTCCGCTGTCCTATTTGTGGCAACGGCTTCAGTCCACTCACAAGGGCTTCTTTTATCTGGGAGGCCTGCTCTTGCTTTTGTTTCTCTTGTCTGTTTGGAGTTCGCTTCTTGAGAGGAAGCCAGCTTTGCATCCTCTCATGTCCTTGAGGAACTGTGGGACATAGCTGGCGTGTTAGAACCAGCAGGTAACACTCTCCTCGAACGCTCCATAGCTCGTGTGGCGGTCTGTTTAGCAGCGTTAGATGTTGGACGATAAATAGCCGCGGTCCTTTGCAGAAACGGTCAGCCTGCCCTTAGACTCGCAATCCCAAGCCAGGAGTTCCAGAGACCGCAGGCGCTTAGGATGAATACATGAACGGAATCCAGCTCTTGTTGTGCCGGTTCTGACTTAGGCTGTCCGGACTCTGCCATCGCCGCAGCCAAAGGTGGGTTTCTGCCCACAGAATCCTAACTGCTGTGACTGTTCTGTCTTGCGAGAGAAAAATATGAAACAAAGGCTCAAAATCATAAGCTGAGTTGGGAGGAATTCTGTATGCCAAATGGACAGGGGTTGGCAAAAGTAGGGTTATGGTTGTGTGGAAAAAGACAAATATTATAAATAAATACAATAATTACTAAGTAATACAAGAACAGGCTGCACACCTACTTTTGTATAGATATAGATATATCGATTAGAGATAGAAATAGAGAAACAGATATAGATATAGATGATTATATATAGATATAGCTATATAGATATAGAAACAGATACAGATATAGATGATTAGATATAGATATGTAGATATAGAAACAGATGCAAATATAGATGATTAGATATAGATATAGCTAATAGATATATTGGGTCGGCAACTAAGTAATCAAACTAAGTAATAGATATATTGGGTCGGCAACTAAATAGATATATTGTAGAAACAGATACAGATATAGATGATTAGTTATAGATATATAGATAGATATAGATATATAGATATAGATATAGATATAGATAGCTATATGTAGAAACAGATACAGATATAGATGATGAGATAGAGATAGAGATAGATGTATCTCGAGTTTTTACTGAAGTACCTTTGAATTTGTACCAAGTGAGAAGTATCATGACTTCTTAGCTGCTAACTTTGCACAGAAGTCTATCATCCATATTTATTGAGGGCTCACTGTACACACAACAGTAAAAGGCCGAGCTTGCTGTTTGTTTGACTCTATTTAGATACAACGAATGGATTTCAAAGTCTGTTCACCAGAGATTCACCACTGATCATGTCTTTGATGTACCTTCTCTTTGGATTTAACATCAGAGGTTAGCAAACTTGAAGGTAAGAGGAAAGGATTAATCCTTGTACCCAGATGCAAGGATACAAGGGTTTTCCTGGTTTGGTGGGAAGGCTATGGACATAGAGTCAGAGGATCTAGGACTAAACCCTGGCCCTGTTACTTACACGTTGCTGGACCTTAAGCAAGAGACTTCATATTTTTGAGCTCTAGTTTTCCATCTCCAAAGTAAAGAGGAAAACATGTCCTAACTATATCACAAGATTATCACAGGATTACATGACACCATGATGGGAACAAGCTTTGTAAACTGCAAAACACCCTACAATGTAAGGGATTGGGAATTACGATGAGAATTTAATATGATGACTGAGAGATGTGCCAGCTGGCAGGATTAAGGATCATCATTCCGAGGATGGCCCCTTTACATTGTCACTGATAGGACTGGGCCTAGACAGGCAGCCGGACATCCCTCTCAGGATCCCAGATTGGAGAATTGCAGGCTGGGCTGAGGGATTACTAGTAATAATAGTAGTAGAGGCTCAGTGCATGAATTTCGTGCACTGGGCCTCTAGTACTATTATAATATATTCGCTATGTGCTTCAGTGTTTTCCTTCTGGCCTTTCATTTCATTGGTGAATTTGATCTGAAAAAAATCATCAGTAGAGGCTGGAAGTAACTCACCTCGACAAAGCTCTTTTCATGTTAACAATATCTTTGATAACCAAGTACATAAAGAGGATCATTCAGACAATCTAAAACATTCCACTGGAAACAAAGCAACTTTACACAGTTCTGATTAGTTACCTCCCCCCCGAGGCACCTCAAGTGGAGCAGGGCCATGAGCGGGGTTTCTAAGAGATGCGACCCCAACGAGGAGAGTTCTAGAGGCTTCGAGAATGTTCTCAGAACAGTCTCTCCTGATGCCTGTCCTCCGGGAAAGGGCCTATACCATTTCTGACAGCGATTGGGCAGAGGCTAAGGGGAAATGGTTACTGAAGAATTGAGGAGGGGATTCGAATGCCAGACAGAGGTTTGGGCTGGGTCAGTAGTTCCCAATTTAAGGCATCAATGTCCCCCCAAAAAAATTTTTTTTAAAAATCAACTATCACAAACATTTTTATTTATTTATTTACTTAAAGAACAATTTTATTGGTTTCAAAGAGGAAGAAAGAGGGAGAGAAAGAAACGTCAATGGTGAGCGAGAACCGTTGGCTGGCTGGCTGCCTCTTGCATTCGAGCCCACAACCCGGGCATGTGCTCTGACTGGGAACGGAATCGTGACCTCCTGGTTCATAGGGTGATGCTTTAACCACTGGGCCACACCGGCCGGGCACAAACATTTTATTTTTTTTAAAAGGGTTATCTTCCCATGGGGGAGAGGGGAGAGAATAGATAACTATAAAAATCAGAGAATAAACAACAGTCTGCAAATATAGTCATTCGGTTTATTGAACAAATCATTCCATTGCCCTTAGATTTCCTTTTATTGCCAAGTAGGGGACTTTCTCTAAACCAGTGTTCCGTAAACCGTGGCTGGTGAGCCACATGTGGCTCTTTGGCCCCTTGAGTGTGGCTCTTCCACAAAATACCACGTGCGGGCACGCACATACAGTGCGATTGAAACTTCATGGCCCATGCGCCGAAGTCGGTTTTCGGCTCTCCAAAGAAATTTCAATCATACTTATTGGTTGTAGCATGTGAGCAGCAATTCGTAAGGCTGGGAATAATCTCCAGTGCCGAGAGCCTCTGAGACTACTCAGGGTTCTGATGAAAAATGGTTTGGCACTTGAATTCTGTTCCCTCATCATCTCACAATGAATTCACTTACAGAGCAAACAGAAAAGAAAAAAAAAATAGGGAGAGAGGAGTAAGCTAGAGAATTCTGCAGAGTTCCTCTCTGGATAAAACCGCACAGGCTGTTGGGATATTATCAAAGGGGATATGTGACATTTTCCACAGGTGGAGGGAGGGGAGCCGTGATTTCGGTTGCTGCTCTTTGCCAGGAGAGTGGGATTCGTCTGCTCGCTTCTATTTCCATTAGCTGTGAGTTTCTCTGCCTCCCAGCTCCAGCTGAGAACCTGCCTCAGCTTAGCTCATTCCAGAGAGATCTGGTCCTGCTGGGAAAGGGTCACAGGATAAAAGTCTCACCACGTAGGTTCCTAAGAATCGCAAATCTCCGCTATTTTGCTCAGCCTGAAAGCAAGTGTTATGAAAGTATGTTTTCGTTTTCTCCTAGCCATAATCAGATATTCACCACGCTGGACCCTTGTATTTATTGATTGAGAGAAAGAGAGAAAGAAATATCAATTAATTGCCTCACTTATTTGTGCCTTCATTGGTGGCTTCTTGTACGTGCCCTGACTGGGAATGGAACCCACAACCTTGGCACATCAGAGATGATGCTCTAACCAACTGAGCTACCCGGCCAGGACCAGGCTGGACCATTTGAGTTGGAAGCTCAGGAATCAGGATGAACTGTTTCTTAACAGAAAAATAAAAGAAAAAAATTATTTTTATAACAAGGGGTGTATTTCCTGTAAATGGAATGAACAAGATTGTGGCTCCACAATAATATTTCACATTTTATGTAAATGTGTTAGACACAGCCCTTCCATTGGGCATGTCAGGCACTCTCTGCCCGGTGGAGTGGCTGCAGTGCATCATAATCACTGTTTCTGTCAAAGCCAGGTTTCCTTTCTAAAAGCTCCTGGAGGAACCGAGTGGATTTCCGGTCCTTATTTCCTCCCGGTATCAGGGCCCGTCCGGAACCTCAGCAAACGTAGGATAATGGGTCCAGGGGACATTAGTCATGTGACACCGATGCCCATGCATTCATTCACTCATTCATTTACTCAATGAGTATATATTTTAAATACTTTTTTAAAAATATGCTTTTAACTGGCGAGAGAGAGAGAGAAAGAGAGAGAGAGAGAGAGAGAGAGAGAGAGAGAGAGAGAGAGAGAGAGAGTAAGAGAGAGAGAGAGGCGGGGGAGGGGGAGAGCCAAAACTGGTTTGGCTCAGTGGATAGAGCGTCACCCTACAGACTGAAAGGTCCCGGTTCGATTCCCGGTGAACTCTCCGCTGAGACCTCTCCCAACACGATTCCACGACTCCCCCTCGGCCCCAATCCCACCCTCCTGTCTCCCTGATAGACTTACTAATTTGTTAAACCTCGTCTCACACACGTTTCCTCCAGTGGTACCTTCCCTGTCTCCCAGACAGTGCCAGATGCTATAAAATTCCGTGAGGGCAAGCATCACATCCACAGATCTGTCTCGTCTGTCTCCAGCAAGGATGGGAAGGCAGGGTTTGCTCGGTGATTCCTAGCAGCCGGTCTCCTCCCCCCTCGGATTGGTGCAAAAGCCTGGCAGCTGACCCCTTATACCCGCTTTGGTACCCAGGCCCAGGGGCTGGCCCCCCTCAGCCCCACTCTGTTCTCTGAGAAGCCTTAGTAAGCAATTACGTACTGAACACTTATCTGCGCCAGCCTCTGAGAATGCAAGAACTAAGATAGTCCCTGCCAACCAAGAGCTTGGAAGGAAGGGTCAGCATCAAATAACATAATGTGCCCGGCCACTTGGTTGAATGTCAGCCGATGTACCAGGAGGGCTGATGGTCAGGGCACATGCCTGGGTTTCGGGCTTGATCTCCACTTATGGGCGTGCAGGAGGTAGCCGATCAGTGATTCTCTCTCATCATTGATGTTTCTATCTCTCCCTCTCCTTTCTTCTCTGAAATCATTTAAAAACATATTTTTTGAAAAAATAAATAACACGCCGAAACCGGTTTGGCTCAGTGGATAGAGTGTCGGTCTGCGGACTGAAAGGTCCCAGGTTCGATTCCGGTCAAGGGCATGTACATTGGTTGCTGGCACATCCCTGGCGTGGGATGTGCAGGAGGCAGCTGGTCGATGTCACTCTCTCATCAATGTTTTTAGCTATCTCTCTCCTCTCCCTTCCTCTCTGTAAAAAAAAAAAAAAAAAAAAAAAAAAAAAATCAATAAAATATATTTTAATAAATAAATAAATAAATAAATAAATAAATAGCACAATGTGATGGGTGCTTTTGCTAGGACAGAACAAAGCACCATGGGAGCCAACAGCACAGCCAAACCTAATCTTGTAAATACAATATATATATATATATATATATATATATATATATATATATATATATATATCACATTTCTAAGGACAGCGAATCACCAACAGCCAATGAGGCTCTCAGCTGTAGCCAATCAAATCCTTCCCTTTCTTTGGGGAAGATCTTCCCTGGCCTAAGAAGAAGCGAGCTCAGGAGGAAACACTTTGGAGGGTGGGAGGAAAAGAGAGGAGGTGTCAGCAGAAAGGGAAGCAGCATGTCTAACACCATTAAGGTAAGAGAACGCTTGGAAGTTGATAGAGCAAGTTCCTAGGAGGTTGGAGCGCTCCGCCCGGCTTGGATCCCCCTTCAGCCCCTCCCATTCCGGGACCCGCGGTGGGTATCCAGGCCTGGGCAAGATCCTCACCATGTCAGGTCAGAGACTTCACAGGGTTTCAGTTTGTCCAAGGGGCTCCAGCTCATGTGCATGAGTTCCAGGTTGTTCTGATCCTCCTCCTCTTCACACTCCTCTTTCCTTCCTGACTGCCCATCCTGTGCTCTTGAAGCCACGCCATCAGATGCAAAGAGTAGAGCCTTCCAGAGACGCATAAGCAGTGCCCACATTGGGTGAGCTCAGATCCCTGGAACAAATCTCTTAACCTGTGCCTGTACATACGTACATGCATGTCCATCTATGGATGAATACATGTGTAATGTACAAATATCTCCAGGCGGCTTTTTCTGAGTGAACTCTGATTGATACAGCAGGGGTTCGGGAAGAGATGGGAATCAAGAATAATTTCTCGGTTTCAGATTTGGGCAACTGGATGAATGGGGATGATATTTACAGAAATAGGACCCGTGGGCGAAGAGCAGGTTTAAGGGGAAGATGAAGAATCGAGTTTCAGACACATTGAATCTGTAGTATGTGCAAGACATTCAGTCCAACAGGTAACCAAGCAGGGAAGGTCCCAGCTTGAGTCTCGCTTGGCATCACAAACCCAGTTGCAATAATAAAATCCTATATAATAAAAGGCCAATATGCAAATTGACCAAACGGCGGAACTACTGGTAGCTATGATGTTCATTGACCACCAGGAGGCAGATGTTCAATGCAAGAGCTGCCCCCTGGGGGTCAGTGTGCTCCCAGAGGGGGAACACTGCTCAGCCAGAAGCCCTGAGCTGTAGGGAGTGAGCCTAAGCTATCAGTCAGACATCCCCTGAGGGCTCCCGGTTGGCTAGAGGGTGCAGGCCGGACTGAGGGACACCCCCCCTCCTGATTGAATGAATTTCGTGCACCAGGCCTCTACTTAAAAAATAAAAGAGCCCACCCAAAACCACTTTTATAAAATTTAACAATTCTATTCAATAAAAACCTTAAGTATTATTTTTTTCCTTTTACATAGTCTGTAGTTATCATTTCAAAATGTTGAATAATTCAGAAGCTAATTTAGTGTTTTAGATCACAATGATGGCATTTAGTTTGCCAGTTGCTGATGGATAACCCAACTTTCTAATAATTTTCATAACTTAAGAGGACATATAAGTTTTATTGAGCCTACAAAAATTACATCAACGTGTACACTTAATGAAGATAAATAGCCTCCTCTCTCGTCTCCATTAGACCTTGGATATTCTCATCAAATCCCCCCTCCCACATCACCAGATTAAAAGAAACAGGAGCAGCCGAAACCGGTTTGGCTCAGTGGTAGAGCGTCCGTCCACGGACTAAAAGGTCCCAGGTTCGATTCCAGTCAGGGGCATGTACCTTGGTTGCGGGCACATCCCCGGT
This sequence comes from Pipistrellus hanaki, assembly GCF_964339955.1. Classification (NCBI taxonomy): domain Eukaryota; kingdom Metazoa; phylum Chordata; class Mammalia; order Chiroptera; family Vespertilionidae; genus Pipistrellus; species Pipistrellus hanaki. Next base: position 10,367,850 of record NC_140522.1, on the reverse strand, counting down.
GGGGGGTGTGCAGGAGGCCGCTGGTCGATGTTTCTCTCTCATCAATGTTTCTAGCTCTCTATCCCGTCTATGGCCATACCACCCTGAACGCGCCCGATCTCATCTAGCTCTCTATCACTCTCCCTTCCTCTTTGTAAAAAAATCAATAAAATATATTTTTTAAAAGAAACAGGAACCTGCTTTTCTAAATGTTCTCTACTGTTCCCACCCAAAGAGAGATGCTCATGAGGATTGAGAGAGAAAAAGAAAGAGAGAGAGAGAGAGAGAGAGAGAGAGGGAGAGAAGGGGGGGATAAGAAGAGAGGATGTGTCTTGACTTCATTTACACTCACCTGTTTTTATCATGTGCATCTGATGCTATATGTTTAAAAAGTGATTGCGTCCTGAATTATTTCAGATCTCGCGTCTTTGGATTATAGCGCTCCTTTTTTCAAATAGCAACCTGTCCAAAGTATTGCATCCTTCAAAACGTGCTTGTTATTCTAAGGGAGTCCTATGCACTCAGAGAGCCTGTCTTATTATAAAGATGCTCTTGAGATTTGCTTTCTAGACCTACGTGAATGGTTACATGGGTTGCATTGACACACAACCCACTTTCAATACCAGAATTCCAAAACTCCTCTCATAAATTCAAAGAATTCTATACCATAAAAACCTGAAGTCTTTGTTTTCTTTTTTTATAATCTCGTGTAGAGTGAACACACTACTACATGATGTCAGTCTCCTTTGGAACAGACACTTGGTTCATTCTCACGGCTCTGCGTGAAGGAGGTCGGTGTTCGGGTCTCCTGTTTTCCAGAAAGGGAGACATACCCAGGAGTTAGGTAACATGTGCTAACATAGTAGGCAGCTGTGTCGAAACCAGAATGTACAATTTTTCTTTTTTTAAAAAAAATATATTTTATTGATTTTTCACAGAGAGGAAGGGAGAGGGATAGAGAGTTAGAAACATCGATGAGAGAGAATCATCAATCAGCTGCCTCTTGCACACCCCCTACTGGGGATGCGCCCACAACCAAGGTACATGCCCTTGACGGGAATCGAACCCGGGACCTTTCAGTCCACAGGCCAACGCTCTATCCACTGAGCCAAACCAGTCCCGGCAAGAATGTACAGTTTTTCATTCTCAATACCCAAGGCACAGGTCTTACACATGTCACTCTCTCGGCAATACATGTCCATGATGTTCTGTATCTGCCTTACGAGACGAGATCCGCTGTAAAATTCCATTTACCGTTTTAACTGGAACCCTGGAAAACACAATCCGAGGAGGGCATGAATATGAAAACACGACAGCTAATCTTTTTTACAAACCGCAAGCAGCTTCATTAAGCCTGTTAGTGAATGACAACCTTCGGCTGCTGGAAAAAACCATCGTAATCGATATCGTGTGGAGATGTTCACCTCGCCTTTATGGGAAAGGATGTCTTGTTTTTGTTTTTTTTTAAACAATCGTTCTAAATCCCGGTAAACGGGAGAATTAATTAGCGCGCTCAGAGGCTCAGCAAACTAATGCGTTAGTCTGCCCAGCCATCTGCCCGGGAGCACCTTTCTCGGATCTTGGCACCAGGAAGGGAAGGGAGCCCGGTCCTCCCTGAGCTTGGGCCGGTAGACAGGTCGTTCCTCAGTATTTATCCAGCGTCTTACAAGTGCTCAGGGAGAAACTCAGTCTCAGGAATACGTTCATGAAAGTCCTGCTTTCTTTTGCACTTAGAGTCAGAACCACAGGGAGGTCAAGCTTTCTTTAAGGGACAAGGGTCGTGCCCTAGCTGGTGTGGCTCAGTGGATAGAGCGTTGGGCTGTGGCCTGGAAGGTCCCAGGTTCGATTCCGGTCAAGGGCACATGCTCAGGTTTCAGATTCAATCCCCATTGTGGGGATTGCAGGATGCAGTTAATCAGTAATACTCTCTTATCATTGATGTTTCTATCTCTCCCTTCCTCTCTGAAATCAATAAAAATGTACAATATTAAGGAAAAAAAAAAAAAAAAAAAAGAGGGCTGAAACCGGTTTGGCTCAGTGGATAGAGCATTGGCCTGCGGACTGAAGGGTCCCAGGTTTGATTCCGGTCAAAGGCATGTACCTTGGTTGCGGGCACATCCCCTGTAGAGGGTGTGCAAGAGGCAGCTGGTCGATGATTCTCTCTCATCGATGTTTCTAACTCTCTATCCCTGCCTCTTCCTCTGTGTAAAAAAAATCAATAAAATATATTTAAAAGAGAGAGAGAGAGAGAGAGAGAGAGAGAGAGAGAGAGAGAGAGGCAAGAATCTGCTGAAAAATGACTGATCTACCCACATGGGTAGTGTCCCTTTCAAAGTAGGTCCTTAAGGAGTTAGTCTTCATCTAATAATTAATTCTCCTTAGATCATTTTTTAAATTCCATTTTTGGAATGTTTTTTTGCATTGTTTTGCCTATTCTTTTTCAAGTAGTGGAGAAGAATTTGAATCTATTTTATGTAAAGACTAGAGGCCTGAGCACGAAATAGTGTGTGGGTACCGCCCCTAGGCCTAGCCCCAGATCAGGGCCTTCGCCACATCCCCACCTGCCACCCACCCAGTTCCCAGTTTGCCATCAGGCGATGGGAGTCTGCTGGCAGGGGAGGGGGGGGGCGGGCAAGAGGCTGACTATTACTACCCTGTTTCCCCGAAAATAAGACAGTGTCTTATATGAATTTTTGCTCCCAAAGATGTGCTAAGTCTTATTTTCAGGGGATGTCTTATTTTTCCATTTAGAAGAATACGGTACACATTTATTGTTAAATGAAAATAAAGGAAATGTATTACCTGTGTACGGTACGGTAGTACGGTAGTTGTCAACACAAACCAGACAAACTGTGAATCCTTCTGTATCAAGAATTTACTCGTTTGTTCAATGACAATCATGTCATCATCTTCTGGAACATCATCCTAACAATCCAATTCCTGAATTTCCTGGTGAATTTCTTGTGACTCCATTTCTTTCAGAATCAGTGGACCAAATCTCTCATGGTTAGCCTAGGGGGGCCTTATTTTCGGGGGGATGCCTTATATTTCACTCAGAAGGAAACCTGTAAGTAGGTCTTATTTTCGGAGGATGTCTTATTTTTGGGGAAACACGGTACCTGCTCACATTGAGGGCTTGATCCCCAGTGTGTGTGTGTGTGTGGGGGGGGGGGGGGTGCAGGAGGCAGCCAATCAATGATTCTCTCTCCTCATTGATGTTTCTCTCTCCCTCTCTCTTCCTCTCTGAAATCAATAAAAATATTTGGAAAAGAAAATACTAGTATTTATAGACGGTATTCATAAAACACACCCCGCTCTCCCCCCAACCCCCCCCCCCCCCCCCGGCCTCTCCTATCCCAGTACGTAAACCCACTGCGGGCTGTTTCTCTGGAAAAATCTGACCAATGCATCTGTTTCCCCAGGACACAGAGAGCCCACAGCCGTGGGCAGAGGCCTGCGGGGGCGTCACTCATTTCCTCCCAGGCTATCCGCGGCCCACACGTCCCGCCTGAGTCCTCGGCTATTAATAAGCTCCTGGAGGAAACGCTGAGGCTCCCTCTCCATCCAGAGGCGAGCAGCACCCAGCGCCTGATCCCTCCTGTGCCAGCACCAGCACCCAGAGGAGAGGCATCCTGACTCAGACCTCCTCGGGCGTTCCCCTGGGTCCTAAAGCCTGGATCCAGGGGATGGGGGCCAGGCTGCTTTTGGCAACGACTTTCCAGCTCCTGTAACTGGCACCGGTCCGTGTCTTGTCTCTCCTCGCAGCCCAAGACACGTTAGCATGGGCTGGCTCAGGGCGTCTGTTCAAGGTCACTCAGAGGAGAAGGCCGGTGCGGCTCACGGCCAATTTGGAGCATCGTCCAAAGATGTGCAAACAGCTGAAACCAGTTTGGCTCAGTGGATAGAGCGTCGGCCTGCGGACTGAAAGGTCCTGGGTTCGATTCCGGTCAAGGGCATGTACCTTGGTTGCGGGCACATCCCCAGTGGGGAGTGTGCAAGAGGCAGCTGATTGATGATTCTCTCTCATGGATGTTTCTGACTCTCTATCCCTCTCTCTTCCTCTCTGTAAAAAATCAATAAAATATGTTTAAAACAAACAAAGATGTGCAAACAAGTTCTGTGCTGCAGATTCCGAAGTGCTACCACCTTCCCTGTGCAAAGAGTCAAAAAGGTGTTATTATGCCGAGAGGTCCGATGGAGAGAAATGAGCGTGCCTGCGTCAGTCTCTTCTCTCTTGAACCAAATCCCCGGACACAAGGCAATCCTGAGCCTCTGCTTTCCATCTGCTCCTGTTTCTGTAGAAAACTCAAGCCCCTGGTCCATGTTACTCAGTGCACCTTTCTCCTCTAATCTTTCCCCAAGGCTCCCTCCCACACAGACACGTGTTCTGGGCAGTACGTGCTTGTGAGAAGCAAGGGCGTTGGATAACTAGTGGATTTTCCAGAAGAGTAGAAAGCTTAGAAAAACTGCCTGGCCAGCATGGCTCAGTGGTTGAGCATCAACCTATGAACCAAGAGGTCAGGGTTCAATTCCTGGTCCATGCCAGTGTTTCAGGCTCGATCCCCAGTAGGGGGCGCTCAGGAGGCAGCTGATCAATGATTCTCTCTCATCACTGATGTTTCTCTCTCTCCCTTTCCCTTTCCCTTCCTTTTTAAAATCAATAAAATATTAAAACAGCAAAACAAAACAAGAAAGGAGGTATTTTTTTTTTTAAAGAAAGTTTAGGAAAAACTATTTCAACCATTAACATTTCTTAAAAGGAGAGCTTAACTAGACCCCACCCAACCCACTCCAAGTAAGGCTACTAAAGGAGGAATAGCTCAGTTCAGGGAAAAAATAAAAGCCTTTGAGTTGAGGGAAATGGTTGCTTCTGTTTTAGAATAGCCACTGGCTGTTTGCTAGAGATTAGAGCTGACCGAGGCAGATAGCCTGGGGGCTTAGAAAGGGCAGGGTTTCCTAGAAAACCCTTTGCCTTATTAAGGGTATTTTGGGGGAGGTCAAGGAAGAGATGAGGAAAGGTCAAAGGTTTACTGAAGGAGTGGATATTTCTACAGTGTTCTTTTTATTTTTTAAAATATATATTTTTTTGATTTTCCACAGAGAGAAGGAAGAGGGATAGAGAGCTAGAAATGTCAATGAGAGAGAAGCTGCCTCCTGCACACCCCCTGCCAGGGATGTGCCCGCAACCAATGTACCTGCCCTTGGACCGGAATCGAACCTGGGACCTTTCAGTCCGCAGACCGATGCTCTATCCACTGAGCCAAACCGGTTTCGGCATCTACAGTGTTCTTAAGGAAGACATTGCTTAGTCCAAATGTTGCTGCTTCTCAAATGCATCACAGATTAAGCTCTTTGTAAGTTCTTGGAAAGTAAATTTATACACATCACACAATGGGTTTGTTTGAGTTTTCTTGGGTCTTTATGTAAAATACTAGTGCCTAGCTGGCGTTGTTCAACGATTGAGCATCAACCTATGAACCAGGAGGTCATGGTTCAATTCCTGGTCAGGGCTTATGCCTCTGTTGCCGGCTTGATCCCCAGTGTGTGTGTGTGTGTGTGTGTGTGTGTGTGTGTGTGTGTGCGCGCGCGCGCACGCACGCTTGCGCATGCAGGAGGCAGCCAATCAATGATTCTCATCATTAATGTTTCTCTCTCCCTCTCCTTCCTCTCTGAAATCAATAAAAATATTTTTTAAAGAAAATAAGAAAAATACTAGTATTTATAGACAGTATTCACAAAGTATGCGAATCCAAAATACAATACCAGCGGTCGGCAAACTCATTGGTCAACAGAGAGAAATATCAACAGTACGATGATTGAAATTTCTTTAGAGAGCCACATTTTTTAAACTTCTAATCCTACTTCTTTAAAATAGACTCGCCCAGGCCGTGGTTTGCCATGGCAATAGACCTTTCCCTGTACTGTTCAGCCCCCCACAGAAAGTGGCTACATTTTCTAATTAGTGAAGGAAGTGAGAACTGTGAGGCAGGGAGTGCCCCACTGGATAAAAACAAGATGAATGCCTCTCCCAGATGAACTGTACTTTATTTTTAAAATATTTACTCAGGCTTATTAATTTTGTACCCCCATTTTGTCCATTGCTTTCCCCCACATGTGTTGCACCTCCTCAGGACGTTATAGTGTTTATACATGCACAATCAAATATGGAGTCAGACGAGAAATGGACATTGACAGACACCACAGATGTACCAATAGTTCAGTGTATTCCAGTTTACCCAGAAACATCAGTGATGAGAATCACTGATCGGCTGCCTCCTGCATGCCCCACACTTGGCATTGAGCCCACCACCAGGGCATGTGCTCTAACTGGTAACTGAACCCTAGGTCAATGCTCAACCACTGAGCTACACTGGCCAGGCAATAAAATTTTTTTAAAAAATCTTTTTTTTAAGGCCTTGGCTGGTTTGGCTCAGTGGATAGAGCATCAGCCTGCGGACTGAGGGGTCCCAAGTTCGATTCCGATCAAGGGCATGTATCTTGGTTGCAGGTACATCCCAGTGGGGGATGTGCAGGAGGCAGCTGATGGATGTTTCTCTCTCACCGATGTTTCTAACTCTCTCCCCCTCTCCCTTCCTCTCTGTAAAAAAAATCAATAAAATATATATATATTTTAAAAAGGATGCTTCTGGTTAGGAGATTCTGTGCTGCTGAAATGTGTCAGCAAAACAGTTGCACAATTGCCTTCCCTTTGAGGTGCGCTCTGCCGGAGGCGTCCGTAGGAGAGAGGTGATGTCAGACGGGAAGCGAATGCTGCTCCCACCGCGCAGGGCCATGTGGAAGGACAGACGGAGGTGGAAATAGAAGGGGAAGGCGGGCATGGTGGGCCGGGGAGGGATGACAGCGGAGGCAGCAAACATGGGGATCGGAAGGAATGACAGCACTCTGAGCAGTGGGCTTTGCAATCTGGCAGCACCAGGGAGCTAGCAAGGCCCACCTGGAGCGGTGAGCGATGGAGGCGACATTGACAGCTCCCTGAGATCTTCTGGAGGAGAAAATAGGATGAGACTCAGGCTGCATCTTGGACCAAACTTCTTTTTTTAAAAAAATATATATTTTATTGATTTTTTACAGAGAGGAAGAGAGAGGGACAGAGAGCCAGAAACATCGATGAGAGAGAAACATCGATCAGCTGCCTCTTGCACACACCGCACTGAGGATATGCCCGCAACCAAGGTACATGCCCTTGACCGGAATCGAACCTGGGACCTTTCAGACCGCAGGCCGACGATCTATCCACTGAGCCAAACCGGTTTCGGCAGGACCGAACTTCTTTTGGAATTTTGAAATGGGCGAGGGATGACGGACATGTGTGTGTTCCTTCAGTGGGGTATGATCACCCATGCCGACGTGGCCATCATTAGCTCCGTAGGGATGTGGCCCCGCCTTCCATGTTTCTTAGCCTGAGGCATTCTGTAACCACTATCTCCCGCCTTCAACTTGTTTTGTTTTAGTCTTGAAGTGCTTGGCACAGAGGTCCTTCTGTTGATGCTAATCATAGATGTGTTCCTCTTCACTCTTTTCTTTTTCCTTTTTTTAAAATATATTGTATTGATTTTCCACAGAGAGGAAGGGAGAGGGAGAGAGAGCTAGAAAGGCCGATGAGAGAGAATCATTGACCAGCTGCCTCTTGCACACCCCCTACCGGGGATGTGCCCACAACCAAGGTACATGCCCCTGACCGGAATCAAACCTGGGACCCTTCAGTCCGCAGACCGACGCTCTATCCACTGAGCTACACCGGTTTCAGCTTCACTCTTTTCTTTTCCATAAGAGTTTGACATTGCTTGCTTATTCTCTCCGCTGCACACATGTCAAACCTGCCTTCCATTTTTGGTCATAACGGAGTCACTCACCTTAAAGATTCCAACACATTTTTAAAAGCCCACAGTCCATCTGTTGCCAGCTCCTCCGATATTAAATTGTATTACCCTTTGTCGTTTCCTCCAGCTTTTGGCAGAGGGACTATTCTGCAGGAAGCCCACATACTTCGTATGACAAGAAAGGCCTGGAGTTTTTATCGGCGTGTGCTGCAGATCCATCAGGAAGCGTAGCCCCGAATGCCCACACTCGCTGCTTATTTATGTCACAGAGGCATTGCAGGGAGCGGGAGAACCTCACTCCACCCTAATCGAGCATTTTCCCAGGATCTGCTGTAATGCGAGGAGTGTGGGGGTGGGATAAGAAGAGATCATAGATTGTCAAATTACAGTGGGGAGGGGAGGAGGATCTGCGGGAGATAATAGATCAACCGAAGGACTTGTATACATGCATATAAGTACAACCAATGGACATAACACTCTGGGGAGGGAGGGGATGTGTGGGAGGGAGGGAAGGGGGGCAAAAAAAAATATCAATAAAATATGTAAAAATAAATAAATACATAAATAAATAAATAAAATGAGATCATAAGTATAAAGACTTAGACATCAGAGTGACAGCCCTAGATGGTTTGGCTCAGTGGATAGAGTTTCATCAGCCTGGGATGACACTAAAGGGTCTCAGGTTGGATTCTGATCAATGGCACATGTGGGCTCGATCCCCAATAGGGGTTGTGCAGGAGGCAGCTGATCAATGATTCTCCCTCATCATTGATGTTTCTCTCTTCCTCTCTGAAATCAATAAAAATATATTTTAAAAAAAGAAATCAGCCGAAACCGGTTTGGTTCAGTGGATAGAGCATTGGCCTGTGGACTGAAAGGTCCCAGGTTCGATCCCGGTCAAGGGCATGTACTTTGGCTGCGGGCACATTCCCAGTAGGGGGTGTGCAGGAAGCAGCTAGTCAATGTTTCTCTCTCATCGACGTTTCTAGCTCTCTATCCCTCTCCCTTCCTCTCTGTAAAAAATCAATAAAATATATATATTAAAAAAATCATAGTGACATATTAGTTATCGATTGCGCTCTAACAATGACCTCAACTTTAGCAGTTTAAAGCCACATGCACCATTATCTCACGGTCTCCTTGGTGAGGAGCTGGGTGGAGCCTCCCTGGCCTCCTGTCTCTCCCAGGCTGCACTGGAGGGGGGTGGCCTGGCCGGTCCCTTCCTGGCCCTCAGGGTGCACCTCCAGGCTCAGGGGGCTGCTGGCAGAATTCCATCCCCTGCAGCGACAGGACCCAGGTCCCCATTCTCTTGCTGGCTGTCAGCAGAGCCACTGAAGGCCACGAACGTTTCATTGTCTTGTGACCCCTCACAGGTCCTCTCACATGACTTCTTAGCAGGGAAACCTGACTTACATCACCTGAGGGCATCACAAAAATGACTCTCCCCAGCACCTGGTGTTGCAGCGTGTCCACAGAGGCCACCCGCCTCAGCAGCAGGGAGCAGTCCTCCCTCTCCCCTCTGGGGGAGCACCAGAGGAGACCTCTAAGAGATGCAGGACTTCCATGACCATCATCCTACTGTGGACTGGATTGTGTCCCCCCAAATTCTCATGTTGAGCTTTAATACCCTTCTCCCCAAAGGTGACTGTATTTGGAGGTAGGGCCTAACAGGAGGTAATTAAAATTAAGTGAGGTGATAACGGTAGGGACTTGAGATGATATAATTAGTGTCCTTATAAGAAGGGACCCAGAGAGGACTCTCTATCTCAACATTTACCTCTACCACTGATTCTGACTCTGTCTCTCTCTGTGTCTCTATCTCTTTCTATCTCTTTCTAGCCCCTCTCCTCTCCGCCACATGAGGGCATAGCAAGAAGATGGCCATCTGTAAAACAGGAAGAGCACTCTCACCACCAGAACCCAAATCCTGGCAAATCTTTTTTTTTATTTTATTAAATTATTATCTGTATACATATTTTAACATTGCCCCCCCCCCTCCCATACATACCCTCCCTCCCCAGAGTTTTGTATCCATTGGTTGTACTTATATGCATGTATACAAGTCCTTTGGTTGATCTCTTATCTCCCCAAGATCTCCCCGCTGTAATTTTACAGTCTGTTTGTTGCTTTACCAAATCCTGGCAAATCTTGAACTTGGACTTCTAGCCTCTAGACAGTGATCTAATTAATTTCTATTGTTTCAGCCACTCAATTTATGGTATTTTATGATGGCAGCCCAACCTGACCAAGACACATTAGTAATGAGGCCAAATCCCACCAACTCAACGTCAGTGGAGGCCATGTAGGAGTAATAGTGAGTCAGCCCTGACCCCCCTTGACCTGGTGCATCTGAAAGGCCTAGTTGAGAACCAGAACGCCCACTGCCACTCAACAAGATCCTTTATGAACCGAGATACAAAATCTTTTTTTAAAAAATTAGTGAATCTAATTCAGCAATAGGTAGAATAATAAATCATGACCAACTGGGGCTTACCCAAGGAATGCAAGGTTGGTTTAACATTCAAAATTAACTAATGTAATTAAAACAAAGAAAAACCAAGTAAGTACTCCAATAGAGCCAGAAAAGGCTTTTTAACAAAATTCAACATAAATTTATGATTTCTCTTAGCCAACTAAGAAAAAAAGGAATTTTATCAACCTTACAAAGGTCAGCAATTAAAAATCTATACCTTGCCGAGGCTGGTTTGGCTCGGTGGATAGAGCATCGGCCTGCGGACTCAAGGGTCCCAGGTTCGATTCTGGTCAAGGGCATGTACCTTGGTTGTGGGCACATCCCCAGTTGGGGGTGTGCAGGAGGCAGCTGGTCGATGTTTCTCTCTCATCGATGTTTCTAACTCCATCTCTCTCCCTTCCTCTCTGTAAAAAAAAATCAATAAAATATACTTTAAAAACCCCACAAAAAAATCTATACCTAACATATCACTTAATGATAAAATACTGAATATTTTCCCTCCATCCACCTCCTTTCACCACAATTATTCTGTTATATTGGAAGTCCTAACTAGGGTCATAAGACAAAACAAAGAAATAAAATGCCACCCATTGGGAGAAAATATTTGCAATGCATAAATCTAACAAAGGATTTGTATCCAGAATACAGAAAGAGCCTTACAATTTTATTAATAAACAAGAAAACAAACATTCTAACTTTAAAATAAAAATGGGCAAAACTGAAGTCTTATGACATTTTTTGCCCAATTTCACATTCCAAAGCTGGGAATCAAACCTCAAATCCTAAGTCTTCAATCCCTTCATTCGTTCCACTCTGTGATAAAATTTGTTGTTGTTGTTGTTGTTGTTGTTTTGTTTTGCAAGCTTTTCTAGAAAACATTAATAACCCCAAACCTCTTATTTCTTATTGCTCTAAAGAAATTAATGTACGAGGGACCTCAAGCTTCATGTCTTTTTTTTCTTTTGTTCAACAGGAATAATCTTAAATGGTGATATCTTCCCTTGAGTTCTTTTATTTTATTTTATTTTATTGATTTTTTACAGAGAGGAATAGAGAGGGATAGAGAGTTAGAAACATCAGTGAGAGAGAATCATTGATCAGCTGCCTCTTGCACACCCCCTACTGGGGATGTGCCCCCAACCAAGGTATATGCCCTTGACCAGAATCAAACCTGGAACCTTTCAGTCTGTAGACTGATGCTCTATCCACTGAGCCAAATTGGATTCGGCTTGAGTTCTTTATATCTACTGAATATGTAATGGTTCCCTGCATCAAGTTTCTCCCTCATCCAAAGCTCTGTTCGTAGGAATCTCTTAGTGATTTCCCTCTTTTCGTACTCACAGGATTACAGTCTTTTACCCTTTTATATCACATACTATTAACAAGTACACTGAGTGGCCAGCTTGTTATGATCTCTGAATGCATAATAATCTGGCCACTCAGTGTACTTCTCTTGAGCACCTCATTTATTGAATATCAAAGATACAATACATTGTGCACTTGATCTGTTTTCCCCTTTGCACTGGCTGATAGGAAGCTCAGGGCAAATAGGTGATTGATCTCCAGCAAAAGTCTAGAATACTTTTGGTGCCCATTGGAGACACAGATACACTGAGTGGCCAGATTGTTATGCGTTCAGAGATCATCATGATCTGGCCACTCTGTGTATAACATGGCAGCCAAAGTTCTAATCCCCATGACCTAAAGAGTAAAGAGGCTTAAAATGTCACACAATTAATTAATATTTTATCTCCAGGGGAAAAAAAATACTGCATATTCACACTATACCAACGAAGGTGAGTCACTGGAAAAGGAAGTACTTATCAAAGGAAAAATAAGGAAAAATAACATTCCTTAATAAGACAAATATAACAATTTATCTGTAAATTGTGATGCTCATGAATATGCATGCACATATGTGCTGCGGAGTGACTGCACTCAAAAACGAATTTGGAACTTAATAAAGTTTTGAATAAATTTCTAAGTAAGAATTATGAATCAACCTAGAAAGAAAGATTCTCCTGCTCCAAAATATAAATGTAATGGCAGAAGTGCCAGTTTCTGGGAAAGGTGGATTTGCATGAATAAATACTTCGACAACCAAGTTGAACAACATTTTCATTCTTAAGTTAACTCACCTAATTTTACTGGGGGTTTTTTTTTTTGTGTGTGTGTGTTTTTTTTTTAATGTTTGACTTGTTCATGTCCATTATGCTGTGTAAGCTCTACCGTTGCCCACTGTACTAACAACATGGGGCTTGATTTTTGTGTGTGTGTATCAGTCAGATATTAGCCATTATTTGAATCGGAGAAGAGAATCAGGTTAATCATGAGGAAACTGAGAGCGAAGAAATATCTAAGAAGATCTAAAAAGACGTTTTGAATTTAAATATGCTGTTTTGTTGAGCTCTGTACTCAGGTATGAGGGTTGACTGCTCGGAGCAAACCCATCAACACCGAATTAATGTCAGAACTACAGTCTAACCGAAACCGGTTTGGCTCAGTGGATAGAGCATCAGCCTGTGGACTGAAGGGGCCCAGGTTCGATTCCAGTCAAGGGTATGTACCTGGGTTGCAGGCACATCCCCAGTAGGGGGTGTGCAAGAGGCAGCTGGTTGATGTTTGTCTCTCATCGACGTTTCTAGCTCTCTATCCCTCTCCCTTCCTCTCTGTAAAAAATCAATAAAATATATATTTAAAAAAAATTTATAGAACTACTGGGGGGGGGAGGGAATTATAGAACTACAGTCTATAGTGAAGGCAGGGCCTCTATATTGTGTCCAAAAGCGTTTGTTTATTTCTTTGTCAAAGTCCCGGTATTAGTCATGTCATCGGTAAACAGGTTTTTAAAAATCCTCTGGGGTCGGGATTTTAAAAAGCCTTCTGATGAGCCTGGAAACAAAGAGAAATCAAGAGGGGAAAGGTCAGGTCTCCATTTGAAACCTGAGGCTTTGGGGGTGCAGTCCTTGGGGGGCCAGGAGGAGGTCTCCAAAGGCATGTCTTGACAGTTTTGAAAGTAATTCTGGAATCTGCAATCAACTAAGGTGTGGGGGAGACCCGCGCAGAAAACGACAGGTTCCTGAGTGGAGGAGCTGGGGATTAAGAAATTAAAGAAAAAAAAGTGACCAAGACACAGAAATAGATTCAAGCTGAGACCCAGGTGGGGGGCTGCCATTCTGATGGAGAGACAGTCACACCCACCACAGACAGCACAGCGCATTTATTGATTTCCAGAGGGGGGTTTAAGGTCAAAGGAGTTTGGGTGTGCCCAGGCCCTATTCATTCCCTCACTCCTGGGATTTAGCATATCCAGACCTGGGTGAGTCAAGGTCCTATTCGTTCCTCATTCCCAGCACACGGATAAAGATAAGAAATCGGTACTGATCACAGTCTCCCACATTTTGGGGAAAGGTTTTCCCAGGGCGTGGCTCTGCCTCCGCCTGGAGCTCAGCTGATGGTAATGAAAGGTCACCCATGGGCCTTCCCAGGGGGCCCTCTGCACTAAGGTCCTTAACAGGAAGCCAACCTGCCTCCTGTTCTGTTTCCCACGCCCGGGGGTGTTCACTTACGCACGATTAGCAACAGGATACATTATTATTTAATTTTTAATGATTTTCTTAACCGTGATTTGGGTCGATAAATCGCTCGTATCGTTTAAAAAAACGATCTCTTCCTCTTTCTAAAGTTGTGATAGTAGGATGTGGAAACACATCGGCTGCATGGGGGACATGGTTCGGATGCCACCAGGTTCAACCACTGGATGGATGGGTTGACAAATAAGGGCACTGTTACCAGTTTAATCCCCAGATGGGCCAATTAGCTTCACAGAGAGAGGAATTCTGTTCCAGAGCCACAGCTTGCACCATTAACCCCAGTCAGCCGTCTCCAAATGGCGCGCCATTGATCACGAGAGTCCCAGGTATGAGGGTTGACTGCTCGGAGCAAACCCATCAGCACCTCTGCGCGCGGAGCCATCTCGCCATCTCATGCGTTCATCATCGCAGAGATGACGAGGAATGTCACAGCGGGGTGGAGACCTGGAAGGCCTGGGGTCCCCCCACTTCCTGCCCCCTGTCGTCATGTTATAAAGGGTGAAACGCTGCCCAGCCCAAGTGGCTCCGGTGGTTGAGTGTCCTCCTGTGCACCGAAAGGTTGCCGGTTTGATTTTGGTCACGGCATATGCCCAGTTGTGGGTTTGATCCCTCGTCCAGCCAGCCAGCTGATCAATTCTTTCTTTCTTTCTTTCTTTCTTTCTTTCTTTCTTTCTTTCTTTCTTTCTTTCTTTCTTTCTTTCTTTCTTTCTTTCTTTCTTTCTTTCTTTCTTTCTTTCTCTCTCTCTCTCTCTCTCTCTCTCTCTCTCTCTCTCTCTCTCTCTCATTCTTCTCTCATTCTTCTCTCTTTCTCTCTCTTTTTTCTTTCTTTCGTTCTCTCTCTCTCTCTTCCTCCTCCTCCTGCTCCTCCTCCTCCTCCTCCTCCTCCTCCTCCTCCTCCTCCTCCTCCTCCTCCTTCTTCTTCTTCTTCTTCTTCTTCTTCTTCTTCTTCTTCTTCTTCTCTCTCTCTCTCTCTCCCTCCCTCTTCCTCTCTCTAAGCATGTCCTTGGGTGAGGATTACAAAAGGAAAGAAAAAGAAAACACGATGAAAAATTACAATGCATAGCTTCTACTTTTTTTTTTCTTCAAGAAATCTGGATGCTTTAGAGGAAACTGATACACAGCATTATTGATAAGCAAAATGACTGGCAAGCCACAAACGGATTATGGAGTTATTTCATCAATACTTAACAGTGCCTTAGACACCCAAACAGATGAGAAAAGGCCACATACATGCTTTCTTACTCTTGAAACCTTATTACATTTGATTGGTTTTCGAAGCAACAAAAATGGATTTGAGAATTAGAATTATATTCAATTAACTTCAAACATTCAAAGGCTCGAACATAAACTGTTCTTCATCCTGTTTATTCTGAAAACAAAAAATAATCTCACCTGATTTCTTGCTATGGAAAAAGTCTCAGAGCTATCCTGGATTTGGGTCTAAGCCTGAAAAATTATCTGGAAGGGTAATTTGGGGTAACAGGAAGTCCAATTCAGGTAATTTAAAAATAAGCATTAGTAAAAAAAAAAAACAGTGCCATCCTCACCGTCACTTCTGGAAACCGACAATAGATGTTTGAATACGTGGGTCCATTTAGCATACTTATCTTTCGGTAATAAAGGGTAATTAAGTTAATGGTAAAACTGATGTTAGCAAAAGGCTGTTGCAGTTCTTTGTAACAGAGCCAGCGTTCTTGGTTCTCTATAAACCTTTTGGATTAAGGCGACGGTTTGTAGAATAAAGAACAATGATTTGACTCTAATGACTGGGAACTTGGGTAAATTCCCTTCATGACTCACCCTTCTCGGGGGCAGGAACTTTGCATATATGACTCGAGTTCATGAACATTGGCTAAATGTCGAAACCATGATTGTTTTATCTTATATTCCGCGTCGTGTTTATTTTTCACACTCCTTGTCAGTCTTGCTGGTTTATTACCGTCCCCCCCCCCCCCCCTGCCCCCAAGTCTCCCAAACACTAGGGTTTCTTTCTCTTTTGAATGTAATTGTAGAGCCCTAACCGGTTTGGCTCAGTGGATAGAGTGTCAGCCTGTGGACTGAAAGGTCCCAGGTTCGATTCCGGTCAAGGGCATGTGCCTTGGTTGCGGGCACATCCCCGGTGGGGGGTGTGCAGGAGGCAGCTGGTGGATGTTTCTCTTTCATCGACGTTTCTAACTCTCTATCCCTCTCCCTTCCTCTCTGTAAATCATTAAAATATGTTTTCTTAAAAAGTGATTGTAGGGGTAAAGTTTCCCAGAACAAAATAGCTCTTCTCTCCTCCTTGCGAACGTGGATCTCCATTGGGAAATGCAATACATGCCCTAACAGGCTTGGCTCAGTGGATAGAGCATTGGCCTGTGGACTGAGGGGTCCCGGGGTTCGATTCGGGTCAAGGGCACATGCCTGGGTTGTGGGCTCCATCCCTAGTTAGAGAGCGTGCAGCAGGCAGCCAATCAATGATTCTGTCTCATCATTAATGTTTCTGTCTCTCTCTCCCTCTCCCTTCCTCTCTGAAATCAATGAAACAACATAAAAATATTATTTTAAAAAGAGAAGGAGAGAAGCACTGCAGAAGGCAGGTGTTGGGAAGGAAGCCGGCAGCTTTCTGTTAGAGTAGGGGTGTCGAACTCAATCAGAGAAGGGGCCAAAATCTAAAATCCAGCCTAAATCGCGGGCCGAATGGTTTACTGAACAGTCATAAACTGACAATGTCATAAACTGACAGCGGAGTGCAGTGATGACAGCGAGGTGCGGGCCACATTGCAAGGCCTGGCGGGCTGGATTTGGCCCGCGGGCCTTGTGTTTGACACATGTGTGTTAGAGCGAGTCGGGTTGGAGAATGTGCGTTTGGGCCGGTAGATGAGCGAGATTGCTAACGCTCCGCCCTGGACCCAGAAAGCCACAGGATCGGACAGCAGAGCCGGCCTCTCGTCATACAGGGAGCAGACCTGACCCCCAAACAGAGGAGCCTCAGAATGGCCAAGGGCCCCGTCAGTCACTTCTCCCCAGAGTCCCCAGTCAGCTGCACCCCGGGGAGGGGGGAGGGAGGGATGGGAGTGTGAGGAGAGGCATTTTAGTCCACGTGGAAATTAGAGGGAGGGGTCGGGGGAAAGGAGGTTTTACCACCACAGAGCTGTTCATTCATGAAACCCTGGTGTTCCCAAGGCAAGCCGGCAGGGCTTCCTTCTCAGGGTGGATTCCCAGGGAGACTGACTCTGAGATGGGCTGTGGCTTGCAGGATCAGGGGGAGTGCTCTCAGGATGAATGTGTGTGTGTGTGTGTGTGTGTGTGTGTGTGTGTGTTGGGATGGGAGGCTCTGTGTGTGTGTGTTTGTGTGTGTGTGTTTGTGTTGGGATGGGGGGCTGTGTGTGGGTGTGTGGGTGTTGGGATGGGGCTCTGTGTGTGTGTGTGTGTGTGTGTGTGTTGGGATGGGGGCATGTGTGTGTGTGGGGGGGTGTGGGTGTGTGTTGGGATGGGGGGCTGTGTGTGTGTGTGTGTGTGTGTGTGTTGGGATGGAGGACTCTGTGTGTGTGTGTGTTGGGATGGGGGGCTGTGTGTGTGTGTGTGTTGGGATGGGGGACTCTGTGTGTGTGTGTGTGTGTGTGTGTGTGTGTGTGTGTATTTGTGTTGGGATGGGGGGCTCTGTGTGTGTGTGTGTGTGTGTGTGTGTGTGTTTGTGTTGGGATGGGGGGCTGTGTGTGGGTGTGTGGGTGTTGGGATGGGGCTCTGTGTGTGTGTGTGTGTGTGTGTGTGTGTGTGTGTTGGGATGGGGGCCTGTGTGTGTGTGTGTGTGTGTGTGTGGGTGTGTGGGTGTGTGTTGAGATGGGGGGCTGTGTGTGTGTGTGTGTTGGGATGGAGGACTCTGTGTGTGTGTGTGTGTGTGTGTGTGTTGGGATGGGGCTCTGTGTGTGTGTGTGTGTGTGTGTGTGTGTGTTGGGATGGGGGCCTGTGTGTGTGTGTGTGGGTGTGTGGGTGTGTGTTGGGATGGGGGGCTGTGTGTGTGTGTTGGGATGGAGGACTCTGTGTGTGTGTGTGTGTGTGTGTGTGTGTGTGTGTGTTGGGATGGGAGCCCCGTGGGGGAGTGTGGGTTTGGATGATCCTGAAGACTTGTCCAGAACTGAGGTGAGGGCTGGACCCTCCCAGGACTGAAGGCTCCCTGGGAAGGGGGGTGGCCTGGGGTGCAGGGGGTCTCAGTGGAAGGCATTTCCTGGAAAGGGGACTTCGTTAAGCAGCGTCAGTGACCGGCATGCCCAGCAGCTGGAGAAATGCCTGTTTCAGTCCTGAAAGGAGAGGCTGGGCATAACCATGTGGAAAGAACTCGATCAAATGCATGGCATGGACCAGCTTAGCCTCAAGGCACTGAAATGCAAGGCGTTCTGATTCCATCTCCATCCCACCTGAATCCCACCTGCACTGTCACATGGTCCCTCCTCCTTCCTGCCACCAACACTCACATCTCTGCCATCTGTCTGCAAACCCTCTCCACCTATGCCAATCTTTTCCCTGTTCACTTTTTTATTGATTTCAGAAAGGAAGGGAGAGAGAGAGAGAGAGAGAGAGAGAGAGAGAGAGAGAGAGAGAGAGAGAGAAACATCGATGATGAGAGAGAATTATTGATTAGCTGCCTCCTGCACACCCCACACTGGGGATTGAGCCTGCAACCTGGGCATGTGCCCTGACAGGGAACTGAACCTTGACCTCCTGGTTTATAGGTCGATGCTCAACCCCTTGTGGAAGAACCCACCTTCCATTCAAAGTCTATCCCTTTAGCTTTTCTCTCCTTCCATGGCCTTTCGAGTTATTACTTCCTAAATAATCCCCCCCCCCCTTTTTTTTTTCTCATTTTCAATCTCTTCCCCTTTTTTTCCATTTGCATTGTCTAATTTCTCTCATCCCCCCGCCCCCCTTTCCAAAATTCTCTCCCATCTCGGTTGGTTACATAACTTCTTGTTTCTCTTCTTACTCATCTGGCTATTTTTTCTCCTGCCCTCAAGCATTAGACTTTCTCAGGCTTTCTCTTGTCACCACCCCTCTGCTCCCCGCCGGGTGACTCAGTCCTGATGATTCCACATCCTAAGTTACTCTGGAAGTCCTTCCTGCTCCTCTCTCGCCACGGCTCTTGCCCAATTGCAAACGCTTCCTCCTCCTCATTCTTCTCCCAGCCCAGCTCAGATGTCCGCGGGTCACTGGAACCTTCCCGGCACCCACTTTCTCTTCCTGGAGTCCGCAGTGCTACTCTCGCTTGATTTACTTTTGTGTTCACTTCCTGGTAGGTCTCCTGCTCTACTCCTGACCCCAAGGTAAAGCTCAGCTGGCATGTCATTAACTTCACTTTAGGTTGACCTGACATTCCTCTCCATTCCGCTGCGAATGGTTCCCAGGGTGTGTGCTCCTGCCCTTTGACACGTATGTCTACTGCTTCACCGTGTCATACATGGTGGTCTTCCAGCAGGTGGGACATCTGAGAGGTAGGCACAGGGCTGCAGGCAGATCCGCCTCTAGATTCTCTCTAGTGGTTCTCAACCTTTCTAATGCCACGACCCTTTAATACAGTTCCTCATGTTGTGGTGACCCCCAACCCTAACATTATGTTCGTTGCTGCTTCATAACTGTCATTTTCCTACTGTTATGAATCGTAATGTAAAATATCTGTGTTTTCCGAAGGTCTTAGGTGACCCTGCTAGCGGTTCTCAACCTGTGGGTCAAGACTGTAGAACCTAAGACCATCAGGAAACACAGATATTTACACTAGGTAAGTTGATAACCATGTACCTCCCTATATAGTTTACGTTTTAAAAAATGTGGCTCTCCAAAGAAATTTCAATCGTCGTACTGCTGATAATTGGCTCTGTGGACTAATGAGTCTGCCCACCACTGTCCTAGGCTATTGACCTTCAACCAGTGGCCAGCTATTTCTCCAGCAAGCCAGTGTTATTCAGGGAAATGTTACCACCAGCAAAGGACTTCGAAGTAGGTTTTTTGTTGTGTTTTTTTTTAAAGTGGGTGTAGATCGGAAACTTCCCAGTGGGTTCTGCAGGCATCTCTATGAGCAGAAGAAACGTTGTTTCCACGTGGAGGGGCCGCTTTCTGACTGCACCTCATACCGGGTCACGGAGAAAAGGCACCGTGATGACCTCGGCGGGGGCTGGAAGTTGACTGGGACCATGTCGCTGTGAGCTGCGGTGGTGAGCAGACTCGGAAGCCACCAGAAATGCCGCCGGCTCAGGAAGCTCACATGACAGCCTGACACGAGGCGTGGGGATGAAAGGAGGCTTCTGTTTATCAGTTTCCATAAGGGGTCTGGAGTTCCTCACATCCCTGGATCCTTCTGAGCAGCCGGAAATAAGGACTGTGTAGGCTGCAGCTTTGGGGTTAGAACATGAGGGGTTTTTTTTGTTTTGTTTTTTTAAAAATATATTTTATTGATTTTTTACAGAGAGGAAGAGAGAGGGATAGGGAGTTAGAAACATCGATGAGAGAGAATCATCGATTAGCTGCCTCTTGCACACCCGCTACTGGGGATGTGCCCACAACCAAGGTACATGCCCTTGATCAGAATCGAACCCAGGACCTTTCAGTTCCCAGGCCGACGCTCTATCCACTAAGCCAAACTGGTTTCGGCTAGAACACGAGTTTTATTTATTTATTTCTTCTTCTTCTTTTTAAAATATATATTTTATTGATTTTTTTACAGAGAGGAAGAGAGAGGGATAGAGAGTTAGAAACATCGATGAGAGAGAATCATCATCGATCAGCTCCCTCTTGCACACCTGCTACTGGGGATGTGCCCGCAACCAAGGTACATGCCCTTTGACGGGAATTGAACCCGGGACCTTTCAGTCCGCAGGCCGACGCTCTCTCCACTGAGCCAAACCAGTTTCGGCTAGAACCTGAGTTTTAGCTCGATGCCCCACAAGCAGTTATTGTGGTCAGTAACTTCCTGTGACCCAAGAGGCCCTCAAATACTCAGTATGATCCCGGGGATTGCGTAATTGCTAACAGGCTGAGCAGACAGAGAGAGACAGAAAGAGAATATGAATGAAACCTCTTCATTCATATTCTAGTAACATAAGGGGGGTGGAGGGGCGTGTGTGTGACAATGAAATAAGAGGGGAGTCCCAGAGGGCTGTAGCTATCCCGGTTGAGATTAGTTCCCTGGGTATTCTCGTGTGTTACTGACACAGACCTCTGACCCGCACCTCGAGAAAGACAGCTGTGAAAAAAGAGAGAAAAATTAGTACCAATGGCTATTGCGACGGACTCGTCTGCTCCTCGTATCTGGATTTAAACTCTGCTCCTTCTGGAAATTGCTCTATTAATCATGCAGGATATGCGCTAATTACAGCTTGAGGCTCGACGCGGTTGTTTCAGAGATCAGCGGTGCCAGCGACGGGCTGGCTGGACATCAAACGGTTCCTTTTCCTTCCTGGGCGAAGCCCGGCTTCCCGGGCCTGCCTTGTAGTCAGGTGACCTGGGCGGGTTCTGGCCAGTGGAAGGTGGATGGAAGTGATGCCACTGAACCTTCCCTGCGTGATTCTTCGTTCTCTGCCCCCTCTATGTTGTGATCTTTTTTTTTTTTTTTTTTTTTTTTTAAATATATTTTATTGATTTTTTTACAGAGTGGAAGGGAGAGAAATAGAGAGCTAGAAACGTCGATGAGAGAGAAACATCGACCAGCTGCCTCCTGCACACCCCCCCACCAGGGACGTGCCCGCAACCAAGGTACATGCCCTTGACCGGAATCGAACCTGGGACCTTTCAGTCCGCAGACCAATGCTCTATCCACTGAGCCAAACCGGCTTCGGCTATGTTGTGATCTTGTGTTGAATGTGTGGGAACCTTATTGGGGAAGGAACTTGGGACCTTTGAGGATAGGAGAGACTGTGAGAGACTGTGGGCCATTCCTAGATTTCCATGGATGAGAGTTATGGGCCAGGACAGGTCTGGTATCCTTGGTGTAGCAGCTAGTGCTATGGTCATGGATAGAGTCGCATTCATGGTAGAGAAGTTGTACCTGGCTGGCCACTCACTATGTGTTAGATACAACGGAGTATTTCATCACCTTTAATTCTATCTCTTTTTAAAAATATATATATATATATTTTATTGATTTTTTTACAGAGAGGAAGGGAGAAGGATAGAGAGCTAGAAACACCGATGAGAGAGAATCATCAATCAGCTGCTTCCTGCACACCCACCACTGGGGATGTGCCCGCAACCAAAGTACATGCCCTTGACCGGAATCGAACCCGGGACCCTTGAGTCTGCAGGCCGACACTCTATCCACTGAGCCAAACTGGTTTCGGCACCTTTAATCCTCTAAATAAGCGGTTGAAGTGGTTGTTTCATTTCACAGGTGAGGAGGAAATTAGGATTTAGAAAAGTTAAGCAACTTACTTGCCCGAGACAAATTCTGTTGAGACAGGATTTGAACTCAGGTCTGCGCATCTCCGAAGTGTGTTCATGACCTTCCCTGTAAACCTGTGGTTGGCAAACGGTGGCTCTTGAGCCACATGCGGCTCTTTGGCCCCTTGAGTGTGGCTCTTCCACAAAAGTTTAAGTTGAAAAAATATGGCTCTCAAAAGAAATTTCAATCGTTGTCCTGTTGATATTTGGCTCTGTTGACTAATGAGTTTGCAGACCACTGCACTAAGCCATCCAAGAGGAAAGTACTATGTAAGCTGCTCAGAGAGCAGAAGTAGGTGTATCAGTCCATTTGTTCATTAATTTATTCAACAAATACGTATTGAAAGTGTGCTATGTGCCATGTCCTAGACAGTGGATGCAAGAGGTCCTTGTTAATATGACAGAAGCAGTAACTCAATTTTTGTTACCTGCCGTCCTGAAATTATAAACGTACCTTCTAGTTTTAAATTACCCCCAACCAATGGTGGGACAGAAATGAGCTCTCAATATCTCATTTACTCATTTCTAGTCGAGAAGGGTGAATACTTTTCTTATGATGCATACATTTCTACTCTTGAGAGACGCTAGTCTTAAGAAGATCTGGCTTAATGAGTCTTAGCCAGTTTGGCTCAGTGGATAGAGCATTGGCCTGTAGACTGAAGGGTCCTAGATCCAATTCCAGTCAAGGGCATGTATCTCAGTTGCAGACTCCTTCCCATCCTGGGCCCTGGTTGGGGTGCGTGCAGGAGGCAACCAATTGATGTGTTTCTCTCACATCGATAGTTCTGTCTTTCCCTCTCTCTTCCACTCTTCTAAAAATCAATGGAATAATATCCTCAGATGAGGATTAGAAAAAAAGAATGAGGGAGTTTTCTCCAAAATTTAGGAGGGACAGTCTCATGGATGGACATGCTGCTCCTCCCCATGTTATTAGAGTGTGATGACAATGAAGATAAGAAAGCCAGCAGACATTCTGCATGAGGTACCATCACACCACAACTGGTGGATTCTGCCAATCCACGATGGCACAGTCTGAGAGAGAGAATGATGTTGTTCAAATAAATCACAGCTCTGCTCTGCTCAGTGTACCTCAGTTGGTTGGAGCATCATCCCCTATCAAGGGGTCTCAGGTTCGATTCCCGGTCAGGGCACATACCTCGTTGTGGGTTCCATCCCTGGTTGGGGTGCATGCAGGAGGCAACCAATCAATGTTCTTCTCTCACATTGATGTTCCTCTCCCTTTCCCTCCCTTCCTCTAAGATCAATAAAAAAAAATAATAAAGTAGTTCTATAATAAATAATTCTATAATAAAAACTAACACGCCTTTATTATAGAGGTTGATGAAATTATTACAGTATAAGAGCAAAATAGAGCAGAAATAGAAGTTTACCTTTCCAGAGCACTTTTTAGTGCTGGTATCATAAGGAACTACTTTCTTTAAAAATAAAAAGTGGGTTGGGTTACTGTAGAATAAAAATCTGACCCATTTTTTTGTCGTTTACGGCAAGAAATCTGTAACCGAATTATTTTGCCAATAGGGACTGTCAGAGGTCTGATAATGATGAGAATAAATTATGTATATTTTCCACACTGACAAACTGAATAAATGAGGATACAGTCTTTTACTTTTCAGATTACTTACCAGTCCATGATGTGGTGGGAAATTTGGGTAAAGGAAAAAAAAAAAAAAGCAGCAATTGAGGACTTTTCTCTTGGGCAAATTGTGTATCTCAAAACAGCAAAGTTTGTTCTAGAATGGTCAGGGAAATGTTATCCTTACAAGGGGAGAAAGTTGACTTTAAACACACACACACACACACACACACACACACACCACTGTCTCTTTATTAGATTTCATTCTGCTGTCCACCATCCCAATAGATGTGCATTAGAAATACAACTCACTGTGTAAGTACTAAGGATATAGCATAGAAAGGGTCGCAGGTTCGATTCCGGTGAAGGGCACGTGCCTGGCTTGTGGACTTGGTCTCAAGTGCAGGAGGCAGTCAATCAGTGATTCCCTCTCATCATTGATGTTTCTCTCTCTCTCTTCCTCTCTGCAATATATATATATATATATATATATATATATATATATATATATATATATATATATATATTTACAAATATAAAACTTTTATATTTATATAAATATAAAAACTCACTATATAAATACTAGGGACACGTTATAAAACAATGGGTACCATCACAAGGTTGTCAGGACATGGAAAAGCAGAGAAGCAAGTGCAGGTCAGGAGGAGAAATGCTCCTACAGAAAGAAGCCAAAGGCATGAACAAGCATCTTGATTGGGAGACTCAACACGTGCACATCCATCCACAAGGCTGGAGTCCTGTGGCGGAATAACATCCCCCTTTCCCCCCCAAAGTCGAGCTCTCGAATCCATAGAACATGTTGTCAGAAAAAAGCTGGACCCCAAGCAACAGCTTCTTTTGTAACTAACGGTAAGGCGTGTGATGCATGGTAAGACAGGGCCAACTTGCAGAATAGGGTCTCCCTTGCCATCATTCTCAGGAGCCATGAACTTCAACAGAAAGAAATGCATCCTCTTCGCAGGGGACGCGGTCCTCCAGGGCCCCCCAAAATCGATCAGGCCCCTGCAAGCTGTGATTTGCAAAGGGAACTGCGACCCCAGGGGAACCTGTGTCCCTGGTTCGGGCTGCCGCTGGCGGGCAGCGCTGCGGGGGGCTGGGTGGGTTCCCGGGCTGGACAGTGGGGGTCCCCTGGACCAGGGCGGAACGGATCCAGGCAGGGTACTGACCCCCGAGGTGCAGAGGGTGGGGTCCCCTCCTCGGGGGGGGGGGGGCGGGATCCCGGGGATACCCCGCCCGGGGCACCGCACTGTGCCAGGTGCGTCCCTGCCCCGACTTCCCCGAGCCGCGCGGGGCAGCGCGGCTTCCGGTTTGGCCACGGCCACGGCCACGGGGGCGCGGGGAAGCCCGGCCCTTCCCGCTCCGGGCCCCGCTCCCGCTGCGTCTCGGGCCGCCGGGCTGCCGGGGGCTGTTCTCGCGA
This sequence comes from Pipistrellus hanaki, assembly GCF_964339955.1. Classification (NCBI taxonomy): domain Eukaryota; kingdom Metazoa; phylum Chordata; class Mammalia; order Chiroptera; family Vespertilionidae; genus Pipistrellus; species Pipistrellus hanaki. The sequence goes on along the minus strand of NC_140522.1, from coordinate 10,342,526 downwards.
GAGCAGCGGGCTCGGGGCGCGGCGGGCCGGGGGCGCGGGGAAGCCCGAGGCGAGGCCGGCGGGGCGGGCGGGCGCGCGGGCCGGGGGCGCGGGGAAGCCGCTCCCGCCGCCGCCGCCGCCGCGAGGAGCCGGCCTGACGTCAGGGGTTCTCCTCCTCCGAGTCCCCCAGCCGCCCCGCGGCCCGGCCGGCGAGGAGGGGGCGCGGGAGGAGGACCCCGGGGGGCGGGGAGGGCGCGCCCTGAGGGGAGGCCGGAGCCCCGGCCCCGCCGCCCGCCGCGCCCTCCCCGCCCCGCCGGCCGCCCGCCGAGCGCCGGGGCCGCCGACATCCGATTCCCAGCGAGTCCCCGCCTCCTCCTCCCCCGCCCGCCGCCTCCCTCCCTCCTCCTCCCGCGCCAGCCAGCGCCGCGGCCCGGCCCGGCGGCTCCCTCCTCCCCGCCCGCCGCCGCCCGCCCGCCGCAGCCCCGCGCCCGCCCTCCGCCGCCGCCCCGGGCTCCGGGGGCCCGGGCTCTGCGGGGTGGGGGGAGGACAGGAGGGGAGGAGGAGGGAGGGGGGACCCCCGAGTCGCCCCCTCTCCTCCCCCCGCCCCCCCGGCTCCATCCTCCGCCGCCGCCGCCGCCCGAGCAGCTGCGGGGCCGCCGCCGCCGCCGCCTTTGCAGGTAACGAGCCGCCGCCCCCCACCCGCACCCCCTTCCTCGGACCCCGGCCCGGCCCTTCCTCCCTCCCTCCTTCCCTCCCGGCGCCCTTGGACGGGGGATGGGGGGGCCGGGGGCGCCGCCTGGGGTGTCCCCGCGCCGGGGGCGTGGGCGGGGGCTGGCGCGCGGGTGCGGAGGCCGGGGATGCCGGCGGCGCGGGGCCGGGGGCACCCCCTCACTTTCGGGGGGAGGGAGGAGGGGGAGCCGGGGGGCCCCGGGCAGGGTTCCCCGGCCTAGCGGTCCCGGCTCCGGCCCTGGCGGCGCCTCCCGTTCTCTGCGCAACTCGGCGCGGGGGCCCCCCTTCCGCGCGCCCCGGGTCCCCGCCGGCCGGGGAGGGGGCGCCGGGCCCGGGGCGGGGGGCGGCGGGTTATGTAACGCGCGTATTTGGGGTCGGGGGGAGGGGGGTGGGGTGCAGCCGAGGATGCACCGGCGTCCCCGGGGTCTCCTCCCTCGTCCCCCGCCTCCTCCTCCGCCCCCCGGGCCGGCGGCGCGCGGGGGAGACGGGGAAGGTGGGGCGCGCGTGGGGTGCGTGGTGGGTGCAGGGGGCGAGCTGGCTGTGTCCCCCATAGTATCGGGGTTCGCTCCGCCGGGGAGCGGGGTGCTAAGAATAGAAACGTGCGGGAGATGCTGCGTGCGGCGGGTCCAGGGATGCTGCTGGCGCGGCCGGCGGCGGCTGGGCTGCAAGTAAACAAACCGGCCTCTCTCTCTCTCTCTCTCTCTCTCTCTCTCTCTCTCTCTCTCTCTCTCTCTCTCTCTCTCTCTCTCCCCCCCTCCCTCGTCTCCTCCTCCTCCTCCTGCGCATCGGTCTGCATCAGCCATGATGCCGGGGTTGGGGACCCCCCCGGAGCCCCCCAAGTCTGGAGAGCTCGCTTCTGGCGGGCGGGGTCCATCCACCCCGGCTCCTTGTTGGCGGGGTCACCCCGCGCCTGGGGTTTCCCGGGGAATCTGCAGGTGATGGCCAGATTGCCCCTCTCTCTCCAGGGTCAGGTTTCCAGTAGAGACATTTGGGGGGTTCATCTTCTGGAAGCCAGAGGCAGTGCCTGCTACCTGCCTACCTGCCTGCAGGTCACGGGGAGGACGGATGCTGCTCCGCGGCCTCCCGGCGGAATCCTGTTGTGAAAATAACACCGACTCCCTCCACCGGGGCGCTGATTGGTGGAGAGCGCCCAGGCGTCTGCAGCTCAGGAGGCTCCAGGATAGAAAGTTGGATGGTTGGATGGGATGTGTCTGCTGGCTCATGCCTAAGCATGGATAAGGTGGTCACACCTGCTAGGCTCATCCTGAAGCTAAAGGAGATGAAAGAAGGATAATTATTTATTTTTTTGCATTAAAAAATTTTTTTTTCATTATTATTTTACTGCATTGCCAGTTGCCTCAAAACATCCATCCATCAAGGGGTGGTAGATGAAGGTAGATTTTTATTTGGGAAAGCGTGGTCCTGTACAGCTTTTAGTACACTCAAGTCATTAGTCAACCACCGGGTGTCATTTTGGGTGGGAGCTCGCTAAAGTAATTGTACATGGTTAGGAAATAACGGAACGAAAAAACAACAACAACAACAACAAAAAAAACAAAGGTGGAAGAGTCCAGTAAAAATGGCTTAGGAAACTTTGTCTTCTGAACTTGAGTGTCATTGCAAACATAGGTATACATGAATATGACTATTCCAAGAGGTGGTTGTTGAATGCACATACATCTATTCACGACGTGGTTGTCTAAAACATGAGTGTGTTTATTAAAATGCTTATGAATAAATGACCAATTTTCTGAGGTATGCGATGGAGTGCACACTTCTTTGCATATATGCGGTTGTCCATGTGGAAATAACACAATCATGAATAAACACTAATACAAGAATAAACTTCCATGTATTCACGACCGTACACCTGCCTTCGCCCCGCGATTTTCTTTTGACAAAATACGCAATCTTGACTTTGAAAGTTTAACCAACGAGATGGTACTGAAGATCTGCTTTTTTTTTTTTTTTTTTTTTTTTTTTTTTTTGCTTTTCTCACCAGGTTGACCCCACTCTCTTGAATTGGCTTGAGCTTTTTAAAGTGAGAGGAGAGCATATATCACATGAATGACATGGAATTGGAATTAGATGAAGGTAGATTTTTTTTTTTTTTGGTTCAGCTCTATATTTGTACTGTGTATTTGCGCTAGCGTGTTTGCTTCCAGTGTAAAAAAAAAAAAAAAAAAAAAAAGTAACTGCAGAATAATTTGTGAAATTATCATTTGTGTTCATTTTGTCCCAGACAGCCTTTCGGTGATGTATTGAATTATTTTCCAACTTAAAAATTCTGTTTTAATTTGATATTGACTAAGTTGTGTTTGTCCGAGTACTTAAGGGCGTTTTGTTGTTCATGTAAGTTTGTGGCTGTAAAGTATTTTAAATAAGATTTCATTCATTCAACAAATATTAGAATGTGAAGTGTATGATGGGGCTGGTTGATAGAGAACCTTTTTTTTTTTTTTTTTTTACATTTTATTCAGAAGATCACATCCATTAGAAAGAAAATTTGTTTTCAGGTCACTGCGAATCTAAACACGTTTTGCTTAAACATATCACGGGACAACTGTGCTTGTTAGCACAGAGTCTTGTGCAAAGTGAGGATCTAAGGTTTTTTTTAAACTCTAGCTTTTGATTTAAATGTGAGAGGTTTTCTTTCTTACACAAATTCAATGGAAATTTCCAACTATTTGGGTTTCTTTAAAAAGAGGAACCCGTTTTACAAATTGGTTTTGTGGAAGTGTAGAGTTTACTTAAACTTTGCATATCTCTGTGAAAGGATAGCTGCCCTTTTTGTTGCTGTTGTTATACCTTCAAAGGTCAAGAGTTCACCCTTGGTAAGCTAAGGCAATCATTGTTAACTAGGTGTTAATTGGATTTTTATCATGATTTGATAGGATCTTGTTTTTAGAGTGTGATTAAGTTTCAACATTAAAAAAATATTTCACTTGAAACCATTTAGAAGTGAATAACAATATGCAAGACAGAAAAAGAAGCTATTCCATTAAAAAAAAAATATATATATATATTATTAAATTGGTGTCAACATGAACATGTAAGTTTCAGGTGTTTTTCTGTGTGAGAAGCCATTTCATTTTGTTTTGACCAAATCAGTCTTGTAATTTGACTTGCATTTTTATTTTTCTTAATTTAAAAAATGCACATAATTAATTTTTACAGATTCGTTGAATACGTAGATCTTTAAAATTGTTCTGTTTTTAAGTTCAGGTTTCAGAGTGTTCACATCAGCATTCTAAATCCTGGTTTCCTACAGCATGCCCTGTTCTGTTACTTTGTTTTTTTAATGTTTTTATTGATTTCAGAGAGGAAGGGAGAGGGAGAGAGTGATGGAAACATCATTGATGAGAGAGAATCATTGATTGGTTGCCTCCTGCATGCCCCCTGCAACCTGGGCATGTGCCCTTGATCAGAATCGAACCCCAGACCCTTCAGTCTGCAGGCCGGTGCTCTATCCACTGAGCTAAACTGGCCAGGACGCATGCAGTGTTCTGTAGTCTCCTGCAAAGATAGTCCTGAATGTTAATTTAACATATTTTATCATGGTCTTCCATGGATATAGAGCTAGATTCAGTGCTGCGTTCATGCTAGTCACTGCCTGGTGAGCCCTTACCATGTGCCAGGCACCGTTACATGTGACCAACCATGTATGTATATATGCATTTAATCTTCATGACCGCCCCTGCTACGTTTTTTTAAAGTTATTTTAACACAAGAAAACACTTATTCTGGTGTATAAAAATCCATCTCATTTCAACTTCCCTCATTCTGATACACTTTCTTTTGGTATTGTTCCTAACTTGTTTATGCCTGTTAGAGTTCCAGTGACAATGCTAACTTTCCATAACGTAGTATAACCGTTTTCCCAGAAATCAAGTTAATGTAGATTGGCTGACCCATCGCATCCTTTTTCATTTCAGTTATTTCAAATGCTGAATTAACTGCCTCCAATGTGTACGTATTTCATTGTAGCACCAGTGTGCTAGATGTTCACATACGTCGCATGCTGAATAATCTTCACATAGTAGTTGGTAGAGAAATGGACATATGCTTCTTGAGCCATGGGTTTGCTTTTTTGGTTCTTTTTCTTTTCAATACTCTATATTTCCTTAATGCCAACTGCACATATTTTACACACCCAAATAGGTGTATTTTCCTAGTATTCAAAGGGAAAAGTAAAAAAAATGACTAGACCAGATCACTAGAAGACTTCCAAGTGAGAATTTCTGGCCTCTGTGTTAAGAAATCCTGTGTTTGCTGAAACCGGTTTGGCTCAGTGGATTGAGCGTCGGCCTGTGGACTGAAAGGTCCCGGGTTCGATTCCAGTCAAGGGCATGTGCCTTGGTTGCAGGCACATCCCCAGTGGGGGGGGGGGGGTGCAAGAGGCAGCTGATGGATGTCTCTCTCTCATCGATGTGATGTTTCTAACTCTCTATCCCTCTCTGTAAAAAATCAATAAAATATATTAAAAAAAAAAAAAAGAAAGAAAGAAGGGCTGTGGATGGGAGTGCGAGGAAGATGGTCTTCATTAGGATTGGAGTTTAGCTCAGGTTTTGTCCGTGTGGTGTTGGAATGTCTTATCTTCCCAACTATATTGGACTTTTGAGGACAGGAACTGTATAGGCACAATATTGTTAGCTGAGATGTCAGTTACAAATGAAGTAGCTAGCACACTTGACCTTGAAGAATAATAAATGTTAGCTCCGTAGAGCTCTTCGGAGTTCATCCGATGCTCTATGACTTTGTTTTTATGGCGAAGGACGTACAGGCATCCCTAGTTCAGGGACCGGCACGGCTCTGGCGGGGCAGGTTGGGTAAAGGGACCCAGATGCTGTGGCTTGTCCATTGCTCTTCGGAGCATGCATACCCACAAGGCACCTCTCCCTCTCCTTGGTGGTAAAGGTCAGGCTGATGTTTGGCATCTAACGGGCCGTGCACCAGTTGTGTTTTGTGTGTAGGTGAACTCTTTTCCCGTTTTATAACCAGAGAGGTCCCGGGACGGAGTTTGGGAGGATCTTACCTGTGTATTGGGAAAAGATGGCCAACGTGCAACCAAAATTCTCTTCGTAGCAGCCCTCCACCTGGCCTGCAGAATAGGGTGGAGACAAGCCACAGTGCCCGAGAGGAGTGTAGGGCAGTGGTCGGCAAACCGAGGCTCGTGAGCCACAGGCGGCTCTTTGGCCCCTTGAGTGTGGCTCTTCCACAAAATACCACGGCCTGGGCGAGTCTGCTTTGAAGAAGTGGCGTTAGAAGAAGTCTAAGTTTAAAAAACGTGGCTCTCCAAAGAAATGTCAATCATTCTCCTGTTGATGTTTGGCTCTGTGGACTAATGAGTTTGCCGACCGCTGGTGTAGTGGCTAATTCGTCAATAGCTTGCCCAGTGTTTTAGGACTCAGAGGATCCAATAAGCGTTTTCCTAGTCGTTCCATATTAGAATATTCCATATGTCGCTCAGCACAAGTGCTTTTCTATTTTATCCTCACCTGATGATACGTATGTTTATTGATTTGAGAGAGAGAGAGAGGAGAGAGAAGCATCTATCCATTGTTTCCTGCATGTGCCCCCAATCTAGGTACGTACCCTGACCAGGAATCGAACCTGCAGCCTTTTTGGCATAAGAGACGATGCTCCAGCCAGCTGAGCCACGCAGCTGGGGCACAGGTTGCTTTTTTGATGAGTAATGGCTGTGTTGGTTGAAATGGCATTTAAATACCCCAAACAGGTGTGGGGCAGAGGGAGGAAGTGCTTTGTGGTTTTGCATGTGAATTGCAGAGTTTGCAGAGTTGGTTTTTAAGAATGGGCAGTTTTGAAGAAGTGCTCTTCTCTGGGAAAGGAAGAAACTTGCCTGTGTTTATTATGCAGGTATTTTTCCATAACGTAAAGCTCAGCGAAGATACTGACAGAAAGACTTTCAAGAAAATCCACCGAGTGCATTACTGTACCCTCAAGAGAGGGGAGGCATTGGAAATATATAATTTGTGTGGCCCACTTCCCCATGGGTTATGTTTTTTCACAGGATTATAACCCTTGAGAAGGACAGACAGGCTTTCAGAGTTACTGGTGCAGAGCAGGTTGCCTTGAATTTTGCTTCCATTTCAGTATTTTTCTTTTCCCTCAAATCCTTTCAAAAGTTTCACAGAGCTGTACGCACTTACGGCATATATTAGTTTCACCTATTTCTTGTGCCTAGGTCCGTGGTTAGAGAGAAGTTTAAGTTTAAAAAATGTGGCTCTCCAAAGAAATTTCAATCGTTGTACTGCTGATAGTTGGCTCTGTTGACTAATGAGTTTGCCGACCACTGGCCTCGGTGAAGACCATAAAATTATTATGGTTACCCTTCACCAGCTTTGGTATTTCAAAGTAGCAGCATTCTCATGTATTTGAACATGTTTCTACCTTCATTAATGCAGTTTGACTAGCCTATCTGAAGTATGTGAAAAATTGTGGTGCAGAGCGAGTATTATTGCTTTATGCTACCTCATGTTAATTACAGCCAAGGTTGTAGTTTAGAGAAAGCTGTGTTATAGAACTGTACTATGGCCTTTAACTTTGAAATTAACACGGGAGATTGTCAGCCTGGGTTAATTACAGCGTTAGTCTGTAAAAAAGAGAATGGCTGAGGTGCCCCTTTAACTCTCACCCTGCTTCTCTGCCATTATAATTATAATTTCATTTGTGATGCCGCACTGATAAGTATTTAATTTCTAATTATTTACTGGAGGACATGGTGCTTGACTGGACCTCTGAGGAATAATTTGCTGCAAACAAATGTTCAGAGCCAGTCTCCAATGTTACACACATGTAACATTGAGAGTTCATGTAACGTCCGGTAGAAAGCACACCGACCTGATTGGAGACTTGAATTGTGTGTAGTCACCCTCGTTTCCTGTCACTAACTCGTTCTGGTAACGGTGGGAAAATCATGGCATCTTTGGTTGGTCACAGGTTTCCTAGAGAGCACATTCATAGCAAACTATTAAAGCTTTGGAAACAAATTTTAACTACTTTGTTTAGCTTGTCTCCCTGTATACTGACTGTAGTCCCTGTCACAGAGCAGACCATCAATGCATATTTTTATTTTTTTAAAAATATATTTTATTGATTTTTTACAGAATGGAAGGGAGAGGGATAGAAAGTTAGACACATCGATGAGAGAGAATCATCGATCAGCTGCCTCCTGCACACCTCCCACTGGGGATGTGCCCGCAGCCCAGGTACATGCCCTTGACCGGAATCGAACCCGGGACCTTTCAGTCCACAGGCCAACGCTCTATCCACTGAGCCAAACCGGTTTCGGCAATGTTTATTTACCAAATATATGCATAATATATGTTTGATTGAACGAATGATACTTTTACAGGATGTTTGAAGAAGTTACAATTTTTGCTTTAAATTGAACAGTTGGTTGCTGAAACCGGTTTGGCTCAGTGGTAGAGCATCGGTCTGCGGACTGAAAGGTCCCAGGTTCGATTCCAGTCAAGGGCATGTACATTGGTTGCGGGCACATCCCCAGTAGGGGGTGTGCAGGAAGCAGCTGGTCGATGTTTCTCTCTCATCGACGTTTCTAGCTCTCTCTCTCTCTCTCTCTCTTCCTCCTTTTTGTAAAATATCAATAAAATATATTAAAAAATTGAACAGTTGGTTGTCATAAGTAAAGAGATACCTTTAAGATATTCTTACACATATTATTAAGAAAATATGCATTTTTAAAATTTTTCCTCCATAATGGATAATTTTGGGTAGTTGATGCTTGATTTGTTTGGGAATTGAAACTTGAGCATCTTGACAAAAAATGTCGAATATGTTGAGAACAGACAGATAATTTTAATGTGTGGTAGTCCTTACAGTTAATGGAGGTCTATAGGAAATGTGCTTCAGTGGACAGGGACGAATGTTTACTATAACTTTAATTATTTATATACAGGTGCTTCCATAATGTTCAAGTTCAGTTTGGTTTTAGGATGGCTTTCTGTTGACCTAGAATAGGGGTGTCGAACTCAATCAGAGAAGGGGCCAAAATCTAAAATCCAGCCTAAATCGCGGGCCGAATGGTTTACTGAACAGTCATAAACTGACAATGTCATAAACTGATAGCGGAGTGCAGTGATGACAGCGCGGTGCGGGCCACATTGCAAGGCCTGGTGGGCTGGATTTGGCCCGCGGGCCTTGTGTTTGACATATGTGACTTAGAATGTTAGCTTGTTTAGTCTGTTTTTCATTGAGCTGAATCTTCACTCCTTGTTTTATCCACTGGCTTATCCCATATTTGTTGAGCATCTATTGTGTGTCAGGCACTGTCAGCTTGTTTTTACAAATAAAAATGCTATTGAATGAGGTAAAAGATGTGAAAACGTTTTTTTCAATTGTAAAATGACATTCAGGTGCAATTATCATCATCAAATTCTCAAATAGTCTGAACAAAAGTACCCTTATTATAACCACTTTGTGTAAATTCTGAATTGAATCTGCCAAGAATTTCGCGTGCGATTTTTTTTATAAGAATGGGAAAAATTGGGTTCCCCAGTGATGAAATGTTTAATGAAGTAGGCTTAAAAGAAAGATAAACCAAATTTTGTCTGTGATAGCTCATTGGGTAGAACAGATTTCTAGGGAAGGTAGGACTGTTAGGAGAAGGTGAAGTTCGCGCTACTTTCCTGAACAGATTACATGCTTCAAGTTCAGCTCATCAAGTCCAGCTCATCATTTTGCAGATTAGTGGGGGTTTTTGGTTTGTTTTTTTGTTAATTCTCACCCAAGGATATTTTTCCATTGCTTTTCTGAGAGAGTGGAAGGAAGGGAGGTAGAGAGGGAGGGAGGGAGGGAGAGAGGAGGAGGAGAGGGGAGAAAGAGAGAGAGAGAAACATTGATATGAGAGAGGCTCATGGATTGGTTGCCTCCTGCATATGACCTGAGGTACAAGCCCTTGACTGGAATTGAACCCGGGTTCCTTCAGTCCGAGGGCCGACGCTCTATCCACTGAGCCAATCCAGCTAGAACTGCAGATTAGTATTTTTAACAGACTGAGGGAGAGAGGGTAGATGACGAGGTACAGGAATGTTGTCACTGCAGGAAAGTGAAAGAGTATAGCTTGCTGCTTATGAGTTAATAGCATCGTTTTCATACACAAACGAGCATTTATTTATTTCTAGCATATTGATGCTTTTGAATGTCTTTTAAGTTATGCTCGAAGAATGTGTCATTTCAGTCAACACTCAGGAGCAATGTTTAAGGCTGAAAGTTATGGTTATGGGTAGACGCTTCACATTGAAAGATGCAAATGCATAAAGCTATCTCTGGTCAAGGGCACGTATAATGTGTGGGGTCATTGCCCCTCACAAAGGTGATAAATTTTATCCTATTGATTTAACATAGATTTTATTTTATTTTATTATTTTAAAAAATATATATTTTATTGATTTTGTACAGTGAGGAAGGGAGAGAGATAGAGAGTTAGAAACATCGATGAGAGAGAGTCATCGATCAGTTGCCTCTTGCACACCCCCTACTGGGGATATGCCCGCAACCAAGGTACATGCCCTTGACCGGAATCGAACCTGGGACCCTTCAGTCCCCAAGCCGACGCTCTATCCATTGAGCCAAACCGGTCCTGGCTAACATAGATTTTAACAGTTTAAATATATGAGCCCCAGTGAACAGTTTTTTTTAAAACTGAAATACCAGTGTTTTTTAAAAATATATTTTTATTTATTTTTTTTACAGAGAGGAAGGGAGAGAGAGAGAGAGAGCTAGAAACGTCGATGAGAGAAACACCGACCAGCTGCCTCTTGCACACCCCGTACCGGGGATGTGCCCGCAACCAACCTACATGCCCCTGACCAGAATCGAACCTGGGACCTTTCAGTCCGCAGACCGACGTTCTATCACCGAGCCAAACCGGTTTCGGCTGAAATACCAGTTTTTGAAACAGTTTTTTTATAAAATGAATTCACTGACGTTGGGTTGATGTGGAGTTTTCAGCCTCTCGCTTTATCCTGGAGAGGCAGTGCAGCTGGGAAGAGAATGCACCTGCGCCGAAACCGGTGTGGCTCAGTGGATAGAGCGTCGGCCTGGAGACTGAAAGGTCCCAGGTTTGATTCCGGTCAAGGGCATGTACCTTGGTTGGGGGCACATCCCCAGTAGGAGGTGTGCAGGAGGCAGCTGATGGATGTTTCTCTCTCATCGATGTTTCTAGCTCTCTATCCCTCTTCCTTCTTCTCTGTAAAAAAAACAAAAACAAACAAACAAACAAACAAAAAACCAATAAAAATAAAAGAGTTAACCCTCTTAATGATCTAGCTCTGTATGTGTCATGTAGCCAGTGGACCATGTTGAGGGCTTCAGGAAGGTTCATACACGAAATTAAAATGATCTTTGGATTCTTGACTGAAGGGTTTGTGGTTTCTCTGTTTGTTGCTGCTTTTCATGGTGAGAAGAGCCTTGTCTTGAATGATGTGGCCACATCCTGTGGCGTTTCCAACGCGGGCTCCTCTGGACACCAATACCCGCTGCTGAAGAGAAAGAAAAAGAGAGCCCTGTGCGTTCACACACATGGAGGGTTTGCTGAGATGCTTACTGTGTTTATCCTCATGTTTCAAGAGAAAGACACATGGTTCGGAGAATTTTCCCAACTTACTGGACCAAAGGGTTTTTCTTTTTCCATTATTTTTTTTTTAAATTTCTAGAACTTCTTTTTAATATCCTGCCAAACATATTTTGGGGAAATACCCCCAGATCCTAATATCCAGGGGTCCTCAAACTTTTTAAAGTGGGGGCCAGATCACGGTCCCTCAGAGAGCTGGAGGGCCGGACTATATGAACTACTAATTCCTACTGTAACACCTCGGATGCGCTCACTGCCCAAAAAACCTGGCGGGCCGGATCAGACTCCTCTGCGGGCCGCATGTGGCCCGCGGGCCGTAGTTTGAAGACCCCTGCATATCCCTTTGGACTCTGTACAGTAGGAAAGCCGGACGTTTTTTTAAAAAAATATATATATCTTACTGATTTTTTACAGAGAGGAAGGGAGAGGTATAGAGAGCTAGAAACATCGATGAAAGAGAAACATTGACGAGCCGCCTCCTGCAAACCCCCCACTGGGGATGTGCCCGCAACCAAGGTACATGCCCTTGACTGGAATCGAACCTGGGACCCTTCAGTCCACAGACCGATGTTCTATCCACTGAGCCAAACCGGTTTCGGCAGGCCGGACGTTTTTGGGGACGGACTGGGCCCTGCCTGGAGGTCCTGAGGCAGCCCCAGGGCATAGGATGGCCATGGCGTTGGTTTCGGCTACACAGCCTGTGGGGTCTGGAGTCTGGATTCCTGGCTGCTCAGTGGTTAGGCTGTGCCCTTCATCTGCATCAGAGAAATAACTGGAATCCAGTCTAGCACTAGCCAATGGGTCTCTCTCTCCTTCACTCACCGCGAGGCCCATTGATCCAAACCCAGTTTGAGAAAACAGCCCCTGACACAGCCCGTCCATCCCTCTGCTGGTTATCTGAAACTGACACTTATGGCCCGTTTCTGGGAAATGCTTTCATTCCGTTTTATCTCGGTATTTCCCTTTTTTTTTTTTTTTTTTTAAATATATTTTATTGATTTTTTACAGAGAGGAGGAGAGAGGGATAGAGAGCTAGAAACGTCGATGAGAGAGAAACATCGACCAGCTGCCTCCTGCACAGCCCCTACCGGGGATGTGCCCGCAACCAAGGTACATGCCTTTGACCGGAATCGAACCCGGGACCTTTCAGTCCGCAGACCGACGCTCTACCACTGAGCCAAACCGGTTTCGGCGGTATTTCCCTTTTTAGGCTGAGAGGGACAATAAGAAATCATCCCGTAAAACGCAAAACGCAGTGCTATTTGTGCTTGAGGATATTTTGGGAACTTTGTGGTTTTTTTTTTTTTTTAATTTATTTACACCAGAAGGTGTCTGGTAAAGACCCATGATAAAAATGTCAGATTTTTGTCCCAGGAAGAATTATATTCCTTCTGAGTCACTTCCTTTTTTTGTGAAAGTCCTGACGGGTGCTGTAGGTATTGAGACCTGTAGTGTTACCTTATTTGTAAGGCTCCCCGAAGGCCATCTTCACAAACGCACAGGTTTTTACTCCTGCTTCCTAGGCAGCTATTTTCAACCTTTTTCATTTCACAGCACGTATAAGCGAATTCCTAAAATTCTGCGGTATAATTTTCCCGTCACACTGGGCACCTATTGTATTGGTGATTATTATTATTGTTATTATTATTAATTATTATTATTTATTTTAAGGGAGGGGGAGAGACAGAGAGAGAAACATTGATGTGAGAGAGACGCATTGATTGTTTACCTCCCACACGTGCTGCGACAAGGGTCAGAGATTGAGCCTGCAACCCAGGTACGTGCCCTTGACCTGAATCGAACCCGGGACCCTTCAGTGGGCCAGCGCTCTATCCACTGAGCCGAACTGGCCAGGGCTGTTGTCAATTTTTTATTTGATATTCTAAAGGAAAAGAGGTCAGTGCCCTGGACTAAATAGGCAGGTATTGGATGTTTTGTTTCAATTGAATTTCCTGAGGTAACATTGGTTAATAGTATTATGTAGGTTTCAGGTATACAATTCTATAATACTTCATCTGTATATTGTGTTATTATTATTACATGTTTTGGTAGTCCTTGCAGCACACTAGTTGAAAATCACTGATTTAAGGTCATGTTTTGGAGTTAAGAATGCAGGCTGTGGAGTCAGACACCTTGGCTCCATCGTTTTGTGTTCAAATCGGGCAAGCTGTTTAACCTCTATGAACCTCAGTTTTCCCATCTGTGAAATGGGGTTAATAGTACCTCCTAAGGTGGTTGTGAAGATTACCTATATGACTAATAGGTTTAAGTGCCTCTAGGAGTTCCTGGCGCCTCTTGAAAGCTCCATACTTTTAAAAATATTTTCATATTCCCTGTGTTACTTTGTCTACTTTAAAAGTAATTGATTTAGCCAAAGCCGGTTTGGCTCAGTGGTAGAGCGTCGGTCTGCGGACTGAAAGGTCTCGGGTTCGATTCCGGTCAAGGGCATGTACATTAGTTGCGGGCACATTCCCGGTAGGGGGTGTGCAAGAGGCAGCTGGTCGATGCTTCTCTCTCATCGATGTTTCTAACTCTATCCCTCTCTCTTCCTCTCTGTAAAAAATCAATAAAATATATATATATTTTTTAAAAAAAAGTAATTGATTTAGTATTTGTCATATTTTGCTTATTGTAATCAACCTAAAATATTTCTTGGAACCAAGCAGACTGAGCACACCTACATGTTGGTTTCGTAGCACCATGGTATTTTACATAAAACACAACAATTCAACACATTCACAATGGCTTTCCCATAACTATTTTTACATTGACAGAGATTTTTGAAATTGGACATACTGAATGGAAGATTGACTTTTTAGTCCACTTAACTTTTCATTCTCTCGCCTTTCGCCTCCAGCACACATCAGCAGACACATGTTCTGTGTTCTCTGGGTAGGTGTGACAGCGGTTTTTCTGAGGGACATTTTTTCATTGCAGCCTCTTAGGCTAAGCCGTCCACTCTCATTGGAAACCCATCACGAGACCAGGGACGTGTGTTGGTTATACAACCGTTTGATAAATGCGCCCCCCAGTTCGAAGAGCTCGACTTTTCTGTAAGGTCAGGCCCATTGAAGACATCGACAAAGAATCGGTTGTTTGTTATTGCTGTGTGATCTCCAAGAACGGAAGGGGAAAAAAAAGACATTCTTTCTTCAATACTTCCTTCCAGGCTGAGTCACCGCCAGAGAGTGGGAAGGGCAGCAGCAGCAGATAAAAACCCCAAAGCCGATATCACACACTCCCATTTCTCCGCGTTGGGGGCCAGCGGGGAGCCACCATGAGCGATGTCACCATTGTGAAAGAAGGCTGGGTTCAGAAGAGGGGTAAGTGTCCCACAAAACCAGACACGTGGCTGGTAAGTGTGCTGGCACTCAGCGGTGTCTTGGTAGTTGATTTTTTTCCTGATGCTGTTAACAGATAAACTGATGTGCTGTGTTCAGTAAGAGAGAAATGATGGTTAGCATATGTGTTAGGAGTTTGCTTGTTATTCAAGATTCTTTGTAGTTCTTTTTAAAGATGTGTATATATATATATATATATATATATATATATATATATATTTATATATATATATATACACACACACACTTATTGATTGATTTCAAAGAGGAAGAGGGAGAGAGAGAGAGAGAGAAACATCAATGATGACAGAAAATCATTGATCTGCTGCCTCTTGCACGCCCCACACTGGGGATACAGCCCGAAACCTGGGAATCGAACCACGACCTCCTGGTTCATAGATGGATGCTCAACCACTGAGCCATGCCAGCCGGACTGTAATTCTTTTATTTTGATAATTGATAATCAAGTTTGGCTTTCTGGTATGTTGTGGGCATGTATGTTACAGAAAATAGGTGTCGTGTTTTTTGTGTTGCCTGCTGACTCTACAAATAACAAGAGAGAAATCTTTAGAATGATTTAATATCAAAAGTAGTCTAGCTTGTATGTATTTTAAGACATGTAAGCATAAATCAAATAATCCAGTTATATTAAGCCAGTTTGGATGGTGGTAGGGGAAGGGATTAAAGGAATAAAGGGGGAGGGTCATCCACAAACCCTTGGATTCACCATCTCATGAGTAGGTAAGTTAAATCCTGATTGGAAGACCACAGGAGGAAAGAGTGTGTATTTGTGTGTGTGTGTGTGTGTGTGTGTGTGTGTGTGTATGTTTAATTTTACGTTTTGTTTTTCATGATCTACTTTTAGTATTTCTTGTTTACTCCCACTTTAGATACATAATTCGAGTGCATTATTATGCTTTTGTAATATTAAAGGAAGAACTCTGCAATGTAAAACATGTTATCCTCTATGAGATCACCTCTGCTAATGTGGTCAATGTGTTTATTAGAATTCTAGAGTTTGGGCTAGTTGCTAGGCAACCACTGCTTATCCACGTGGCCACATTGAGTAGGCTGAGGGCTCTTTCATTCTCAGGACTTTTCGGTTATTGATGTAATTTTCTGGTTAAACATTGCCTTTTAAGGTGTGATTTTAATATTCTTTTAGGGTTTGTGGTTCATACCTATGCCTGAAGCTGTTGACAATGGTTAAATGTGATTATGATGTATTTTTGTACTTTTAAAAATCAGCTTTATGGAGTTATTTACATATAATAAAATATACCAATTTTAAGTGTGCCCTTTATGAATTTTGCTAACCTTTTAAAGGAGTGTAACCAACACTATAATCATGACACAAAACATGTCTATCACCCCCCCAAAAAATTCCTGCCTTCCCTTGGTAACCACTACTCTGCTGTTACTATAATTTTGCAATTTCATACAAGTCGAATCATACAGCATGTAGTCCTTTGAGTCTAATTGCTTTCTCATTGCCTAATGCTTTTTTCCCCTCCACAATCCAAATGCTTTATTGATCTGCTGAGGTGCTTACAAATACTGAAAGTCACCCAGCCCGGACTCCGCACTCACAGCCGAGGGCCGAGGGCCTGAAGGGGCAAGGAGGCGGGCTGAGTGTGAAAGTGGAAAGACTGGCCAGGCTGCTGGAGGCCTGGTCCTCTCTCCAGGCTCATCACCCTCAGGGCGCTCCCTTCTCTGTGCTCCCCTTACCATACCGTCCTGAGGAAGGGAGGGAGAGGGCTGGGCTGGCCAGGCCAGCAGGCTGTGCATCAAGGCCTGGAGAGGGGTTGGGGAAGGAGCTGTTAGGACCCTTCCCCCAGCATGCGGTCCCTGAGGGCCTGGGCTGGGGAGATGGTGGCACGTACCCTCATACCCTCAGATGGACCACAGCTTAAGCTGGGGGCTGAGCTAGGGAGAGCCATGCAATGAGTATGTAACCATGGCAATGAAGCGGTTACTCTGGTGACCAAGGTGATGGGTCTGCAAAAAGGTGATAGGGCTGAGACCCCAAGGATAAAACTTGAGGTCTCTGGCCCTTGAGCACAGTAATGAAAATATGAATGCGAGAGAATAATGGGGTGAGAGCAGGGTTTGGGAAGTACACCGCCTGAGCTTTTAGGATTCCTTTATATTGTTGTGTTTTTCATTAATTTGTTCATCTTTCTTGTTGTGTAGTATTCCACAGCTTGTGTTTACCGTTCGCTGGGCATGTGGGCTGTTTCTAGTTTGGGGCTATTACGAAGAAAGCTGCTGTGAACATGTGTGTGCCTGTGATTGTGTGATGCATTTCTCTTGGGCTGTGACCTAGGACTGAGATTGCTGGGTCCTATGGTAAGTTTGTGTTTAACTCTATCAAAACTGCCAAACTGTTTTCAAAGTGGCCGACCATTTGTGTTCAGTTTAATGTCTTTTATGTTATTCCCATTTTAGAAATTTGGAAAGTGTTTTCAGATCTCACTGCTATGTGAAGGAAGGTATTTTTAAATAAGATCATGGATGTGGGTGGGCTTTGGCAACTTTTAACATAAATGGAAGCTCTTGCCATCACCACCTTTTATCAAGGGTTTAGAGTGGTTGTTGAGTCTGTTTAATTAATTGTGTCTCCCCTGAAATACCATTATAGAAGTTGGTATATAGTATATGGGAATATAGAAAAAGGGGAAAAAAATAAAATAGAATTTCTCAGTGTTTTTCCTGCATTGGTTAGGGAAAGAGAATTCTAATGATGTGTGTGTGTGTGTGTGTGTGTGTGTATGTATATGCTTGCGTGCATTAATTTTGGGAAGTAATAGTTTTATCAACATAAGACTTTGAATAATACACAAAGGTATAAAATGCAAAGTAAAACTCTTTCTACCCTCTACCTCTTCCAACTAGTTCTTATCCTCAGAGATAACCATTTTAGACCTTTTCTAGTTTTTAAAAAAATATATTTTTATTGATTTCAGAGAGGAAGGGAGAGGGAGAGACAGATAGAAATATCAGTGATGAGAGAATCATTGATGGGCTGCCTCCTGCACACCCCACACAGGGGATGGAGCCCACAACCCGGGCATGTGTTCTGCCTGGGAATCAAACGTGACCTCCTAGTTCATAGGTCAGTGTTCAACCATTGAGCCATGCAGGCCGGGCAGACCTTTTTACTTCTGCTGATTATCCCAATTTTATATATAATGTGCTAAACTTTATTTTTGACTGATCTTTTTTTTTAAAAAAAAAATATGTTTTATTGATTTTTACAGAGAAGAAGGGAGAGGGATAGAGAGTTAGAAACATCAATGAGAGAGAAACATCGATCAGCTGCCTCCTGCACATGCCCTACTGGGGATGTGCCTGCAACCAAGATACATGCCCTTGACCAGAATTGAACCTGGGACCCTTCAGTCCTCAGCCCGACGCTCTATCCACTGAGCCATACCGGGTAGGGCTTGACTGATCTAGTATATCCCCATTGTAAAAAATTAGAAGTTTTACTTTTAATACTTATTCTCTTCATTTTTTCTTTTTTGGGCGGCCTTTATAGTTAAACTTATTGTATCACTAATTCTATAAATTACTTAGACATAACCTTGCCACTTCTTAAGAAAAAATAGTACCCCTTATAATCTTTACCTCGATTTCCTCACATTTCTTCTCCAGTTTGTTAACTGTAACATTTATTTTATGTCATAACAGTTTAATAGTTATGCTTGATTCCAAAAAGCAGCAATCACTGTTATGCTATGTGAACAATATTAACTATAAACAAAGTAGTAGGATGCATATGATGGGAGAGCATATGGACTTCTTACACGCTATTGGTACTCAAAGTCACGTCATACTTCAGTTTGGCTTCTAGTTTGGGCTATAACTTTTTTTTTCCCCCCCAGGATTTTTTAATTGCCACATTTCCCCGCTATTGGTAGAAGACTGTATATGCCTTTATAATATCACTTGGTTATCAAGTTTTGAAATCATATTATTGGTTGAAGTTCTAATGTGAATTGCCTTTTTATATGGATATGATCAGCTGATATCATGCTATTTAATTGCATTCTTGGACAAGTTCTATGCTCTCTTAGATGTTCCCTCCCCCCTTTTTCTCGGATTTATTTTGCAATTTTCTAGAGCACTTCCTGAAGTAATTTTTTCAGAAAGAGTGTGTGCGTGTGCGTGTTGTCCACACAATGTTTGAGAATGCCCTTTTCACTTTCACACCTGGCACATGCCTTGGCTGGGTATAGAAGTCAGGCTTCAAATAGTTTTCTTCAGAATTTTGAAGGTTGAATTCCACTACATTTTAGTAACCAGTTTACTGCTGAGAGGCTTGGCACTAGCATGAAGAATGTTTTGTAGGTAGCCTGCTTTGTTCTCTGGAAGCTTTTTCCCCCCATAGGACTATGAAATTAAAGAGAATAAGCTATAGTCCTTGTGTGCTCATTCTGTAATTCATTCAAACGGTGGATCCTTTGAAAATGCAGACTTTTATGTCATTCTTCAGTTTTGGGAAATCTCCTATATTTCTTTTATTATTATTTCTCTTCTGTGTTCCCTGCATTCCTTTATGTTTTTTGTTTTTTAATTTCTCTTAGAGCTTCTCTAGCAGTGCACTGTTTTAAGTTTTTTCTTTCATTTTGCCATTCCCGTTTTTTTCTCTGTTTCCTTGACCTTTTTACTATTATTCCATCCCTTCATTGACTTTTATATTTCAGTTACTACTTTATGTTCCCAGCACTTCTTTCTTTATAGGTTATGGCCACCTGCTCTTTTTTTTTTTTTTTTTTTTTTTAAATATATTTTATTGACTTTACACAGAGAGGAATTGAGAGGGATAGAGAGTTAGAAACGTTGATGAGAGAGAAACATTGACCAGCTGCCTCCTGCACACCCCCCACTGGGGATGTGCCCGCAACCAATGTACATGCCCTTGACTGGAATCGAACCCAGGACCCTTCAGTCCCCAGGCCGATGCTCTTCCACTGAGCCAAACTGGCTTCGGCTGGCCACCTGCTCTTATTTTACTTAACATAACATTAGTGTCTTATTCTTTTTTTTTTTTTTTTAAATATATTTTATTGATTTTTTTACAGAGAGGAAAGGAGAGAGATAGAGAGCTAGAAACATTGATGAGAGAGAAACATCGACCAGCTGCCTCCTGCACACCCCCTACTGGGATGTGCCCGCAACCAAGGTACATGCTCTTGACCGGAATGGAACCTGGGACCTTTCAGTCCGCAGACTGACGCTCTACCACTGAGCCAAACCGGTTTCGGCTAGTGTCTTATTCTTAGGACACTGAATAAATTTTATTTTGAAGTTTATTCTCCTCTTTGAATAATTCCTTCAATTTGCTTATTTTGTTTCTTTTGTTTTTGGGTGTTTTATTTTTTGGTGGTGGTGGTTTTCTTTAGCTATCTGGTGACACCTGTTTATCTGGATATATTTGTGAATGAAAGACTGGGATTGCTGGTAGCGGCCTCTGTTAATTTTTACAGTTTATGTGTTTCTCCTGTACTTATAACAAGTTAGCCTCACCGAGAGAAGGTTCCTATGGTAGTTTTTGTGTTCTTGAAAGCATTAGTTGAAATCTAGGGGAAACCAAATTGGTCCTTTTTTCCCTCCACCATTCTTAATTTATTCCTTTAGAAATTTCAGTGTAATTTTAATAATAATGTTGTGTAAGTTTCACTATATAATCTGTTGGTGTTTGGCTGTATTTTGGTTCAAAGGATTTCTTCCAGAAGAGCAGTATGATTGTAAACACCCTGGGCAGGCGGTTACCACCTGAACTTGGGTGTGTTCTCGTTCAAGAATAAATATGATAATGTCTGCCTTCCTTACCTCACAAACATGCGATTTTAAACATTAGGAGGCCATGCTTGCAGAGGAGTGATTTTTAAACTCATAAACTATTAATAAAGGGTACTTACTAGTATATAAGAAAGTTATGCTATGGCCTTTACTTTCAATGCTAGTCCTTTTCCTCAAACCAGTATTGCTGAATCAATTCTTATTAGCTTCTATTTAGATATAATTTCATTTTATTTGAACTTTTTAAAAAAGTTGTTCTCCAATAACTATCTTCCAAGAAAATGAAAAACAAAACAACAAAACAAAAAAAAACAACAAAAAACGCCCCAGATAATTATTAATGCTGCGTAGCATAAATCCTTTATGAGTGGCATGCAGTCAGGAAATGTTTCTCTCTGTGCTTTTTTGGAGCAGTTGCAACGTGGTGTTATTAATGGAGATAAAACATGAACATGGTATTTATTGTTGGTGCTAAAGACGACAGTAAAAGAAATGTAATGTGGCAAGCACAGGGTCGAGTGTTGGCCTGCAGCTTTCTCCTCGGGGGTCCAGGCAGGGCCCCCACAGCTCGGCTGCACAGAGGAGCCATCTGATGCACTTGAATTTATCTCCCTCTCAGACCAGCCCAGAGGTGTCCTCCGGGTGACTGATATCTCTAACCTGGATGTCAGATTTTCTTTCTTATTTTGTTTCATGATAGCTCATGGCAATGTTTGCCGTGAAGGAACTTGCTGCATTAATAAAGTTCAAGCAGCTTCAAAGGTCTACGTTGCAGAATTAAGTAGACTGCAGTAATATTGATCAAGGGCTTATTGTGATTCACAAAATTGTGTTTGCTTAACAGTGTTATTTCTTAAAAAACCCGAGTATGTAATCTCTTATAAACGTGGACAGCCAGCTCCTTGATAGCAAATTAAAATCAGTTATGTATTTCTAGTCAACTCACAATGCTACTGTTTTGAAATTGGTACCAATTGAAAGGTGGTTTTATCATTAAAAACATTTTGGTTCTGGAGAGCATGATGCTAAGTGAAATAAGCCAGTCAGTGAAAGGTAAATACCACACGATCTCACTCGTTTATGGATAATAAAGAACATTACAAACTGTTGAACAAAAATAGAGGCAAAGAAACGTTGAACAGACTGTCAAACTACAGCGGGGAGGTAGGGGAGAGCTGGGGGCGGAGGTAAGAGATCAACTGAAGGACTTGTATGCATGCATATAAATAAGCACAACCAATGGACACAAGACACGGGACGGAGGAATGAGAGCAAGTGCGGGGGGGCGGGGGGGGGTGGGGAAGGGGAAAGAGAGGAGGGGTAGAGAAGGCCAGGGGGGTGTGGGGGGAAAAAAAGACACATGTACTACCATTGTAATACCTTAAACAATAAAATTTAAAAAAGCATTTTGATTGATGAAAATGCTGTGTACATGCAAGTATAAGTTAATCCCTTACATCTTTCTTGTATTGACACCTAACAGCCTGAGTTTTCCTGTTGTGCTGTGTCTATAACCAACTTGTGCTTTCAAATAACTTTTCCCTCAGTGTGCCTGGTGCTTGTGATTTCCGATATCTCTTAACCTGTCCTCCGAGTTATATTTGTCTCATGTTTTATGAAATGCTGTGTTAGATGAACCAGAATATTAGTATTTGGTCATTCCTAGCTCAAACTTGGTAAGTCTGTTGTCTCACAAAGGAGCTTAATCCCACGATGTGAAAATGCACAGTTTTGGGGATACACCCACGTCCAAGGGCCTTTCCTTCTCCTTCACTTTGTAGGTACTTGCGTGCCTTTTGTTCCTGTCTTATGCATGAAGTGACTTTTGAAACAAATTATGAAATGATTAAGGAAAAAGAAAATGACCATATGGTTTCCTGTTTACTACTCGGCAGCGAGCGTTTTCCATAGAGAGTAGGGCTGTGGTAGTGACCCTATGTCCACGTGATCCATTACAGAAGCTCACTTGGGCTTTTTTTCTTTCTTTTTTTTAATCCTCAGCCGAGAATATTTTCCCATTGATTTTTAGGGAGAGCGGAAGAGAGAGGGAGAGACAGAGAGAAACATCGATGTGAGGGAGACACATGGATTGGTTGCCTCCCACACGTGCCCTGACCAGGGCCAGGGATTGAGCCTGCAACTGAGGTATGTGCCCTTGACCGGAATCGAACCCGGGGCCCTTCAGTCCACAGGCCAACGCTCTAGCCACTGAGCCAAACCAGCTAAGGCTCCCTTTGACATTGATGTTGTAAGTAAAGAAAAAAATGTAGAAAAATTAAATTTGTTAGTAATGACATTTAAAACTCTGAGATTTGATGTAGTATTTACATTGTGAAATTTGTTTTTCTCTTACAGTTTCAATGGCCTGGTTTGAAAAATTTAACCAGGTAAACCAAATGCAGAGAACCCTCAAATGATAGCTTTCACGTGCATTCTAGAGTTGCAGAATTCCACGGTTGCTGCTAGACACACACGCACGCACGCACGCACGCACGCACACTCACCCCCATACATACACACACACATCCATATCCACACCCCGCCCCCCCTCCCCCCCCACACACAAACATACACACATCCAACCCTCCTCCCCCCCCCCCCCACCCCTTCCCATTCAGTAGTCGAGTTTGGTGTGTTGACTGTATCTGCACCTTGCCCAATTCTTATTCAAGTTATTTTAAGCTTTTCTATGCAGATGGTCTGGTCATCTGCAGAGAGACTCTGTCCCCCTCCTTCCTTTCCAGTCCTTGTGCTTCTGGATCTGTCTGGGTTACTCACTGGTTAGGACCCCGAGTGCAATGTTCAGTGAAATTATGCTAGTAGACATTGTGGACTTATTTGGGAAAGTATGTACTTCACACCTAGTGTCGTATGAGCTGTAGGCTTTTCATGGCTGCCCTTTATCGGTGGAGCATTTCCTTTCCTGTCCTAGTTTGCTGAGTGTGTGTGTGTGTGTGTGTTTTATCATGAATGAGTGTTCGATGTTTACAAAAGATTTTCCATATCTATTGACATGACCACTTGACTTCCCTTTTCTCATTCTGCTAACATGGTGTGTTCCTTTAATTGCTGGAATCAATCCCATTTGGTCATGACGGGGTTTATATATTACCAGTTTTGATTTGCTAATATTTTGTGAAGGAGCCTTCTTCCCTTCTCTCTCTTTTTCCCCTCCCCCTCCCCCTCCTCTTTACCAGAATATAGTTCATTTAAGGTTTTGGTATACTGGTTATGCTAGACTCATAAAATGGATTGTAATAGGAAGTATCCCCTTCTTTTTGAAGGAATTTGCATAAGGTAGGTTTTATTTCCTCCTTACATGTTTGATAAAATGCATCAGTGAAGTCAGCTGGGTTGAAGAATTTTGATAAGTAATTCCATTTATTTAATAGATATAGGGCTATTCAGGTTTTCTGTTTCATCTTGGCTTGGTTTGGGTAAGTTGTGTTTTTTAAGGAATTTGTCCATTTCATTCCAGTTTTTTTTATTTGTTAGACATAAGGTTGTTCTTAATATCTGCAGGATCTATAATGATAATCCCCTTTTAAATTCTCATATTATAAATCTCTCTCTTTTTCTTTGAACTGCCTTGCTAGGTGTTGATATATTTTACTAGAGGCCTATTGCACGATATTCCTGCAAGAATAGGCCTTCCTTCCCCTGGCTTCGCTCCTGGCCGCCTGGGAGCCTGCAAGTCCTTCCTTATTCCCAGTGGAGTACTGCTCCTGTAGCTCCCTCTGCCACCCCACCCCATCCCCCTCATAGCAGGCGTCCCACCTCTCCTGACCACTTTGCGCCAGCATATGCAAATTAAACCGCCATCCTTGGCGGGTTAATTTGCATACTCACTCCTGATTGGCTGAGGGCGTAGCAGAGGTATGGTCAATTTTACATGTTTGTCTATTATTAGGTAAGATTCTTCCAAAGAACCACATTTATGCTTTATTTTCTTTGTCCTTTGTTTTCTATTTTATTGCATGTGCTCTTAATAATTTTTTTTTTATTTTTTAAAATATATTTTATTGATTTTTTTACAGAGAGGGAGAGGGATAGAGAGCTAGAAATGTCGATGAGAGAGATACATCGACCAGCTGCCTCTTTGCACCCTCCCCCTCCGCCCCCCACTGGGGATGTGCTCGAAACCAAGGTGCATGCCCTTGACCGGAATCGAACCCGGGACCCCTGAGTCCCCAGACCAACGCTCTATCCACTGAGCCAAACCAGTTTTGGCTGCTCTTAATTATTTTAATTTGCTTGTCATTTTCTGGTTTCTTAAGACAAAAGTATTACCTTTTTCCTTTTAAATAAGCATAAGAATTTAAAACTATGGATTTATCTTACTTCACTGCTTAACTGTGTCTCACAAGTTTTGATATTGTTATTTTCATTGTCATTTAGTGTAAATGTTTTCTAACTTTCCTCATGATTCCTTTGAACCTTGAGTTATTTAGAAAGGTATTGTTTAATTTCAAAATATATAAGGGTTTTTAGATATCTTAGCGTTAATGATTTCTATATTATATTAGAATGTAATTACAGAAGATACTCTGAAATTTTTTGTGACGCTTTTTAATGGTCCACCATTTGATCCCCTTGACTTTAAGCTGTTGTGGGGAAAGTTTTATAAATGCTTGGTTAACCCTTTGTATGCCATAAGCGTCTATAGGCACAAGGAGCAGACCTTCTTTAATTAAATTCACAATATCATGGCAGTAAACTGGTTAAGATAGCGCATCATCTCTTCCATATTGTGGCTGTTTTTGTTTTTAGTTCTATCAGTTACTGAGGGGGATGGAAATCTCAAACTATGATTGTGAATTTGTGCTCATGTGATAATAATCATGCACCTACCACTACATCTTCTATGTATATTTTTGCTTATTTTATTGCTTGGCATATATTTTTTTTCCTTTGCCTTTGTCAATGAAAATCTTTTATGTCCTTCAAGGCCAGGTTCCAATGTCCTCTCAACTTTTTTTTTTTTATCGTAGTCTCAAAGTTAGAATGCTCTCTCTTGTCTAGACTATGACCTCACTTCCATGCCTGTGCTTCCTTGTGGCTTCAGATCGGCTGGTTACTAAATAGACCCATTTTTTTCTGCTTCTCCCTTGAAAGCTCCCTGAGGGCCGGAACTGAGTGTGTGCTACATCTGTATTTCCTCCCCCCAGGGGTCTGCCAGTACCTTGAATGTAGTATGATCTTAATCAGTCTTCAGTGAATGGATGAGGGGGAGGAAGAAAGTTCTAGAAGTTCAAACAGCTCTGTATCACGGATTTCAGGACAAGGACGAGACGTGGGCAGCAGAGGCATGGCGGGCACACAGTTCTGGAAGCGGCCTGCGGCGCAATATAAACAAATAGTTTTCCATGTCATATAGGTTTTCAAGTCTTTCAAGATCGCTGTGCCTAGCCATTGTGGCTCAGTGGATAGAGCTTCAGCCTGAAGACTGTAGGGTCCCCCGTATTCGATTACAGTCAAGGGCACGTGCCTGGGGTATGGGCTCAGTCCCCAGTGGGGGGTGTGCAGCAGGCAGCCAATCCACGATTCTCTTTCATCATTGGTATTTCTATCTCTCCCTCTCTCTTCCTCTCTGAAATCAATAAAAATATATTTTGAAAAAGAAAGAACAACTATTTTAATAATAATAATAATAAAGATTGCTCTGATGTCTTCCCTAAAATCCTCCTTTGGAGCAAAATCTTCTCTTCTCTTTAGTCTGTTTGCTGTATGACATGGTGCCCAGCCCTCTCACACATAACCTCGGTGCCCTCCGGTGTAAACACCGAGGTTTGTCAGCATTTCTCCCAGAATGTGGTGCCCGCAGTGAGCACAGCGCTGCGGACGGTCCCTGCTGGGGAGGGAGTCACTGTTAGCGCCCACACTGCCACTGCCGGCGAAGGGCCGGCACTCCTCCGTTTCACCTAAAGGATCACGTCCAGACTCCAGGTTGTGGTCCGGAGGCTGCAGTGGCATTCTGAAACTAGTTCCTGCTTTGTCATACATAGCCATCACTGGGTGTTATTCTTGTTAGTTTTGGCCATTATTTTGCTGTTTTTTTATTTCACATATCTTTGTTACTGAGGTTTAACTTTGCATTAATGCTTTTAAGCCATCTTTTCAAGTCAAATGAATTGCTTGCTTTTGTCCTTACTCAATTTTTATATATGAGGTTTATGTCTTTTGTCAGGTTTATAAATTTTATATGTTCCTATTTCTCAGTAAGAACTTTTTGTATATTTCTAGTGCCATTGTTTTTACTAATTTTTTGTTGTTGCACACATTTCTCTTGGCTTGAATATACCTTTGAACTTTATGGTATGCATGTGATGTCATATAAAAGCTTTAAACTGTGCCCTAGATGGTTTGGCTCAGTGGATAGAGTCTTGGCCTGTGGACCAAAGGGTCCTGGGTTTGATTCTGCTTCATGGCACATGACCGGATTACGGGCTCGATCACCAGTGTGGGGCGTGCAGGAGGCAGCCGATCAGTGATTCTCTGTGATTGCTGATGTTTCTCTCTCTCTCTCCCCCTCTCCCTTCCTCTCTGAAATTATTAAAAAGATTTTTTAAAAAGCTTTACGTTGTTATGCAGTCTAATCCATCAAACTTTTCCCTTCCAAGGAGCCATTGAAGTCGTCCTTGCCCTATTTTCTTTGAGCATCATCAGAACTCAGAAAAATTGCGTTATCTAAGTTATCTACAAAATCTACAATTTTGTTATCTATAAAGCTCATTCTGTAAAAGATTCAAGCAGTAGGCTTCCTTCACTCCCACCTCTGCTACGTGTGCTGTGCCAAACAAAACCCAGATTTCCCTTAGATATTTCACAATCAGAAAGATACTTGCCAAGCCAGAAGTAGTATTTGCCTCTTGCCAAGACATTGGGATTTAAGAAATCCATCGGGCAGGATACAGGAGGAGGGATAATTAAAGAAATGACCCTTTTACACTTGGTTCTGTGTAAACATTGGGATATTTTTGCTTTGTCTCACTTTACATAAATGGCATCATAAACTCTTTACATGTCTTAGAGATGTGAGTGTGCTATGGCACTAGTTTTTGTAACTTGCTTTTAGTAAATCTAGTCTTCCCATTCATCTACTTTGCTTATACTGAAGTACTCAGAGACCATTGGGTTTGTCCAGAGGTTAAAAGGATGGGACTCAACTTCAAGTCTTAGCGTTGCCATTTATTAGTGACTATGGGCAGAATACTGAATCTCAATACGCCTTCAATTTCTCATCTGTAAAACGACATGATAATGTCCGTTTTATATGGGTGTAAGACTCAATGATCAGAATGTTTGATTAGCTCTTATCACAGTGGGTAGGACATACTAAATAGTTAAACAATAGCTGCTATTATTAAAAAATCTTACAACCTACTAGAGGCCTGATGCATGAAAATTCGTGCAAGAGTAGGCCCTCCTTCCCCCAGCTGCTGGCACCAGCTTTCCTCTGACACCCAGGACCCGGGCTGTTTTCCTCCTCCGGCCACCTGCAGGCACCTGAGACCCGGGCTGGCTTCCCTCTGGCCCTGGCTTGGTCAGAAAGGACGTCTGGAATGACATCCGGAAGACGGCTGGTCTAATTAGCATATTACCCTTTTATTATTATTATTTTTTTTTTTTTTTTTTTTTTTTTTTTTTTTTTTTTTTTTTTTTTTTTTAACACTTTGACACTTTCTTTAAAAGCTGAACATATAAACATATATCTTCCACAGAGTTTTGGAGAAAGACTTTTTCTGACTATGCAGAGAAATAAATTGACAAGATATTCAAACACACCCCACTGCCCCTACCCCTAGAAAAATCATACAGTTTTCCAACATGTGCATAACATAATACAGTCTCTTTAAAGCCTGTGTCAAAACCTTTGATCTCTTTTCAGAGATTTTTTTTATAAAAATATTTTCTTTGGTTAAGATGACATTTTGTCATAATAAGCCTATGTAGATGAGTCAAATGACAAACAAACTGAGAGTAGATACAATTTTATGGAAATATGTAGACCATCTGTGAAGGACTGTAGGAATTCTCAGCCTGGAAAAAAAGCAATTTGATTTCACATAAAACAGGCCCCCGTCCATTGCTGAAACATGCATTTCACATCGCCAGATACAGAATTCTGTGTAAAGCACTATATTCTGTTTAGGAAGATGTCTTTAAACAATCCATGTCTTCCGTCTTTTTTTTTTTTTTTTTTTTTTTTTTATTTTTTATTTATTTATTTTTTTAATTTATTTATTTATTTATTTATTTATTTTTTACATATTTTCTTGATTTTTTTTTTTATTGCCCCCCTCCCTCCCTCCCACACATCCCCTCCCTCCCCATAGTTTTATGTCCATTGGTTGTACTTATATGCATTTATACAAGTCCTTCGGTTGATCTATTATCTCCCCCTGATATCCCTACCCTCCCCACTGTAATTTGACAGTCTGCCTGTTGCTTTACTTTCTCTATATCTGTCTCTTGGTTCATCAGTTTATAAAGATCTTTATCATCCACCGATGTGTGAGGTCATGTGGTGTTTCTCTTTCGTTGATTGGCTTATTTCACTCAGCATGATGCTCTCCAATTCCATCCAGGTTGCTGCAAATGATGAGAATTCCTTCTTCTTTATGGCAGCATAGTATTCCATTGTGTAGATGTACCATAGTTTTTGGATCCAATCATCTGCTGACGGGCACCTAGGCTGTTTCCAAATTCTGGCTATTGTAGATTGTGCTGCTATGAACATAGGGGTGCATATATCCTTTCTGATTGGTGTTTCTAGTTTCTTGGGATATATTCCTAGAAGTGGGATTACTGGGTCAAATGGGAGTTCCATTTTCAGTTTTTTGAGGAAACTCCACACTGTTCTCCACAGTGGTTGCACCAGTCTGCATTCCCACCAGCAGTGCACGAGAGTTCCTTTTTCTCCGCAACCTCGCCAACACTTGTCGTTTGTTGATTTGTTGATGTTGGCCATTCTGACAGGTGTGAGATGGTACCGCATTGTTGTTTTGATTTGCACCTCTCGGATAATTAGTGACTTTGAGCATGTTTTCATGTGCCTTTTGGCCTTCCTTCTGTCTTCTTTTGAAAATATTCTGTTTAGGTCCATTGCCCATTTTTTAATTGGATCATTCATCTTCCTTTTATTTAGTTGTATAAGCTGTCTGTAAATGTTGGAGATTAAACCTTTATCAGTGGTAATATTTGCAAATATGATCTCCCACACCGTGGGCTTTCTTGTTGTTTTATTGATGGTTTCTTTTGCTGTAAAAAAGCTTTTTATTTTGAAGTAGTCCCATTTGTTTATTTTCTCTTTAGCTTCCATTGCCCTAGGGGCAGTATCAGTGAAGAAGTTATTTTGGCATACGTCTGAGATTTTGCTACCTGTGGATGCTTCTAGTATTTTTATGGTTTCCCGTCTGATGTTTAAGTCCTGTATCCATTTTGAGTTTATCCTTGTGAATGGTGTAAGTTGGTGATCTAGTTTCATTCTTTTGCATGTGTCTTTCCAATTTTCCCAACACCATTTATTGAAGAGACTGTCTTGACTCCATTGTATATTCGTGCCTCCTTTGTCAAATATTAATTGAGCATAGTGATTTGGGTTGATATCTGGGTTCTCAATTCTATTCCATTGATCTATTTGTCTGTTCTTGTGCCAGTACCAGGCTGTTTTGAGAACAGTGGCTTTGTAGTATAGTTTGAAGTCTGGTATTGAGATCCCTCCTACTTTACTCTTCTTTCTCAGAATCGCTGTGGCTATTCGGGGTCTTTTATTGTTCCAAATGAACTTTTGGAGAGTTCTTTCTAGGTCAGTGAAATATGTCGTTGGTATTTTAATGGGGAGTGCATTGAACCTATAGATTGCTTTAGGAAGTATGGACATTTTGATGATGTTGATCCTACCAATCCATGAACATGGTATGTTCTTCCATCTCCTTACATCTTCCTCTATCTCTTTTTTCAGTGTCGTGTAGTTTTCCGCAAATAGGTCCTTTATTTCTTTAGTTAAATTTATTCCTAGGTATCTTAATTTTTTTGGTGCGATGGTGAATGGAATTGCTTTTTTAGCCTCTGTTTCTGTAGTTTCACTATTGGTGTATAGAAATGCCATGGATTTCTTGGCATTAATTTTATATCCTGCTACGTTGCCAAATTCATTTATTAAGTCAATTAGTTTTTTAATGGAGTCTTTTGGGTTTTTTATGTACAATATCATGTCATCTGCAAATAAGGATAACTTTACTTCTTCTTTTCCAATTTGGATGCCTTTTATTTCCTCCTCTTGTCTAATTGCAATGGCTAGTACTTCCAGAACTATGTCAAACAGGAGTGGCGAGAGTGGGCATCCCTGTCTTGTTCCTGTTCTTAGAGGGAATGGTTTTAGTTTTTGCCCATTGAGTATAATGTTGGCTGTGGGTTTATCATATATAGCTTTTATTATGTTGAGGTATGATCCTTGTACTCCCACTTTTTTAAGAGTTTTTAACAGGAAAGGGTGTTGGATTTTGTCAAATGCTTTTTCTGCGTCAATTGATATGACTATATGATTTTTATCTTTCAATTTGTTTATGTGATGTATCACGTTTATTGATTTGCGGATATTGTACCATCCTTGCATTCCTGGAATAAATCCTACTTGGTCATGGTGTATGATCTTTGTGATGTTCTTCTGGAGTCGATTTGCTAGAATTTTGTTGAGGATTTTGGCATCTATGTTCATGAGGGATATTGGCCTGTAATTTTCTTTCATTGAGTTGTCTTTATCTGGTTTTGGTATTAGGGTGATGTTGGCTTCATAGAAGGAGTTCGGAAGTGTTCCTTCCTCTTGGATTTTTTGGAATAGTCTGAGGAGGATAGGTTTTAGTTCTTCCTTGAATGTTTGGTAAAACTCTCCTGTGAAGCCATCTGGCCCTGGGCTTTTGTTTGCTGGAAGCTTTTTGATGACGGTTTCAATTTCTTCCCACGTCACTGGTCTATTGAGATTTTTAGATTCTTCCTGATTGAGTTTTGGCAGTTTGTATTTTTCTAGGAATATGTCCATTTCCTCCAGGTTGTTTAGTTTGTTGGAATAGAGTTGTTCGTAGTATTTTGTAACAATCTGTTGTATTTCGGTGGGGTCTGTTGTTATTTCACCTCTTTCATTTCTGATTTTGTTTATTTGGGTCCTCTCTCTTTGTTTCTTGGTTAGCCTGGCTAGAGGTCCATCAATCTTGTTTATCCTTTCGAAGAACCAGCTCTTGGTTTTGTTGATCTTATGTATTGTTTCTTTGGTCTCTATGTCATTTATCTGTGCTCTGATTTTTGTTATTTCCTTCCTTCTGCTTACACTGGGCTTTTCTTGTTGCTCTTTTTCTAACTCTTTGAGTTGTAGAGTTAGTTCATCTGTTACCATTTTTTCTAGTTTTTTGCAATAGGCTTGTAAGGATATGAACTTCCCTCTCAAAACTGCTTTTGCTGTGTCCCATAGATTTTGGATTGTTGTGTTTTCATTGTCATTTGTTGCCAGGATGTTTTTAATTTCTTCCTTGATTTCTCTGGTAACCCAGTCCTTGTTTAATAGCATGTTGTTTAGTCTCCATGTATTTGATTTCTTTGGATTATTTTTATTGTAATTAATTTCCAGTTTTATGCCACTATGGTCTGAGAAGATGCTTGATATGATTTCTATCTTCTTGAATTTGAATAGACTCTGCCTATGTCCCAAAATGTGGTCTATCTTTGAGAATGTCCCATGTGCACTTGAGAAGAATGTATATTCTGTGGCTTTGGGGTGGAATGTTCTAAAGATGTCAATTAATTCCATCTGGTCTAGTGAGTCGTTTAGGATTGATATTTCTTTGCTGCTTTTTTGTTTAGATGATTTGTCGAAGGGTGACAGTGGGGTATTAAAATCTCCTACTATGATTGTATTGCTATTAATCTCTCCCTTAATGTCCTCCAGCAGTTTTTTTATGTATTTGGGTGCTCCTGTATTGGGTGCATATATATTTACCAGGGTTATTTCTTCTTGTTGGATTGTACCCTTTAGTATTATGAAGTGACCTTCATTATCTCTTGTTATGTCCTTCACTCTGAGATCTAATTTGTCAGATATAAGTATTGCTACCCCAGCTTTTCTTTCCTTTCCATTTGCCTGGAAAACTTTTTTCCATCCCTTCACCCTCAGTCTGTGTGCATCTTTTTTTCTGAGGTGGGTTTCTTGTAGGCAACAGATGTAAGGGTCTTGTTTTCTTATCCAATCTGACACCCTATGTCTTTTGATTGGAGCATTTAATCCATTTACATTTAAGGTTATTATTGATAGGTACTCATTTGATGGCATTTTTATTCTATACCCATGTTCCTTCTTCAATTCCTATTTCTTTATTTTTACAGTAGACCCTTTAGCATTTCTTGCATTGCTGGTTTGGTGGAGATAAATTCCTTCAGTCTTTTTTTGTCTGTGAAGCTCCTGATTTCCCCTTCAATTTTGATTGATAGTCTTGCTGGGTACAGTATTCTTGGATTCAAACCCTTCCTTTGCATGACTTTGTATATTTCATCCCATTCCCTTCTGGCCTGATATGTTTCTGTTGAGAAATCAGTTGCTAGTCTGATGGGGGTTCCTTTGTAAGTAACTTTCTGTCTCTCTCTGGCTGCTTTTAAGATTCTTACTTTGTCGTTGTTGTTTGCCACTTTAATTATAATGTGCCTTGGCGTCTGTCTTCTGGGATTCATTTTGCTTGGGACTCTGCGAGCATCTTGGATTTGTGTGGGTTTTTTCTTCTCTATCTCAGGAAAGTTTTCTGTCATTATTTCTTGAAATACTTTTTCCACGTCTACCTCAGTTTCCTTTCCTTCTGGAACCCCTATTATTCGAATATTATTTTGTTTTGTAATGTCCCAAAGCTCCCGTAGGCTCTCCTCCTGCTTTTTAATCTTTTTTTCTAGAAGCTGCTCTAATTGGGTATTTTTTTCCATCTTGTCTTCTAGCTCACTGATGCGGTCTTCCGCTTCATCTAGTCTACTCTTGATGCTTTCTATTGAGTTCTTCATGGTAGCGATGTCATTTTTCATTTCTTCTTGGTTCTTCCTCAATTCCTGATGGTTCTTCCTCATTTCTTCTTGGTTATTGTCAAATTTCTCTTCCATTCTTTTTAGCCAACCAATAATCATTATTCTGAACTCTTGCTCTGGTAGGCTGCTTGCCTCTGGGTCGTTTACTTCCTTTTCTGGTGATGCCTGCTTTTCTTTCATTTGTGGGGTGTTTCTTTGTCTTCCCATGGTATCTCTTTTCAGGATGTCTGGTTATGTGGTGTTCTTTCTCTTGCGTTAATTTATAGGTGCAAAATACAACACTACCATGTACAACACGAGAGGCACTTAACAGGAATGTATTTACAATATTAATAACCTCTAATAAAGGTAACCCCTAGCGATAGGCAAATTAGGGTATAGGAGAGAAGGAAGGAAGGAAGGTAAAAATAAAATAAAGAAAAATTAAAAAAAAAAAAAGTCAAAGAAGAAATAAAGTAATGACAAAATGAAGTTAGAAAACAGGGAGAAAAAGAAGAGAGAGAGAGAAAGAGAGAGAGAGAGAGAGAGAGAGAGAGAGAGAGAGAGAGAGAGGGAAGAAGCAAACTAAAAAAATGGGAAACAAACTATATATATGTGGAGAAAATTGCCATAGATCAACCACTGAGCCCAGCCAATGCCGGTAACAATACTTGGAGATTAATACAAACTACAATACAATATCCACTATTATTAAGTAAGGTTATGATATACAGAAGTCAAAGAAACAAACAAAAACAGAGGATTTAAAAAAAATTACAAAGCAACAATAACAACACTGGAATAAGCATAACAATTTCACTGAAAAGCACCAATATTCACAATAATCAACCTTCACTCAAACAATGAGAAAAGGATAGAAAGTAGAACCGTTTTTTTTTTTGTGTTTTTTTTTAACTAGTTAATATAGTGCAGAGAGTGATATTTATACACTTGTATCAGGGGTTGGAACTTAGATCTATGAGTATAGTGAGAGCTTTAGCAGGGGGTATACAGAAAGAATAGAGGAAAAACTAAAGCCGGAAAGGGATAGGATAAACTGGAGACTAAAAGGTTAAAGTTTAGTAAGAGAGTGATGGGGTAAAGGTCGAATTGAGATAGGGTTGAATGATGCTATAGTAGAGATTAAAATAGAATGAAGGTTACTCCCAATGTAAAATAAAGACGAAGTAAAATGGTACTGGGGAGGAAAAGAAAAAGAAAAAAAAATTGCAAAATAGCAGTAGTAATAGTGAAGATAGAGATTGAAAAATGTAATAATTGAAAAGGTAAAATCAAGTAAGGAAAAAAGAAAAAAAATCGTTTCTGAAGTAAAAGATGTAAAAAATGAAAATTAAATAAAAAATGTAAAAAATGAAAATAAAATAAAGAATAGTATAATTAGCATAAAATTGTCCAGTAGAGTTCAATCACTTCCTCTGTTATTGTATTTGGTATGCCTGGTTCTTGGATCAGAGAGTCTTGCAGTTCCCAGCTTTCCACTGCACCTCAGTTTTGTAAGGTAGTCCTTAATTTTAGGCAGGCTATATCTTAGTTATTTGTGTCCATTTATTTATTTTTGATTAATTAAAAGAAAAAGAAAAAGAAAAAAGAAAAAAAAAAAAAAAAAAAAAAAAAAAAAAAAAAAAAAAAAAAAAGGCAGTTTGTAGTTCAGCCCTTAGGTGTCAGTGTTACTGGTTTGACCTCCCAGACTTTGGTTGCTCTGGCCCTCTTTCTCTCTGGGGGCGGGCCCTCGCAGCTCTCCCGGGCTACAATATAGGCGGGGCCACGGCCGCTCTGGGGGCGGGGCCTCGCGGCGCTCCGGGCCGAGGTGCTCTGGGCCGCTCTGGGGCCGGGGCCTCACAGCGCTCCTGGTGGCGCGCTCAGGGCCGCTCTGGGGGCGGGGCCTCGCGGCGCTCCGGGCCGCGGTGCTCTGGGCCGCACTGGGGCCGGGCCTCGCGGTGCTCCTGGTGGCGCGCTCAGGGCCGCTCTGGGGGCGGGGCCTCGCTGGAGCAATGGCGCTATCGCAGCCTGAACTCTCAGCCTAGCCACGCAAACTCTGACCTTTCTGTGGGTGGTTGAAGAGCTTCCTTGAATCCACCCGCTTGCTCCGATCGGGGCGCCACAGGTGCTCGATGGACTCCTCGGCTGTGGGTTTTCCAGGCCTCAGAGAAGCTGCTCCCTTCCTGGTAGGGTGGCGCCGCCTTTGCGCTGAGCCCGGAGCTCCGGGAGAAGTCGGGAGTGCTGGCCGCTTGGTCAGGAAAAATTGTCCAGCGGACACTTCCTTACCTTCCTAGAGTGATCCGCTGCCCCTTAGCTGCTAATCAACATTCCCTGAGCGACTCAGATGTTGCTTCTATCTGTTTTGGGACCGGGGTCAGAACAAGTCCGTCTGTTCGGTCGCCATCTTCAAGCTCCGCCCCCTACCCTTTTATTATTATAGATTAGAGGCCTGGTGCACGAAATGTGTGCATGGTGGGGAAGGGTGTCCCTCAGCCTGACTTGCACCCTCTCCAGTCTGGGAGCCCTCAGGGTATGTCCTGCTGATAGCTTTGGCCTGCTCCCCATGGTTCTCTGCTCTCTGTGGGGCCTGCCTGCTCCACACCGAGGCGAAGGCCAAGCAGGCCGTGCTGGGAGCTGCCTTGTCTCTGCAGTCAATCTCCACAGAGGCGATGAGTTTAATTTTCATACTTGCTCCTGATTGGCTGGTGGGCATGGCAAAGTAATGGTCAATTTGCATATTTTCTTTTATTATTGTAGATTGCTAAATTTGATAACAAGCTTACTAATACTTAATATTTAGGCTCATCCATTGTTTCCGTCTATAAAAACAATAAGGCTGCTTGCCTTTTCAGTAGCTTTTTCTTCCTAACCTGCTGATGCTTTCCATTTCTGAGAGATCATTGGTGCTCACAGGGGCTCCGAGGCCAGTCACCTCTTCCAGTGCCTTTGGCCTCTGTGTTGGCACTGGGATGCTTCTCTTTCGAGAAAACCAGGGAAAAATAAGTCTTCCTTTCCCGTTGTCTGGCTGAATGCAGGGCTTCGCCTTGTATAACTTAAAAATTCTTGTTTGTGACCATGTGTTTCAGTTTCTCATAGGATTTGCAAGCTCATTAGCTGTTTTCTGTGTTTGTTCTTTGTTACGATTCTCTTCCATCTTCCACACTTTTTCTTAAATGAATTAGTGCTGAGGCAGCAAGTACTCACATTTTTTTCTTTCTCACTCAGGGTTGGAGAAGACCAAATGACAGTCACATTGTAGTCCTGTGGTTGAACTTTATGACTAAAATGTTTGCCGTAACACTAATTTCCTTCCGAAAAAAGAAAAAGAAAAAACACACAACAACAACAGAGCACACTAAATTCCTTATCTTGCAAAGTTAAAAGCCTAAGACATTCTATCTAAAATTCCTGGGTCAAGAAATAGAGGCTTACATGTGTTTTTCTAACATTATAATATCAACCGCTAGAAAAACTGAAACTGAAAATAAATGTAATAAAAATTGGGAAGAAGGGTATAGGGGAACTCAGTTTCTCACCTTCATAGTGAGAAGTCAGGTGATACATTAAGAAACAGAGTCCTGATGCCCAAAGCATTAAAAGTGGTTATTTTTGAGAAGTGGAATGGGGTGTGTGTGTGTGTGTGTGGTGGAAGAGGTACTTTTAAGTCTTATGTCCTTTCATATGTTACTGAATTTATTACTTGGTGCACATATTACTTAGCAAAGTATATTCTATACAATCCCAATTTATAAAAATAAAAAAGCATAGTTTTATATATGCCCAAATATTAAAAGTGATTATCTCTGAGGAATGAGTTGTTTTCTTCAGTATATTTTTCCGTATTTTGTTATAAAGTGAATATGTGACTTTGATAATCAGAAAAATATTATTATTTTTAAAAAATATGTATTTTATTGATTTTCTTACAGAGAGGAAGGGAGAGAGATAGAGAGCTAGAAACATCGATGAGAGAGAAACATCGACCAGCTGCCTCTTGCACACCCCCCACCGGGGATGTGCCCGCAACCAATGTACATGCTCTTGGCCGGAATCGAACCCGGGACCTTTCAGTCCGCAGACCGACGCTCTACCGCTGAGCCAAACCCGTTTCGGCCAGAAAAATATTATTAAGGGAAAACACTTGGGACCTTCTGGATATAGTCACTTATTTGGCATCAGTATGACTTCTTTATTTATACAAGTACGATAACTTTTTTTTAAAAAAATTAGAGGAAATGTACACCGTATTCCCTTACAAGTTTGTAAGTGTATTAGTAAGGCAGGCCTTCTGCTAAAAATAACAGAAAATCCAGCCAACAGCAACAAACAAAAACAGCTTTATTTTTTCCCCTTCAGGAGGGTAAAGGTGGGCAGTTGCTGGTGGTTTAAGAGATCAGAGTAAAGACATCAGAGATGCCATCTCCCTCCTGCTGCTTCACCTTCATCTTGTTGGCTTTAGCATTCTTACACTTGCCGCTTCAAGCTCTCTCAGTGGCTGGACTAACAGTCAGTCCAGTGCTGTTCAAGGCAAGCAAATGGGAGGGGGCAGCGTCTCAGCCGCGGGTTCCCCTTTATTAGGGCAGCAGCCGCGTTCTCAGCAGCGCACCATCAGAACTCCTTTTATGTCCTGTCCTGTGGAACTGGGTTAGTGTCCGCATAGTGAGGAGGCTTTCAGTCTTTGTAGAGGAGGGGCAATGGGAAAGGGGACTGGGAACTAATATCGTGTTAGCCAACCCGCACGTCTGCCACAAAGAGTTTTGATAACTGTAGTTTTGGTGTTTGACTTAAGCTTCCAATCAGATCTGCAGGAGACACAGCCTGGCTAGAGGGCAGCGTGGAAATCCAGCACGCAGGCTTTCTCTCAACCTTAGCCCCGTGGAGGTGGTTCTAAAATGCAGCCGATTTGTCTGGTCCCCGGGCTTCTAAACTTGTACTCCTTCCTTAAAAAAAAAAAAAAAAAAAAAATGATAGTTTCGTATTCTGAAGAGAGAGTGAATTAGGGGGTATGTTTGCACAACGATCCCCAATTGAACTTGAATCTCTTTGCAGAATCCAAATTGCAGTGTCTAGCCTGTGATCTGAGGATGATGCGTTTACAGTGTATCAATTATGGGAAAGTTTTCATGTTTGTTTTTAAGTCAGTATGCAGTGAAATTGGCCATCACAGGTTTTACAGTGATGAATCCAATAGAGCAACCCAAATAATACTGGGTCAGTTAAAAGTACCCAAATTATATTGTCCAAAGTATCAGGTCTTACACTTATTTGGTTTTTCCTCCACGTATTTAAATGGGTATTACCCTGTAATCTTTTACTTCTCTGTCACTGGCTTTTGTTTTTTTTTAAATGAACACTTGTTAAAATTTTTATTTTACTCACACGATTTGAGTGAATCAGATGTTTTAAGGATTCAAAGGAGCAAAAAATCAAATGCAGTAAAAGAATGTTGAGATGAGTTGCAAATGAGGACAAAACTGGTTTTTGCACAGGAGAAAGTTTGTTAAAATCATTAGTGATAGAGAAGAATCTATAAATCAGTCAGTTAGCTACAACTTCCAGAGAGTTGCAGAGTAGCTCAAAGACAGTGAAGAGAGCTAGAATATAACATTTAGCAAGGGGAACATGAGGAGGATGCATAGTGCTTCATTGACGACAATTGTTCTCTACACACGACTGCTAAAATATAGTACTGTCAAATTAGCCTTGCTTATAAAAGTGTAGGTCTTAATCCGCTGCGTTTATCAACGAATCGATAAACTTTTATCTTACGTAGGTTTTTACAGGTATTTACTCAGCCCCCGCCGTTTTTCCTACGTCCACGTGGCATTACCTATCACCTTGTGCTTTTGAGGAGAGAGAAATTGCCCGTGATCATTTCTCATACTTGGATAAACTAGCTTCTTTAATTATAGAAAAATATGCGCCGTAGGCTGGGGAGGACATGAGGAGGCAGAAACAGGTCACCTGTTGTCATGGGATCCAGCCTAATGAGGGGTAAACACTATTTAAGATGTCCATCTCCTCATCTGTAAAGTGGGGGTAATGGTAGTTTTACCCATCTCCTGAGGGTGATTGTAATGACTGAGTTAAATTATGCGAAAGGCTTAGAATTATACCAGGCACATAGTAAGCGCTTCATAAATATTAGCTGTCATTACTGTTGTTATGGCTCTAGGTAAATGGATTCATATTTGCAAGGAAAGATACCCTACCACCACCAAAAGAAGCCACTGTTGTTTTGAACTGTCGATGTGAAGGCGTTTATTGTCTGAGATCCATGGATGTTTATTTTACTTAATGAATCATTTTGGAAAATTTTTTATTTAATTTTAAACACAGAAGTTTAAAAAACATAAAAGCGAAGTTAATAACAGACCTATGAGGTAATTTTTAGAATCCCTACAAGTGAGGCTCATTGAAGTCCTGCAGTGCTGATGGAACATGTGCTCACATACAAGGAATTGCCCTGGATGGCATAATACACTTAACATTGCAGTGGTAGCCCCCCAGTGCTGAGCTAGCTGAGAAGATAAGACACGCATGACAAATAGGAGAATATGTATGGCAGGAAAAGGGCTCACCCAATGACTGGTTTATCAGTAATGCTTTCCATGTTCAGAAAGCTACCACGTTGATTTGACGTGGGCACAGCCATATATATATAAAGAGCCTTAAGATGTCACTACCATTGTGACCTTGAGTCTCTCAAGCATTCTTTCCAATAAATACCAAGTGTCTATGTCTACCACATTATTATAGCAACCGAGGAAACAAAAGAATGAAACATACCTACTACCCTTGAAACATGCTTATGGAGCGAGATGAAAAACACAGGAATGTGTATGACGCAAAGTCATGCAGATGCTACACTCAAGCTCCGTACCTGTGCCGTGACTGCATAGAGGACAGAAGGAGGAGTTCACCCTGCTGGCAGATGGGCGTGGGGCAGGAAGTGGCATCTGAGTCTGCTGGGAAGCTTTTAGATTGAGAATGGAAGAGTATTCCAGCCAGCGGACCGTGGGCCTACATGTCGAGATGTGTGATTTTTGGAGAGCTTGCTGAGGCATTTTCAGGAAATTCAGGGGTGGCCCTGATTTGGGAGCCTGAATGGTTCCTCACCCTCCTGGGTGTGTGTGTGTGTGTGTGTGTGTGTGTGTGTGTGTGTGTGTGTAAAAATTTAACAGGAGAACAGCACTGTTGAAACTTGAATGTGAGGTACAATTTTTCAGGAAGGCATGTGGAAGGGCGAGCAGTGGGCTGAAGAATGAACCTGAGAAACACCCGCTCTGCTAACAATCGGGGACGGAGAGGAAGAGGAGACCTTCAGGGAAGTACAGCAGGAGCTGTTCACTAGGAAGGAAGAGAGCTAAAATAGTAATGTCATTAGGACCAGGGGACCAGAGGCTTTACAAGAGGAGAGTTCATGTCATCCAGCCGCGTGTCCAGAGGAAATGAAAACTAAAAAAAGGCCGTTGGATCTGACAATGGAAGAATGCCGTGGCCTCAGGCTCAGTGATTGGGGGTGGGGGCGGTGGAAGCGTATTTCTGGGGAAGAAGGAGAGGATGAAGTGTCCTGTGTAAACCATTGGTCTGAAGAGTCTGGTGGTGAGAAGGAGGGCAGGAATAGGAGGAGGACAGCCTGGCCAATGGAGGTTTTTTCTTTAGGGAAAACCGGGTCTGTGCGGTGTGCGATGGCAGAGGGAGGCCTGCTGTGGGGCGGCAGAAAGGAGACTTGATGGGATGCAGTTGGGATAGATGATGTCCTAGGAGTCCTAGGAGAGGGGTTTTGGGAAGGAGGAGAGGCAGACTTTCAGTTAGTCCCCAAGGAAGGAACTGAGCGTGGGGAATGGCCCAGAGAAGGGAGGATTAGTAAGGAAGAGAAGAGGGAAGGAGGGGCCGGAGGATGGCCTTTCTGCCCTTGGAATGCAGAGAGAGCCAGATCAGCTGGGCCTGAGACTTCCTCTTCTATTTATGTATCTGGGAGCATGAATGGAGGAAGTCCCCACCCACCCAGCGTGAGCTGGCCTTGGGGCGGGGCAGGAGGCTAAGGGTGAGGGAGTGGACACGTTATCTCACATCTGCCCAGCCTGCCTACAGTCCACTCCAGCGGCACTCTCTTCCATCCCGCTGTTTTCTTTCTGTGACAGTTTCCCACCATGAGAAAAACTGTCATGTAAAGAGAATATCGACCACCAAATACTCTTAATGTCTTAAAATGCTATTGTTAATACATAGAGATTTATAATCACTTCATTTAGGTGTACTAAGTGTATGACTGGTTTTAATTTTGGAAGTTTAGTTAGTATATAAACTTAAGCCACATTTTTTAAAAATATATATTTTATTGATTTTTTACAGAGAGGAAGGGAGAGAGATAGAGAGCCAGAATCGTTGATGAGAGAGAAACATCGACCAGCTGCCTCCTGCACACCCCCTACCGGGGATGTGCCCGCAACCAACGTACATGCCCCTGACAGGAATCGAACTTGGGACCCTTCAGTCCGCAGACCGATGCTCTACCACTGATATATATTTATATATATATATATATACACACACACACACACACACATATATATATATATATATATATATATATATACACACACACACACACACATATATATATGGAAATATATATCTTTTTATTTTTTACTGAGGGTAGTCAGGGCTCTTGAAACGTGAAGCAACAAGAACCCCCCACACACCAGCTGAGTCTAAGGCAGTGAGGAGCAGTGAGGCAGCAGCAGGTGGGTTGTTCTAGGATCTCAGTGAAGGATCCAGAGGGACTGGTGTCAGGCGTGCTTTCCTCGTCGATCTGCTGGTTCTGGGCGATGCCTGCATGTTCCCGCGGCCTCTGCTCCAAGGTCGGCCCTTGGGTGCTGGCAGCCCCGCAGCACCATGACCCAGGGCCCCAGAGGACAGCAGTCTGGTTCCCACCAGCCCAGCCGCAGAGTGAACACCAGAGCAGGTCCCTCTGTGTCCTGGTCCCGTCCCTGCTGAGCCTGTGGCCAGGGACCTGCCTCCTCGGCCAGGCTAGGGCCTGTTCTGTGGTCAGTTCTTCCAGGAGGGCACCGTGGCGGCCCATTTCAGTCTCATGCATGTGCGAATGTGTGTATGTGAGTATGTGTGTATGCGTGTATGTGTGCATGTGTGTTTGTGAGTATATGTGCACGTGTGTATGTACGCACGTGTGTATGTGAGTGTGCGTGCGCATGTGTGTATGTGAGTGTGTATTTGTTCTCTCCCAAATCGAGAAGTCTTGGGAAGAGTCAGCCTTTGAGGGCTTACATGTGAGTCTTAACAGCTTCTTTATTTTATGAGTTCACAGAGGTATTGTAAAAGCCTTTTTTTCTTTGCTGTTGGTAAAGTGTTTCCATGCTGCGTACCACAATGGACTTGGCCTTCACAAAGATGGAACAACTGTACCTGGGTCGATTTCTGTATAGCGAAAACAAACAGAAACAAAACCACCATCACCACACACACACACACACACACACACACACACACACTCACACTCTCTCTCTCTCTCTCTCTCTCTCTCCCCCCCCCCTCTCATCCTCTCACCCTGGGTACCTAGTTAGGATTATGAAAGTAGCATGATGGAAGAGAAAGTGTAGTGAAACAGATCTGGACTTTTACGATTGTTGGGAAGATTCAAGGTAATTACACAGAGTTGTTGATAAAGTCTAGGCTCCTGTTAAGTGCTTGAGAAGTGATGGCTGTGATAATTCCACTTGCTAAGCATTGGTGCTTTGTGATGGTGAAGAGAACTGGCTGTGGGTCTAGCAGGAGTCCTGCCTTTTAACCTTAACTCTCTCAATAACCAGCTGTGCTAACCAAGATCTAATGCTGTTTGACATCCCGGGCCTGTAACATAGGTACGTGGACTAGAGATCTTGTCTAGCTCAGAATTTCTACTATTTTAATAGTGTAATTTGGGTTACGGAAAAATATTTCAGAAAGGGAATCTTAGCATACTGTCAAGAAAATTAATGATCTTAGTTTTGGAGTTAGATCTGGGTTTAATTCCACCTCCTCCACTCACCAGCAGTGTGAACTTGGACAAACTGCTAAACCTTCTCTCTCTTTTATTTTAATTTTAATTCTGTATTGTTTAAAATATTACCTAAGTCTCATTTTCCCCCCATTGACCTCTCCCTGGCTGCTCCCACCCCCAGCACATGCCCTCACCCCCCTACTGTCTGTGTCCATTGGGTATGCTCATATGTATGCATACAAGTCCTTTGGTTGATCTCTCATCCCTCACCCCCTGCCTTCCCTCATAGGTTGGATAGTCTGTTCGATGCTTCTAAGACTCTGGTTCTATTTTTGTCCATCAGTTTATGTTGTTCATTATACCACAAATGAGTGAGATCATGTGATAATTTATCTTTCTCTTACTGGCTTATTTCACTTAGCATAATGCTCTTCAGGTCCATCCATGCTGCTGCAAATGATAGGAATTCCTTCTTTTTTATAGCAGCATAGTATTCCATTGTATAGATGTACCATAGATTTCTAATCCACTCATCTGCTGATGAGCACTTAGGCTGTTTCCAAATCTTAGCTATGCTAAATTGTGCTGCTTTGAACCTATGTCCTTTCTGATTGGTATGTCTGTTTTCTTGGGATATATTCCTAGAAGTGGGATTAGTGGGTCAAATGGGAATTCCAGTTTTAATTTTTTGAGGAAGCTCCATGCTGTTCTCCACAGTGGTTGCACTAGTCTGCATTTCTATCAGCAGTACAAGAGGATTCCTTTTTCTCCGCATCCTCGCCAGCACCAGTCATTCTGACAGGTGTGAGATGATACCGCATTGTCGTTTTGATTTCATCTCTTGGATGATCAGTGACTTTGAGCATGTTTTCTAA
Source organism: Pipistrellus hanaki (assembly GCF_964339955.1). Classification (NCBI taxonomy): domain Eukaryota; kingdom Metazoa; phylum Chordata; class Mammalia; order Chiroptera; family Vespertilionidae; genus Pipistrellus; species Pipistrellus hanaki. Next base: position 10,298,141 of record NC_140522.1, on the reverse strand, counting down.
TGTCTCGTGGCCTTCTGTATGTCCTCTTCCGACAGGTGTCTATTTAGGTCCTTTGCCCATTTTTGATTGGATTGTTTGTCTTTCTTTTGTTAAGTTGTGTGAGTTTCATATAAATGTTGGAGATAAACCCTTATCGGAGATAACATTGGCAAATAAGTTCTCCCATGCAGTGGGCTTCCTTGTTGTTCTGTTGATGGTTTCTTTTGCTGTGCAGAGCTTTTTATTTTTATGTATTCCCATTTGTTTATTTTCTCCTTAGTCTCTATTGCCCTAGGAGCTGTATCGGTAAAGATATTGCTATGACAAATGTCTGTCATTTTGCTGCCTGTAGCTTCTTCTAAGTTTTTTTTTGTAAACCTTGTCTCTTCATGTACAGAGCAGTAATAATAATATAATACCTACAATAAGGATTTATGCTCATGCAATTTTACTGTAATCAATATTCATCAAGTTCCTTCCAGCTCCAAAAATTTGATATTTTTGTTACATGATAATTTATTTCTTCCATTATTTCTTTTCTGACAAATTCTAGCTGGGAAGATGACTGTAAGTTACAAGTGTATAGTTATAAATGCACCTATCACAGCTCTACATTGTGCCTCTGGTATGCCCCCCTGGAGGCCACTTGGCACAGACTCACCAGGGCCGTTTCGTCACAGGATCTGGGCTCTTAGTGGTATGAGTTCAAATCCAAATCTAACACCTTTCCAATAGCTAGCTTAGCAGTGGATTATGTTGGCATATACCTGGTAAAAGGTAAATTACGCCAGCAAAGAAGAAGTCCACAAACTTAGAAAACAGAAAATCTTCACCATCCATTTGGAAATGAACGATGGACTTGGATCTACCAAGATTCCTACAGTCAGCCAGATCTCACTGCAGATTCCTGTGAAGATCGAAGGCAATAAAGTGTGTAAGCCTTTTAGCACAGTATTTTACACACACACACACACACACACACACACACACACACTGCTCTTTATCTTCTAGGAGTATTTTTTTCTCTCCTTATGATCACTGAGCCACACATAGTCAAGAGCACATGGATGGAAAACACAGTGCAGTTTTTATCCAAGGATTCTACTGGAACCTTATATCTAAATAATGCCCCCAAACAACAACAACAAAAAAACTCACAAAAACTGAAGAAGCTCAACCACATTCCCGAATGAGAATTTCATTTTCTCTTGGCTCTTGGTTTAGTTGCTGAAACCATTTTCCATGCGAATGTGTTTTATATGCCTTCATTCACCACACACTTTCTTGAGTACTCACTCGGGCTCGGTACTGAGAAAAAGAGCCGTGAGCACAGGTCAGCAACACACTTGCTAGTAAAAAAGTAAGCCAATGGCTCATTTAGCTTTCTTTCATAATAACTTTGTAATTGCAAATAGTATTAGAACCTGTGAAATCCATGAAAACAGATTAGTGTACCATTGACTTTTGGGTAGGGTAGATGGTACCCAGCCTAAATTGTCTAACTTTGTTTAATTTGGTGTTTCTGAGTCTTTTTTGACCTATTTAACTCTTTCTCCACTGAATCTACTTTCATAAATACTAGTATCTTAGTATTTATACTAATATTTATATTAGGTTTCTTTGAATGAAAGTGAACAATGTTAACTATATGATATTTATAGGACTGAAATGGTAGCATATCAACAATACTTTATGGTTTTTCCCTACACCGGTGGTCAGCAAACTCATTAGTCAACAGAGCCAAATATCAACAATATAACGATCGAAATTTCTTTTGAGAGCCAAATTTTTTAAACTTCTTTTAAAGCCACTTCTTCAAAATAGACTCTCCCAGCCCGTGGTATTCTGTGGAAGAGCCACACTCAAGGGGCCAAAGAGCCACAGTTTGCCGACCATGGCCCCACACTAATTGGATAATGCCTAGGGCAGGCCCGGTTTATGCCTGTTGTTTCAGTGTGGTTATTAATAGTCTCTTTTGTTAAGTCTCAGAAGTGCCCTGGTTTGGATGACAAATTAAACGGCTCCCCATAGCTGACACTTTGGGATCACTTATGCTCCAGGCAGCTTCTAACTCGGTCCTCACAACCATCCTGTAAGCTTGGTATTGTTTCATCGTCTGTTTTACAGATGGGTCAGCTGAGCACAGAGAGGTAAGGATGAAGTTTGCACAGCCAGTAAGCACTGGGGTCAGGATGCAAACACAGATGCCCTGACCTAAGGGCTCGCTCCTACCCATAATGCAGTTTTGGTGCAGTGATCGCTCAGTGAACACGCCTGCAGGGAGAAGAGCGAGGTTGGAACTTGGAGCATGGGGACATGCAAAGCCAGGAAAGGGATAGGAACTTGGAAGTAAGGGGAGGGCAGGAGCTAAAAGGACTGAACTTTAAGTTGTATAAGGTAGAATTGTGCGGTTTTGATTTTTTCTCTAACCGGAGGACAGAGATAACAAGCAAGTAATGAAATAAACAGGGTAGTTTCATATACTAAGTGCTATGGCGGCAGTAAACCATGGGGTGCCCTGGCCAGAAGAGGGAGAGCTCTGCATGGGGTGATCTTGGAAGAAGCCTTTGAAGAAGTGACTTAGGTTTTAAAGCTTAATTCTAAATTTTATTTTTAAAATTGGTGGTAAGATATGCCTTACAGAAACTGTTCCACTTTACTTGCACTGTCGGTAGCATTAAGTACATTTTCGCTGTGCAGCCATCACTGTGCAGCCATCGTCAGAACTTTTCCATCGTGCAGAGCTAAAGCTTTGAGCCCACCAAACCAGTGGTGTGCAAACTCATTAGTCAACAGAGCCAAATATAAACAGTACAATGATTGAAATTTCTTTGGAGAGCCACATTTTTTAAACTTAAACTTCTCCTAATGCCACTTCTTTAAAATAGACTCGCTCAGGCCGTGGTGTTTTATGGAAGAGCCACACTCAAGAGGCCAAAGAGCCGCATGTGGCTCCTGAGCCGCAGTTTGCTGATCACTGCATTAAACAATCACTCCCCATCTCCTTCTGAATGAGATCACAACAGGAGACAGAAAGGGCTATACTTCTTGAAATAAGAAAGCAGATGGGCCTGGCCAGTGTGGCTCAGCGGTTGAATGTCTGTCCAGGAACCAAGAGGTCGCTGGTTTGATTCCCAGTGAGGGCACATGCACAGGTGGTGGGCTCCACCCCCAGTAGGGGGCATGCAGGAGGCAGCCGATGGGTGATGTTTCACTCTCATCAATGTTTCTATCTCTATCCCTCTACATTCCTCTCTCTAAAAAACCAACAAAGGAAAACGAAAATGGACAGGCAGGAGCTGATTTAGAGGGAGGAGGATAATGCTGTGTCCTGAAGCTCCAGCCTCTGGGGCACCAGGCGCTCAGGATGGAAGGGCCGGAAGTGGAGCTGAAAGGGGAGTGGCTGGGACATCTGAAGGTTCTCTCCCCACTCACCCCTGCAGATAGGCGATCCCTGCACCACCCACCTGTGTTCTCAGGAGACCAACATTCAGTCTTTATATAACCAAGCAAGTGCCAGCATTCTGAAACCAGGGCTGCGGGTGGCTGGTTGACTTGAGGCCCGAAGATGAAGGAAATCTATGTCTGGACTGCAGAGCTCGTGGCTTCTTTCTTTTCTTTTCTTTTCTTTCTTCTTCTTCTTCTTTTTTTTTTTTTAAAAAAAATATATTTTATTGATTTTTTACAGAGAGGGAGAGAGAGTTAGAAACATCGAAGAGATAGAATCATTGATCAGCTGCCTGTTGCACACCCCCTACTGGGGATGTGCCCGCAACCAAGATACATGCCCTTGTCCGGAATCGAACCCGGGACCTTTCAGTCCGCAGGCAAACACTCTATCCATTGAGCCAAACCAGTTTCGGCTTCTTTCCTCTGCTCTCCTCCCAGAGCCCCACAGCAAGGCGTGTCCCGCTCCCCTGCAGATACCTAGTGCCCAGGCCCGGATGGCTCACCTCTGAGCACCCTCGGTGAGCTCTGCCAGGTGGCAAGCCCTGTTTCCCGCCCGCCTCTTTCAGTCGCTTCTTTTCAGAGCCCTGCTCTTAACTATGAACCATCCACCCAAGACCACTGGACATCCGGGGAAAGCCTCCGTAAATGAAGCGTCAAAATAAGCCAACAGAAATAAAGAGGCGGAGGAGGAAATGGCACTTGGAATATTGGGAGAAAGCAGACACCATAGGGGTCATAAGAAAAGAAAAAAGAAAAAAAAAACAACTCTCTAATAATATCAGAGAAATCGCGTATTTCCCCACCAAAATAATAGAGACTATAAAAGCATAAATCCGTGGTTCCCAGCGTGGGGCATTTGCCCCACAGCGGGGCAATTTGACTTTTAAGGGGGACAATTTGAGAGTGGTTATTAACAGCTAATTTTTGGCATTTCTTATGGTTCTAGGGACCTCATATACAGTATATAAATATAGTGACATATGTATGCATTTCAGTTCTCTCTATGTTTTGAAACTTTATTTGCTATTCATATCACTTCGTATTATTATATATATATATTTTAACAATTTCTTAATGATTTCTTCTTTAGAACTTCAACTGTTCTTTTCTTTCTGTCTTTCATGAATGCTATGTCCTTTGGAAGCTGTTTTAGACCAAGTTCATGGCCTTTTAGGCTTCCTCCGAGTGAACAGGAAGGAGCTCACTTTTTGGATCCTAAGAATTAGAAGTCACGGGGCAAGGATGGGGGCATCAGGATGCTAGAGATGCTTAGGTGGGGCGTGGCCAACAGAAGGTGGGGATCCACTGGCATAAATCCACGAGGGGAAGAGAACTGGGTGAGAGATGACAACAGACGAGAGATTTCAACTAAAACGGGAGCGGAGAACCTGGCTGCACGGGTGGCCACTGGGCAGAGCTGGGAAAGCAGGGCCCTGGCCCGTGCCGCGGGTGGCTGTGCAGTCACATTGGTCCTTCCTGACGGGGCGCTTGGCGTTACTTGGGCCAGTAGTTGTTGTCTTTTGAGTAGCTGACACTTTCCCCATCGAAGCTATTAGCGGGCTGTCCACCAGTGGAGAAGTCAGAGCCATCAAAATGCAGTTCTTATCCTAGGGCTCTTTCAAGCGGTCATGCTTTATGTCCACTTTCTTGTTTGCGAGCCAGCATTTCCTAGTGAATAGCTAACGTTTTTCTGGGTGGCAGTGCCGGGGCGTTGGAAGAGATGCTGAAAATAAAATAATATTCAACCTAAAAGTGTGCTCTAAATTTTGTGTGTAGTTTAACACGTGGGCCCAAATACCTGGTGATGGGAGATGGTGTGACTTTGAGTGGTGGTACACAGTGCAGGGCATTGATCATGTATCGTAGAGGTGCACACGTGAAACCTGTGTAATCTCATTAACCAGTCACCCCAATAAATGTAATTAAAATAAATAGAATTTATAGCATCGTCAGTGTAAAAAGGCTTGTTACTTCCTTTTGAGGTAATGTAATAAATGCTTATCAGATTCCCAGCCTAACTTTAAAAGACTTTCCACCAGCAGTGAAATAAGCATTGATGAGTTCTCTGTATATTTAACTGCTTTGTGTAGTATTTTCCTACGAGGTGGCTCTAGGATTAGTCAGACAGACTTGAATTCCAGTCATGCCTGCCATCTTTCTGCTGTGTAACCTTGGATACATTATTTAGTATTTCCGAGTCTCAGTAAAATGAGATAAATGGTATGTAACTCTGAGGGTAACTTGATTACATGGAATTAAAATAGATAAAGCACTCAGCCTCCCTCCTCGGACCCTGTGGGGTCAATAAATGTTACTTCACGTTCACGTTATTGAATGTATTAAGAGGGAATACTATTTTTCTAGGACTTCACAGAAGTGCAAGCCAACGGAAGACATGGAGCATTTTTGAAATGGAATACCTGTGTTTTTAAAGTTTTGCTTTATTGATGTGCAGTTCATGTCCTCCTCTGGCATTTGCTACAGAAAGAGCATTGGAATGGGACTAGAAAATTAGGGTCTAGAAGCTTTGACCCAATGAATGGTAGTTTGTTACTTCCCCACTTTGGTCTCATGCCTGATTTTCAAGGTGATAGTGTGCTTCTGCACCATCATGAGATGATCCTGTGGCCTGTGAGGCTGAAGAGACCTTTTGGACCTGGCTTTCAGGGGGTGTTGAGACTTGGTGTACAGCTATTGTGATAAACTCAGTTAAACGTGTTTGGAAGGCTCACGATTGGGCATTGCTAGACTAACAGTTGGCCTTTTCATTGGAGAACAGTGCTAGCTATGAAGCCCATCCTGGAATGGAAATATGCCAGGTGTGGCCATTGCTTTTCTTCCTAAAGAATTAACCTTTATTTTCAAAGTCATGGATTTTACAAATGTCCTTGCAATCTTCTTCCTTCGAACAGTTGTGGGCATTCTTATTCCTGGGACGATCTGGGGTGTGCAGGTTTTAATGGTTTATTATGCTAATCTCAGCTCAGTTGTCACTACAGAGGATGCCCTCTCTGCCCTAGGCTGGATTCTGTTCTTTGTTTACCGGTAGCTTTCCCGTAAACCACGTAAGTCTGCTTTCCCATCTTCCCAGCTCAACCGAAAGCTCTCCTAGGGCAGCGGCCGTCTCTCTTGCTCACTTTCATCTATACTGTCTGGCACATAGTTGACATTCAGGACATATATTTTGAATAAATAAATAAATTGTTTTCGTACAAATATTTAAAAAGTAGAAATATAATGTTAAATAAAAGCATAAAATACATACGATAGCCTTTGCTGTTACCAAACAGTGAAAGAATAGTCAAGGTGGTTGTATAAATGACTTTTATTATTGTTTGTGCAAGAACAGTGAACATTCCCTGGTACAGGAAGCAACTTTTAAAAACTGCTGGCAGAACCAAGCAGTCAGACTGTCCTTGACCCTCAGATCAAATGCTTCAGAGCTCGGGTTTCCTTAAATCTTCTTCAGGCTGGAATAAACATTTTGACACGATGAAAGACTGACGCTGTGATTTTGGGTCTCCATAAACAAAGAGCTTAACAAACTTGCTAAAACAAAACCCCCCAAACGTTCTAATTTTTACTGGTTCCATTTTTTTTTTTTTTTAAAAAGTCCATTTCCTTTCAAGTGCAGGGCACTTCAGCCCGAGCTCAGCTGTATTAGCAGATAAACATGTTGATTCATTTGGCCCAAAGCTATGGAGCGAGTGCCCGAGGGGCACAGCCTGTTCTTTCTCCCTTCCCTGTGGCAGCCTGTTTTTCTTCCTCTCCTTCCTCCCTGTGCCGGAGGGCCTGTGATGAGTTCACCTGCATTGCTTAGGAATTTTCTTATTTTAATTCTTATCTTAATGATAAGCTATGCTTCTGGCTATTCCAGTGAGAGTAACTTTACTATCTCTTTTACTTCCTGCTTTGTTTTGAGTCATGACTATTGTTATGCGTCAGAGGCATTTTCAGGTGTGTTTCGTTTTGAGCGTGGCCTTGATTTTGTGTCTATATGCAGTGGTGTTGGGGTAAGAGATATGCTCACGTACAATGAATTATGATAGAGGTTTTATGAAGTATGTAAAGGAAAACTGTAAATATGTTTTTATTGATTTCAGAGAGGAAGGGAGAGGGAGAGAGAGAAGCATCAATGATGAGAGAATCATGGATTGGCTGCCTCCTGCACTTTCCGCACTGGGGATCCAGCCTGCAACCTGGGCATGTACCCTGACCGGGAATCGAGCCATAACGATTCCTCTTGGTTCATGGGTCCATGCTCAACAACTGAGCCATACTGGCCGGGCTAAATACATTTTTTAAGAAACCAAGGATGATGGTTGCGATTTTGTGATAGTTTTTAGGAAATAACCAAAATATGGGGCTTTTACTAATGTATAAACCCCAACGTACTTGTGTGTTCAGCTTATATTGTTTCCTGTGTGTTTTATACCATGGGAGGTGTGGTGAATATGCAAAGATTAATAAGAAACATGCTCTGCTTTTACCATCTGTGTACCGTTTCCCAAAGCGTACCCCATAAGTAGTTAGGTGTTCTCCAAAATAGACTTTGGTCATTGTAAAAGCTTTGGAAATAATTGGACTGAACAGAATAGAAGGTTTCTTTGGTATAGAGTTTTCAAAAGTGTACGTTGTGAAATTTTCAAAAGCAAATATACTTTGTATGATCGTCCAGAATTCTTTGGAAACTTGTGGGGCTGGGGGAGAGGCTCTGAGGGGAGGGGCAGGTGGGGGATGGGGTCATTGGTGTGTGCTGGAAGAGAATGAGTAATGTGCCGGGGAACACTCTTTGGGAAACATTGGCCTAATGTAACATGTTTATTCTAACCCAATAGTCTTAGAAGCAGGAAGGCTGTGGAGCAGGAGTGCCTCTAAAATGCTCAAGAAAGATGATATCTAAACTAGGGCTCAAACCTGAGGGTAAATTGAAGATATTTTCAGAGAGACAACGTCTAAAAATTTTATTTCCCACAAACCCTCGGGAAGCTAAGGAAGGAACTCCACCAAAACAAGGGAATATATCAGGAAAGGGGAAGGCCTAGGGGAGAAGAAAGGGTGGAAGGAACGCCCAGAATGGTCGCTGGCCCGCCGGCCCCGGGCACCCTGTCCAGGCTGGAGCCAGAAGACAGGGAGATACAGTTGCTCAAAATCTGACATGAAGGAATACATTCAAAGAGATTTGTCAGGTTGGAGAGTCCGGTTTAATTAGGGATAAATATATAATAGGTGAGTGTATAGGAATAACTACATAAAAGCTAAGTAGCCCGCCTGGTGTTGCTCAGTGGTTGAGTGTCAACCTATGAACCAAGAGGTCACTGATTCGATTCCCGGTCTGGGCATGTGCCCAGGTTGCAGGCTCAATCCCCAGTAGGGGGCATTTAGGAGGCAGCGATCAATGATTCTCTCATCAGTGTTTCTATCTCTTTCTCCCTCTCCCTCTCAAAATCAATAAAAACACATTTTTTAAAAATGATGTAAATGAGAAATTAGACAATTATTGATTCTAAGGAAGAGAAAATGTTATGCAGAAAAAGGTAATTACTGTTTACTACTTGACTCAGCCCTGAATGTCTATGTAGTCATGAGGATTTAAGCTTAAATAGTGAGCTAATGAAAGCATTTAGACAGTGGGAGTGGACAGTGGGGAGGGTGGAAGAACTAGGAAACAGCTCAATCTTAAACTCCATCACCAGACAATCACTAGATAATACCATCAGCTGACCTTTTAAGAAGCAATAATGCCCATTACATCACTTAGAGCTATGAGGATAAATTCCAGAGTGACTGACTAAAGGAAGTTTTTGGGAAAGGGCATTTGGAGAGAGGGCTGGGGACTAGTTTTCCTTAACAGACCTTGTAGATGTAGTTGATTAAAAGGAAAAAAAAAAAAAAAAAAAAAAAAAAAAAAAGGCCCTATGGGTGTGCAACATTTATTTCTGAAACTTTAGACCTTGGAGATTCCATTCACTTCAGCAGGTTTTTTTCTAGATCTTCATTTTCCCAATTGCTTTAATTTCTCGGTTAAATGTTTCGTTAGGTGGCTGTAGTGTGGAATTGGGTTTGAAACCTGGAAATCACCTTGTCATTCCCTTCATTAGTTAGCTTCAAAGGCCTGATGTGGGGGTGAGGGGGTGGCTGCCAGTCCTCCCATATCAGCCAGTCCAGGACCAACCCTCTCCAGTCCTCCCTCATCCTGCAGTGCTTTCCTTCTGTGCCCCTCACTTCTCAGTGTCTTCCTGTCAGCTGTGTGATGCTTGTTGCACTGTACTGTGTTTCACATCGGTACTTACCTGGACGCCCCTGCCCCTTGCCTGCCTTCCTTTCCTCTCTGTGGCAGCTTCCATGAGCGTTTCGGCAGCCGGGATGCTTGTGTGGGTAGAAGCTGCTGTGCTGTGTTCATGTGTCTCCCCAGAGCATGGATCTGGGGGCTGAGCCGGCCTGTGGGTGGCGGCCAGGTTGAGGAATGCTGTCACCCTCCGGCATTTCTGGTTCCCCGGCTTCTAATCATTCCTGTCATCTCCACTGCCAGTGCTTTTAATAACTGCAGGGTTCATGATCGACTGATTGACTTCCGTGAGATGCAGAGCCCTTAATGGGATGTCACAATTAAGTTACTAGTTAAGTTCTGCTGACCTCAGCAGAAGAGGGATCTATATGGAGGATGTCTGCGGTCTCTGGAGGGATGGGGAGGCCAGGCTGCGAGGATTGGGCCGTACAGCTGGGAGCAGCGCCTCCATTCCGAAAATAGCTGGAGAAGAACACTCAGTGACTGAGAACCCTGCTCCGGAAGCTTGTCCTTCTTTATTACACTAGCGTCGCTATTTCACTCTTTAATGATAAACCTGTGAGTTAAGAAATTATTTTTTAAAAAATATGTTTTATTGATTTTTTTACAGAGAGGAAGGGATAGGGAAAGGGAGTTAGAAACATCAATGAGAAAGAAACATCGATCAGCTGCTTCCTGCACCCCCCCCCCCGGGGATGCTCCCGCAACCAAGGTGCATGCCCATGACTGGAATTATTACTTTTCTTTTCTAGTAGGGGCTGATGTGGGGGAAAACACTGGGATGACTGGATTTGTATGGCCCCAGATTTTACATCCAGAGCTGGGCAGAGAGAGGAAACACATTTTCAGGAGTTGAAAGTACAGGTTCAGTCTGCTTTATGCTTGAATACCCCTTTCTGAGCAGAGCTGGAGGGTAGCTGCAGGTCAGTGCATTTCCCCAGGGTGTCTGGTTGAAACATAATTTCGATCCCTTGATTCAAACCCTCCACTGGGTTCTTGTCTCACGTAATGGTAGTTCTTCATTCCCAGTTTGGACCCATTTTATTTCTTTTTTTCTTGCCCTATTCCTCTGGCCAGGACTCTGGTACTATCCTATATAATAAAAGCCTAATATGCTAAGTGTCTGGTCATCTGGTGACTAGTTGACTGTTGAACCAATCAAAGCGTAATATGCTAATGATATGCTAAGGCTGTTCAACCGCTTGCTATGAAGTACACTAACCATCAGGGGGTAGATGCTCTGACCAGAAGGTTAGTTTACTGCCGGGGTCTGGACAATTGGGACTGAGCAAGATGGGCTGGACATGCCCTGGAGCCTTCCCTCGGTCCCTCCCTGTCCCAATCGTGCACTGGTGGGGTCCTTCAGCCTGGCCTGTGTCCTCCCGCAATCTGGGACCCCTCTGGGTATGTCAGAGAGCTGGTTTTGGCCCAATCCTGCAGACCACTCCTCTTGGGTGGGCACCTGATGCAGGGTTCATGGCTGGCAAGCACTATGGCGGCAGCACCAGCCTCTGGACTGGGACTAATTGGGCATGAGGTAGGTGCACTGGGGCCGGGATGAGTGGGAGCAGCAGGTAGGAGCTGCAGGCAAGTGTTGGACTGCGGGTTTCAGCCTGATCCCTGCAGGCCACCCCAAGAGACCCCACCCGTGCACGAATTCGTGCACTGGGTCTCTAGTCCCATATAATAAAAGGCTAGTATGCAAATCGACCGAATGGCAGAACGAGTGGTCTCAATGACACACACTAACCACCAGGGGGAAGATGCTCAGTGCAGGAGCTGCCCCCTGGTGGTCAGTGTGCTCCCATAGAAGCCCTGAGCCGGGCTCACAGCTGGTGAGTGCAGTGCATGGTGGTGGTGGAAGCCTCTCCCCCCTCCGTGGCAGTTGGACATCCCTCAGGGGCTCCTGGACTGTGAGAAGGTGCAGGCTAGGCTGAGAGACCCCCTACCCGCCCAGTGCATGAATGTTGGTCCATTGATTTTTAGAGAGAGTGGAAAGGAGGGGGAGAGACAGAGAGAAACATCAATGTGAGAGAGACACATGGATAGGTTGTCTCACAGATGCACCTTGACCAGGGCCGGGAATCAAGCCTGCAACTGAGGTACGTGCCCTTGATTGGAATCGAACCCAGGACCCTGCAGTCTGTGAGCCGATGTTCTATCCACTGAACCACACTGGCCAGGGCACCTGTGTCTTCTTCATAGTCATCTGGAAGCCGCCCTGCAGCTCTGCGGGCCCAGTGGGGGACCCTCTCAGAATATCCGTGTGTGTCTGCATTGGGTCAGCTCCGCCACAGCAGCTGCTCAGAGACACTCCTACCAGCGCTAGGTTGGCTCTTTCTTTCTTTCCCCCTCCCACCTTTGCCTGTAGCATAGGGGCCATCCCTCACATAGCTTTTACAGCCTTCAGTGGAGACAGACATGCGGGAGTGTAAGTAACGTAAGACGGAGCAGAACAAGTGAGTTAGGGGTCCGCACGTGAATCTGGGGGAGACACAGACATTCAGCCCACAGCGTGATCCCACACAGTGGTCATGAGAAGGAAATCGTGTGTGGACAGGACTGAACACCGTGCCTCCAACATAAAAAGTACTGCGCCCCTCTAACCTGTCATCATTGTCCTTCCATTGAGTTGGCATGTGCGTCTTGCATGTGGGGTGATGGAGGAGCTTGAGAAAGCCTTGGCGGTTTGGCCTTCATGTATGGAGAGTGTGTGGGGACATGTGGCAGCAGAGCAGGATCACAGGCTAAAGGAGGAGAAGGCATGTAGATTTAATACCGATGCTAAGAGTGAAACAGAACCCTGAATATTCTTTCTGTGTGCGTGACCCTAGAAGGCAATTCCTAATTTGTTTGTATTCAGCTCTTCGTTTTGTTTTCTCTGATTCCGTTGGACAGGTTGAGTTTCTTTTTCTGAGCCAAGAAAGCAGAAGTACAGCTTAGATCTTCAGCTACAGACAATACTGAAGTTATTTTGCTGGATTTTGAAAAGCTCTGTTTCAAACATTTGAATCCTAGACATAGTTATGGAATAGACATGATAATCTATTCCTACCCTCCAGTTCTTAGCTGTAGGCTTTCTTCTCTCTAAGTTAGTCAATAAGGGACTTATTTTATTAGCCTTTCTAGGATGATGAAGAATCTCTAACTCTTTGATTTTGGGCAGTAACTGTCTCCACATTCACATTAGGAGAGTCCTGGGTGAGTTATTAGAATCTGGGCTGGGACTGGGGAAAGAGGTGGGAGTGGGTAATAGGTAGTATAAAGCGTGAAATATGAATCTGGATGTTGCCATGTCTTGGCGAGGTGTGCAGAGACAGTGACACGGCGATGAGGCCTGTCTGTATGTAAATTGTATTAATTTATATGGCCCGGCTATCACACCATCTGCTCTGTGGTTTGGTGAGAATTCACACCATGACTCGGCAGCGAGGAGTTTGGGAAAAAGGAAGCAGCTGGTTTTCCCCAAGTTCATCTCTTCTCCGGTGAGAGTGGTCAGAGATGCGGCGTTAAACTGGGCTTGGGGCTTTTATTTTTGTCTTAATAACAAAAATCTAATCAATGCTGTTTTACTTGTCACAAGCAGACAGATTTGCCCTGGAATCAAACGAGAGAAAGAAAACAAGGAAACTTATAGAGAGATTGCCCCTAATGAACATTAACGTAAAATAACCATCAAGCAAGAAACATTTGCTATAATACGCTGTGTGCACAAGATCAGCGTTGCTATAATACCTGTGTGATAAGCAGAGCTGCGGTTCTGCTCAGTCAGTACTGCAGCCACGATACAAACGACGGACAGCCCAGCAGGAAGGGTGCCTGTGAAAGTGGCACCTGGAGAGATGAGACAGGCTCTGGTCCCTCTCTCTGGCAGGTGTCTCTCTTTCTCGTGTAGGAATAACCACAAACTGGTATGCTGGCTCACCGGTGAATTTATCCATTTCCCGTGCATTCGTGTTGTGGGGTGTGCTCGCTGAGACTAACCTCAGTTCTGTTATGAAGTAGAAGGTCTGTCTCCAGGACCCTGTCTCTGCTTGTTTCTTATCCCTTCTGCCTCTTATTGAGCAGCTGCCTTCCCAGGCCTGGCCCCTGACGAACCGCTATCAAGCGAGATCCCAGTCCTTTTGGGCCTGGACAGGTTACAGGAGACACACGAAGAGCAGAGTACGTTCATATAGTTAGAGCGTTTGAACATCCAAACAGTAGGTAAGACTTCAAACATGGATGTCTATCGAGGGAATATTTTTAGAGAATATATTTATGCTAGAGGCCCAGTGCACGGATTTGTGCATGGGTGGGGTCCAGCAGGCCCACCCCATTCAGGGCCAATCGGGCCGGCAGGCCTGGGGCGGGGGGGGGGGGGGGGAAGAGGATGCGGGTGGTTGGCCGCTGGTCCCTCCCCCTGGTCGAATTCCCTGTCGACCTCCATGTCAAGGGGACAATTTGCATATTAGCATTTAATTATATAGCATTATTGTTGAGGTTATTTTTGTTGTTGTTTTTACTTCTTAAATCACAACCAGTTGCCAGGTAGGAAAGGAAATTAACATAGTCACAGGCCTGCTTCAGGCCAGAGTCTGGGTTTGTGTGCGGCCCTTGATCTACACAGTATCATTGGATCCCACAGAGGGCAGAACTCAGCATTCTTTCTCACCTTTTACAAAAGAGGAACTGAAAGAGGCACCTAGAGGTGAGGCACCCTTCCTAAAAGAGGTCACGGTGGAGGCACATCTTAAAATCAGACTTTTCAAACTCTAAGCTTTTACTTCCACCACCGTCCTGCCACGGCCTTTCCATCCTCTGTCTTACCCACGCTTCACTTTGGTGAATGGCCCGTATCTTGCCATCCCATAATGCTCTGCAGGTGGATCCTCGCCTGCCTTGCGAATCACCCTGGGCTCTGTTGCTTGTGGTTGCTCCGTCTCGAACCTTTTGTTGTGGTTTTGGCGGGGAGCATAGAAATGCCTTATGAGAGGGATGGCCGACAGTCACAGCATTCATTTCTAAACACACTTGTTAGGTGTGTTTGTTTGCTTTGGATGGAGCAGCTTGCCCAACTCTGAAGTTGGTGCTTAGAGCGCGGCGGCGGCCGTGAGCTCTGTGTGAGCTGTGATGTTTGGGACTCGTCAATGCAAGATGAGGTTTCTTGTTGATGACACTAGTGAACAGATGTGAGCAGGGTGACACACAGGCTGACAGTGTCCATTCAACAAGGAGTTCGAAGGGCTGCCCATGTCACAGAGCTGAGCTGAGCTCTATACTGAGCACAACCTGAAAACCAGGGTGTCTGCCAACACAAGCCTGTCAGGTAGCCAGTAAGTGCACTGCAGGAACTGCAGTAATGGGGGGGGGCGGGGAGTGTAGGAGGAAAATCGGGGGGATAATTAACTATGCTTGGGGCACCCTGGGAAAGGTGCAGAGAAGTTATAGTTTAAACTGAAGCATAAGGGAGAGGGAGAGAGAGATAGACACATCACTAATGAGAGAGAATCATTGATCAGCTGCCTCCTGTACACCCCACACTGGGGATTGAGCCTGCAACCTGGGTATGTGCCCTTGACCGGGAATTGAACCGTGACCTCTTGGTTCATAGGTTGACTCAACCACTGAGCCACGCCAGCTGGGCAGGCTTGACTATATTTGTGAGAAACTCCGTGGTCTGCTTGTCCACACACAGTGTGTGCACAGACAGCACACACAAATGCAGTGCAAAGCTTGGATACTTAGCCTTTCCTCAACCACATATAATCATGTGTGTTCTCCTCACCCCCCTCCACATATATCTTATCGAAGGCTTCTCTTGTAGATGCTCATTTGTTTCCCTGTATTTTCCTGCTCTCAGCTCTTAAATTTCTCTTGTTTTGAAAGCAGCAAACTGATTCCTGGGCGGTTCTGGAAAGTCACATTAGCGTTGATTGCTCTATTTCTGAATTCTTCGCTACGTGTAGTCGTGAGGGAGGGATCGCAGTGGTGGCGGGGAAGGATGGAGAGAGGAGCGTAATGGAGCCAGGCACCTGATTGCTTTATCGCTTTCACTGTCACTCGAATGGTTTTCTTCTGCTTGGCATCATCTGAGGACCAAGGGTGTGGCTGGCTGTGTTCTTGAGCTGAAGAGGCAGCTCGGGGACGGCGTCTGGAGGGAAGCTTTGTGTTGGGTGGTGTGTTGTTTTCTGGCCCATTTGGGCCGTAAGGCTTTGGGTTCCCTCTGATTCAGTATTCACACGCATGCTTATCTCTGTTTCCCACGTGCACGCCGGTTCTCCCAGGCGCGTTGGCCGATGTTAAAGCAGTTCCGTCCACTTGTCAAGGTGGGGGGTTTTACGAGATAGCCCTGCGTCAGAAGTTAGGGGAGCTGAATTCCGGTTCCCCTTGGCCTCTCAGTAATTCGTTTCATGCCTTTGGCCTCAGCACTTAATCTCCGTGGGTCTCAGTTACTTGTGCTTTAGATAACGGGATAGGATAATGCTCTCTGAGGTGTTGCTCAGCTCAAAAACCTCATCATTTTAATACTGACAGGGGCATTTATTGAACTACCCAGTCTTTATTGGGTCCTTCCCACATTTCAAATCCTGTGCTAGATGTAGGCAAAAAGAGGCTCTGGACGATGGGCATATAGATCGATGGAAGAGAAATAAATCCAGAAATAAGCCTGAACATCTCTAGTCAATTGATTTTCATTAACGATGGCAAGACTATTTAATGGAGAGGAATAGTCTTCAGCAGGTGATGCTGGGACAGCTGGGGTCCTGTATGCAAAATAATGAAATTGGTCCCCTACCTCACACTATATAAAAAACAACTCAGTGAATCAGAGATCTAAACATCAGAGCTAAAAGTATAATATTCATAAAGAAAATGGGTAATTCTTTGTGACCTTGAACTGAGTAAATGTTGTTTTAGCTTTGACATCAAAAGCACAAGCAACCAATGAAAAATTGATAAATTGGGCTTTATCAAAATTAAGAAAAACTTTGATGTGTCAAAGAACATTGTTAAGAAAGTGAAAAGCTGATCACAGAATGGGATAAAATATTTGCAAACCATTTATCTATATATATAAAAGCCTAAGCGACCGGCCGGCCAATGAATCTCAGAGGGAAGGGGGGAGGGTGGGAAGAGATTAACCAAAGACCTTATATGCATACTAGAGGCCCAGTGCACAGATTTGTGTACTGGTGGGGCCCCTCGTTCTGGCCTGTGGGGATCAGGCCAGAACCAGCTCTCTGACATCCACCTGAGGCATCCCAGATTGCAAGATGGAGGTATGTAGGAGGCATCCCATTGATGTTTCTCTCTCTCGCCCTCTCTCTTCCTTTCTCTCTCCCTGGTCATTCCCATATTTTTTGAACAAAGTGTTGGTGAGACGAGGGAGACTTTGGGATGCTCACACATTGCTGGTGGGACTGCACAGTGGTGCCGCTGCCTCGGAAAAGAGTTAGTTCCTGAAACACTTCAATATCGAGTTAGCATATTTATCTGGAAGCTGAATCCTCTTCAGCTTCCTCTGCTAACAAATCACTAGGCCAGAATATTCCTATTCTTCCTCCAGTCTCCTAGGTACATGCTATTCTAGAATTTTTTATTATTATTGCCTATTCTAGGCATTTTTCCCCTTGAGAGTAGAAACTTCCTGACTACTCTTAGGTCAGCTAAGTTCTCCTCTGTGATTCCCTAAACCCCAAGAGTTTCCACAGTCAAGATGATCTGTTTACACTCTTCCTCAGGACAAATCAGGCTCTTTAGGGACTAAGATTGGATTTTATTCAGGGCTGTAGCATAATATATGAGACATGGTGATAATGCTCATTGAACGGTAATTGAGTTGAACTCCTAATCTCTTCACCTGCATTCCTGCAATTTCTACTTAAGGTTTTGTTTCTCCCTTGAAAAATATCTCCTGTAAAGTAACCCAAACCCTCTGAGAATCAAATGAAAGCAAGAGTCTCTATCAATGTACCCTAAATTTCCATCATAGAACTATTTCCATCATAGAACTAATCTAAAATTACTATATATCACTTTATGGTTTCTCCCCCGGAATGTATCCTCAATGGTCGTAGGGACCATGTTAATCTGGTACACTTTTGTGTACATTAACATAACCTTACACACAGTAGGACCTTAAATACTTATTGCATGTGAATGGGTACCCTACCACCTCCCCAGTTGAGAGCAATGCATTTATACATAATACACATAATTTCACAGACCTTACAAACCTTAGACTTTGCATCTCTGCCCTACTGTTAGCAGACTAATCTTTCTAAAATGGGACTTTTATTAATGAAAAGGTCCGTCAGACTCCTGTGCCAGATATGAGATAGGCTCTTGGAGTGCAAAGGTGAATAAGAACATCACTCCTGCTGCCGATGGAATTTAGAAATAAAGAGGATGAGAAGCTTCAGTCTCCTTGAAGGTCAAGGAGAGCTTCCTGGAGGACAGCTGATATCTCTGAGGGGGTTTTCTAGAACTGTTTCCTTCCCAGTTGCCATTGTCCTTATCAGCTGGCACTGTCCCCCACCCCCTCACCACTCACTCCCCTCCTCTTCCCCCCCCCCCCCCGTCCCCCCTGCCACCCCGGGCTGCTGCTAGGGAGTCAAGAGGTCCCCGAGGGTGCTCTTGGCTGTCCTAAGGCCACCCTCACGCTGATTAACTCGAGCTTTTCTGCAATCAAAGGGGTAACTTTGGAATGAGGATCTAATTCCTTGCTAGAGAAAAGAGTATTTTTAGGTTACCCATCAGCCAAGATGACTGAAAGGAGAAGTCAGCAGCATCCTGCATCTTTACTGAAGCCCTGGCGAGTTTTCGCCGTCTGTGGTTTGATGTTGGTTTGGTTGACAATGGCATCAGGAGGCATGAGCACTTAGCAGCACTAAAATAGTATATAATTTATGTATTTATTCTGTTTATTTTCTCCTTCGTTCCCATTTCAATGTGAGCTCCATGAGAACACGACTTTCTCAGGTTTGTTCTATGAATGTTTGTTGAATGCATTCTTAGGATGTCATTGGTGGTGGTAGCCGAGTAGTTTAAGTAAAAGAGGATAGAAGCTGTTTACCTGGTTGAGGATAGCCTTGGCTGGTAATTCCAAATCAAGCAGGAATAGGTTTTTCCCCATTTGGAAAAGTTTGGTAAAGAGAATATTTACGAGAATTTTCTTCTTAGTCACTTTTTGCTTCTTTTTACTACTGGTAGCTTGTAAAATTCACATGACTTTAGCTTTCTTTTTTGTAATTTATATAAGTTTTGTAATTTATTACTGTAAGTCATATAATCACAACATGTTATGGCTCTTTCGATTCTTAGGGAAAATGAAAATTTTAGGAATTCTCTTCTTTAACCTGAATGCAGCTGTGAAATGATATTAATAAGTGGTTTTAGACCTCAGATAATTTCGTTTTTTAAAATGACTGAGCAAGTGTGCACCAAAGTAAATGTATGTGTAAATGACTTTACATTATTCAAAATTCTAGAACTAGACATCTGTCTAATGGATGCTGGTCTAAATGTTGCTAAATGATTAACAGTAATTAAAAGGTTAAATATAAGCTGAAGAAAGCTTTGAATTTTGAAATGTTTGCAACAGCAAGTAATCTGACTGATGGAGACATTTTTGTCAAAGTTGAAAAAGTTAGAGCTAATTAATTTCTTGGGAGACATATGATGAAATTGTAGGTGTGATAACATATTTCAGTAACATATGGTAGTTATGGGGCACCTTTCTAATGACTGAGCAGCCATTTAAATATAGACTTTTTTGGGGTATTTTTCTTTAATTTCCCTTCTTACTGAATTTTTTAAAACTAATTTTGTTTTCTAGAGGTGAGTAGTCAGGATTTAATGATTTATATTTAAAACATTACCATGAACTTGTAATTCTAGTCTAAATGGCACAAATTTTAATAAAAAAGTTTTCTTAAAACTATAGCCAATACATGGCTGGTGTGGCTCAGTGGTTGAGTGTCGACCTAGGAACCAGGAGGTCACGGTTCGATCCCTGGTCAGGGCACATGCCCAGGTTGCAGGTTAGATCCCCAGTGTGGGGTGTGCAGGAGGCAGCCTACCAGTGATTCTCTCTCATCATTTTCTCTCTCCCTCTCCCTTCCTCTCTGAAATCAATTAAAACACACACACACACAAACAAAAAAAACTATAGCCAATCAATTTGCCCTTAGTATATGCACATATTATGCTTATATTACTAAGTAAATCCAATTATGGAAGTATACCCTCTACACACATTGTACAACTCAGATTATCCTAGACTGAGGACCAAAAAAAATGTTCAGTGGCCATCTTTGTTTTACAGCACAGATAGGTGCATATTTGAAAAATTTAGCTGTATTTTTCCCTTATAAAGATTCACTGTTTGCATTTTGCCTAATTTCCTTCCTTCCATTCTTGCTTTCTGAATATTGCTTGATTATGACAACAGATTAAAGAGAGAATTAGCCATTGTTATTAAAATAGTATCTAACACCTTCATAGAGGAAATTTTGAGTTAAGGATTTTGCAAATAGAAGCAATTAAGTAGTGAATTATAGTTTTCATTTTTCAAAGTTGAATTTTAGCACAATCTCTGTGATTATAATATGGGGTATAAGTCTCACATTTCCTAGCTGTCATTCAAAAATACCCACATGAAGTGAGAGTTCCGGATGGAAACACGGCTGGGTGCTCCAGAGGCAGCCACTGGAGGGGTCACGTGACCTGCTCTCAGTCTCAGCATCCTGCCGAGTAGAGGGATGAGTGGGAAAGGCAGTGAAGCTCTGCTTTGCAGGTCTTCTGATGTCAAAGCGACAGTATTCATGTTTTAAAGGAAATAAGCTGAGCCCAGCAGGTGTGGCTCAGTGGTTGAGCCTTGACCTTTGAACCAGGAGGTCACTGTTGAATTCCTAGTTCAGGTACGTGTCCATTTCTGGGTTGCGGGCTCGAGCCCCAGTAGGAGGTGTGTAGAAGGCAGTCCATTAGTTATTCTCTCTCATCATTGATGTTTCTCTCTCTTCCTCCCTCTCTCTTCCTCTCTGAAATCAATAAAAAATATTATATTTTAAAAAAATAAAATGAAATATGCTGAAAGGGAATATAATTTTAGACCTCAAAGGAAAGATGATGTACAAATTCTAGAATTATTAATGAGATAACTATAGCATTTCTTTGGTTTCTAATCAGGACACTATTCCAAATATTGTTGTATTTTTTTTTTTTAATATGCTTGCTTTAAAATTTTGCTTACACTAGTTAGAGGGTCTAACATGTCCAGAAATTTCCCAAAATGATTTACTAAACTTTTTTGATATTACCATAATTGTTTTCAATTAAACTTGAGTATCCTCCGAAGAATTTTGGTATGACGCCTGTTCTATGAATTCTTCCTCCTCTAAATGTGTTGCGAAATTTTCATTGTCAGTTGACATGCTTTTAGCCAATGACGACAAATT
Source organism: Pipistrellus hanaki (assembly GCF_964339955.1). Taxonomy (NCBI): domain Eukaryota; kingdom Metazoa; phylum Chordata; class Mammalia; order Chiroptera; family Vespertilionidae; genus Pipistrellus; species Pipistrellus hanaki. The sequence continues at coordinate 10,276,982 of NC_140522.1, read as the reverse complement.
CAATTATCCACGAGGGAGATGGAAGTATTTTGTTCCACGTGGGCTTTGAACTCCAGCTGTAAGTGAAATAGAAAGGTGAATGTCAAGTGATTCACAATAAAACACTACTCATTCATTTAATCAAATTTGTAAACTTTGGATTAATGCCTAATTATCTGTGAACACGCTCTGTTTTAAGGATAGCAGAATTCCCTAAAATGTAGCTTACCAGTTTGAAAGATGGCTTTAGGAATTTGTTCTGGGGCTGTCAGCTTTAAATAATTTAATTGGTTAGATTGCTAATAGTGATTAGAATTTCCAGAAACAAAATCCTAGTGGATAGGCTATTCATTTTGTAGAAGATACGGCTGTTTCAGTGGAATAGAGTAAAATGATGACTTAGAAATGAACTGGTTCATTTTATTCATTATCAACAACAGTAAAATAAACTTTAAGTTATATCACTTTTCTTTATTAAAGTAATAACTCCACACAGTTCTGTGTAGCTACTGGGCACTATTTAATGAATATTGGAAAGACGTTAAGTTTTATTCAGTAGGGAAATTTGATTTCATAGCTGAGTATTTACAATTAGGAATAGCATATTTCTTTTTGCTTCTATAAGTTGTTAAATATTTTCTATTCAGATAAATCTTAGTAGTAAATGTAGATACCAGATCCATAAGTCGACATTAAAATTCACTGTAAATAGTTGGCCCCGGTCCCGAATGCTTGGTTCATCCTAGAGATGTTTCTGGAACAGTGAGCAGGTGACTTGGGAAGGTTAGAAGACTCACGTTTTAATACAGAGTCAGCAGTTTTTACCTTGCCATCTTCCTCACTGGGGCGCCAAGGGCAGTGTTACATCCATTCACAGGTCTTTTTAAAAATATATATATTTTATTGATTTTTTTACAGAGAGGAAGGGAGAGGGATAAAGAGTTAGAAACATCAATGAGAGAGAAACATCAATCAGCTGCCTCCTGCACCCCCCCCACTGGGGATGTGCCCGCAACCAAGGTACATGCCCTTGACCGGAATCGAACCTGGGACCTCTCAGTTTGCAGGCTGATGCTCTATCCACTGAGCCAAACCTGTTTCAGCCATTCACAGGTCTTATTATAGTTGTTCTCTGTAAGAACTCAGGAGGTCTGGAAGGGGCTTCTGAGTGAAAAGGAGGGTCGGAGAGAAAGGGCGTGCAGAGTCCTGCTAACTGCGTGGACAGCAGTCCATTCCGTGGAGCACGGTGGGCTCTGTCACATGGAAGCACTTCCGTGGCTGCTTTCATCCCCATCTGCGGAGAGTGGGTCACTGATGGCACGTAGGTGAGACAAGAAAGAGAAGCCCGACATTATCTTTCTCCCCGAAGGCCCTGCTCCCGGAACATGGCATGTTAGCCCGGTCAGGTCATTGCCGGAGGTCTCAAAATTGGCAATTAAAAACTTTATAGTGAATTCATTGTTTATGACTTCATGTTAGCGGTTTCTGTTGACTAGGACAGTTTCAAGAACAGATGATCAGCCTTCTAGCCTGAGAATAAACGGTTATGTTTTGCCCTAAGAATGAAAGAACAATTTTAATAAGCACATTTTAAATATATCCATTTTACATAATTTAGTCTCTAAATACATGCCAGAGCTTCTCAGAAACTCAGAATTACTTATTCTTTGGAAATTTGGAGGGAGCTGTAGGTGCTTTATTCATTTACAATCACCAGGTATACTGACAAAAATCTGTTGTTTTGACTTTTAGAAATTGTCCTTAGCATCATAATTTCTTATGAGATACTGATTTGGTTTGAATTAATATCAGTAGTGCAGCCAACACAGACACCAGGGGGGTGAGGGCATGAGTGGGAGGGGATTGGGGGAGGGGCCATGGGGGAATAAGGACACATATGTAATACCTTAATCCACTGGTCAGCAAACTGTGGCTCTCGAGCCACATGTGGCTCTTTAGCCCCCTGAGTGTGGCTCTTCCACAAAATACCATGTCCTGGGTGAGTCTATTTTGAAGTGGCGTTAGAAGAAGTTTAAATTTCAAAAATGTGGCTCTCCAAAGAAATGTCAATCATACTGTTGATATTTGGCTCTGTTGACTAATGAGCTTGCGGACCACTGCCTAAATAAAGAAGGGGGGGGAAATTTAAAAAGTAATTCAGCCAAGAAGAAAGATTCTAGGATAAAGGAACCAAAATTCTGTGCATTTGGGCTTCGACAGTAAAATACTTCTGTTTCTTAAAATACACACGTGTTATTTCCCTTAAAAAAAAACAGCAGCCGTGGCCTGTCCTCGCTAACGCTAAGGCCTGGCTCTGAGTCAGGAATGGTGCGATGCGCTTCGCATTGGATGCCGTTTAGCATAGGAAGTGGTTCAGGATGAGGCAGAGAAAGTCCATCAGCTCCGGCCATGGTTGTGGGGATGGTGGTTGTCTTATTTGGTGTCAGACATTCCGGGGGCTGGGACGGGCCCTTCCTTGGTGGATATCGATGCTGCAGCTGATTGCCGACGATCCTGGGAGGTGAGAGGGCTCTCTCAGCCGCTGGTCCTCGCCTGGCTGGGTTTTCAGGAGCCAGAAAAGATGTTCTATCAGCTCCTAAGCTTTCCACTTGCTATGTGTGGTTTAGTGACGCCTTGGAACCAGGGTGAACGGGAGCGGAGGCTGGGCTCTGTCAGCTGGTCTCCATCATCCATCCATCCATCCATCCATCCATCATCCATCCATCCGTCCGTCCGTCCGTCCGTCCGTTCAGTCGGTAACACGTGGTGAGGACTGGCAGTGGAGCTCCCGTGGAAGTCAGGGAGGTGACAAGTAAAGAAGATGAATGCATAAAGCATGTATTAGGCAATAGAGAAAAATCAAGTCCGGGAACTAGGATATGTTGATGGGTGGGGTGGTCTGGGGTGAGATTCTTTTATAGGGTGGCCTGAAGGATGTGAGTTAATGCTAGCCATGTGTGGAGGGCTGCTGTTCCAGAGAGAGGGGCTAGCTAGCGTCCAGACTGTTCCTGTAGAACTTCCTTTAGTCCAGTCAGCTGGTGCTGAACTTTTTTTTAATGGCAAAATAGACATAACATAAAAGTTACCATTTTAGCCGAAAACGGTTTGGCTTAGTGGATAGAGCGTCGGCCCTCGGACTGAAGGGTCCCAGGTTCGATTCAAGTCAAGGGCATGTACCTTGGTTGCGGGCACATCCCCAGTAGGGGGTGTGCAAGAGGCAGCTGGTCGATGTTTCTCTCTCATGGATGTTTCTAGCTCTCTATCCCTCTCCCTTCCTCTCTGTAAACAATGAATAAAATATATATTTTTAAAAAGTTACCATTTTAAGTGTACAGTTTGGTGACATTCAGTGTATTTCTCGAACTATAAGCTTTTAGGAGAAATGGCCATATAATAAAGGATTCTTTTAGTGTTTGAGTAACTACACATCTTTGCTGAGGTGTAGGGTGTGGATAGTCGTAGACTCTTAATCCGGTCTTCATGAACTTTGCTTGCTGTGATCTGAACGCATCTAATGGCTAACTTGAAACAAAGTTTGTTATAATAAAATTACACTTTATAAGAAAATTGGAGAATCCTGAGAGTTTTCTTTATAATTTAATTTAGATTCTGGTAATATGGAGAACATTCACATGAAGCTCACTGAGCTAATAGCTTTGCCCTTTTACCAGCTAATCTATCAATATATCATCAATTGGAGCATTTACTTACACTTTAACCCTCAATGTCCAGTCTTTCACGTGGGCTCACAAGTGTGCCAAAAGGCAGGAGGGAGCAGTAGGAGATTAATGAAGGACTTATTCATCAGCGTGGCAGATATTTATTGGCTGTCTCATACACATCCGTTGTGTTCTGCTGGGAAGATGGTGAGTCAGAACAGACAGAGTTCTTGCCCTCCTCAGCCTGACACTGTGGACCGGCTCTTTCTTCCTTGTTGCAGGAGGCCGTCTCATGCATAGTAGGGTGTTTAGCTGCATTTCTGGCTCCTCACCCATAGACCAGCGGTCGCCAACCTTTCAGACCTCATGGACCACCAGTGGTCCAGGCACCACCGGTTGGCGACCTCCCTTCCATTCCAGATATTGTCAAATGCCCACAGGGGCGGGGCACAAAATCAGCATCCTTGTTGAGTTCCACTACTCGGAGAGCTTCAAGTAAGTGAAGATCCGGGCACTAAACAGCCAGTCATTTCAAAATACGTTATAAATACGAATAACGATATATACAACCATCACCTGTGGTAAGTGCTAATTAAGACATGTACAGGAGCCATGAGAAAGGAAAGGAGAAATTAGTAACTCCATACTGACTGGGGTTCAAACAGATAAACGTTTTTCTTGAGTATATATTCCAGACTTGATGTGGGAAAAGACAAGAAACTTAAGACACGGCTTTGAGTTTTTCTTTCAGCATATGCACCTGATAGTTGCCTGTTAGCCGGCATTCCCCAAGCTAAGACCCATTAAGAGTGGAGGAGCTGCTGAAACCAGTTTGGCTCAGTGGTAGAGCATTGGTCTGTGGACTGAAAGGTCCCAGGTTCGATTCCAGTCAGGGGCATGTACGTTGGTTGCGGGCACATCCCCGGTAGGGGGTGTGCAAGAGGCAGCTGGTCGATGTTTCTCTCTCATCGACATTTCTGGCTCTCTATCTCTTTCCTTTCCTCTCTGTAAAAAATCAATAAAATATATTTAAAAAAAAAAATAAAAAAAATAAAAGAGTGGAGAAGCGAACTGTTAATAGCTAAGCCAACACCAGAGGCAGCAGTGAGGCCAACGCTGCATCCGGACTTCCATCACCTACTTCTCCTCGGGGGAAAAGACCGTATATGAAGCACAAAGAGGATGATTTAAGGCAACATGTCAATTAAGTGCTAAGCTGTGTCATGTTATTAACATGGATCCATCAATCACTGCCATCCACTCGTCAGGCCCCATTCATGATGATGAGTGGCAGCACAAGAGGCGGGCGGTTCATTTTGACGAAGGCTGCCTGGATTCCGATTCTTCAGCTGAGGCTCAGAGGGTTGGTCTGTGTGGCCCAGCGGCTCCTGTTTGGTTCTCACCTTCTGCTGCTTCCCCTTCTCACCTGTGGAAGAGCTTGAATGTGATAGAGTGGACAATGGAGAGCCACTGAGTCTTGATGGGGAATGTAACATGATGCAATGGTGGTTTCTCCTGGAAGAAAACATCCCTTCCTCCAACAGCCCATCAACCTTGCCTCGCAGAATATATTTCGTTGATTTTTTACAGAGAGGAAGGAAGAGGGATAGAGAGTTAGAAACATTGATAAGAGAGAAACATTGATCAGCTGCCTCCTGCTCATCTCCTATTGGGGTTGTGCCCACAACCAAGGTACATACCCTTGACCAAAATTGAATCTGGGACCCTTAAGTTCACAGGCCGACACTGAAGCCACATTGGTTACGGTGAAATGTGTCTCTTAAACCAAATATTTATAAGTCTCCTATAAAAAAACTAACTTCCTAGGATCATTTTCATACTAACAACTTTATATTTCCTGATTCTCATCTTACACGGGGCTTTTATAATTCCTTCCATGACTTACACCATCATAAATTATACGTGTAAGTTAGTAGTCATGCTACTTAAAAATCTGAATTGCCTTTTAAAGGCTTAGGTGTGCCTTTTCACTTACTCCGTTGAGTCAGTTTCCCACCTTCTGTTGCCTGCTGAGGTCAGAGGTTGGTGGAGGGAAGATTGTGAGTTTGAAATATGGACATTTGGGGAGAAGGTAGATCAAGATGGTATGACATGACAGAAGAGGTATGAAGAGCTTGAAATGGGTAGAAAGAACAGCAGGACGTGGGAGAAAAGCATATATTGGGAAGGGACAGAGGAAATATGCCAAAGGGATGCTTGCCTGTTTTAAATACTTGCTTAGCGTCAATTTGGTACCTGGGAAGAATGTTGAAAACGTTAATTTCCACCCAGCCAGTGTGGCTCAGTGTTTGAGTGTCAGCCTCTGAACGATAAGGTTGCATTTCAATTCCTGGTCAGGGCACAGGCCCCGGTTGCAGGCTCCATCCCTAGTGTGGGGCGTGCAGGAGGCAGCCAATCAATGATTCTCCCTCATCAATGATGTTTCTATCTTTCTCTTCCTCTCTGAAATAAATATAAATGTATTTAAAACAACAACAGCTCTAATTTCTTTTTCCCCACCCTTCCATTCCAGCGACCTACATTTAAGGCCAGTTTAGCTGGTACCGACTCGTACTGTTTAACTGAGTAAAATAGACCCTTGTGCTGACATTCTCAAATGTAACAACTCTGGTATTCTTCTCCAGAACACAGCATTCAAAGTACCTAAAAACTATCAGTGGACTTAGGGAGGATAAGCTATTTACAAACACCGGGACTACCTGCAAGTGTTTCTGTTATGTAAAGATTTATTCATTTATAAATCATGTTTATTAATTAAAAAAAAAATCAAGTTTATTTGAGGTTCTTTTTAATGTGACTCAACTGTCAAAAAAAAAACCAAAAAAAAAAAAAACCACACCGAATCTAAGATGTGTGCGTAGTTGAAATGAGGTTGTTTTAGAAAATTACATTTTGGCACGTGACGAATCCTTAATAAGGAATAATTGTTTTATCTATTTTAGGGAAAAATTAATTTGACAGACCTATGATTATGTGAAATTTAGGTAATGAACATGGGCAGTACATAATTTCCGTGACATTTATAGCATCGGCCACAAAAAGGACGGAATTAGTATCATCAGATACAAAGGATGTTCATTTCAGACCAAAGCTGTTTGGAAGGCACGGCTCACGGTCACGGCCATGAACTCCACACAGGCCGGGCCCCAGGCCGGTCCACGTGGCTCCCTGCACGTACCATTCAGGAGCGTATCTGCGGCATTTGGAAGAACTTTCTTTCTCTTTTTAAAAAAATATATTTTATTGATTTTTTTTTTTTATAGAGAGGAGGGGAAAGGGATAGAGAGTTAGAAACATGGATGAGTGAGAAACATCCACCGGCTGCTTCCTGCACACCCCCTACTGGGGGATGTGCCCGCAACCAAGGTACATGCCCTTGACCGGAATCGAACCTGGGACCTTTCAGTCCGCAGGCTGACGCTCTATCCACTGAGCCAAACCGGTTTTGGCTTGGGAGAAGTTTCATGATTTTTTTGTACTTTCCATTATGGAGTAGATTTTTCTAAGTCGAAAATGTTCTGTCATCCAATGATTCTTTGGTTTTGGACCAGAAAGAGAACAACTTCCGGTTATGTGAACTCGTAAAGCAGAGGCCTCCCAGCGAGCCTTGGTTCGGACCCTGCACACAGCCTGGCTCAGCAGCCACCTTCTGTGGGTAGTTCTCTATCCCCCTGCAGTCAGGGGAGCCGTGGTGGGGAGGAGGGAGTAGGGCTGTGAATGGCCCATTGGCTAGTCACAGTAGCCCATTGGCTCCTCACAGGAGCCCAGGCAGGTGAGGCCCAGCGCTGATGTTCCTGGGGTCAGCCCACCTCCTGACCCCTCCTGAGTACCTGGGAACTTGGCCCAGAAAGCTCCTCTGGATTCTGCCGTCCTGCACCCTCCTCCCTGCTCCCCTGCAGCTGGTTCTGTTTCTGGCCTTCCATGCGTATCTCGGGCCTGTTTGTGGAGGTGAAAGTTCTTCCTTTCCTTCCTTCTCCTCCGGAGTCCCCAGGGGCCCCAGATTGAAGCACCCCCGCCCTTCATCAGCGGACTGCATTGCTGCGACTTCAGAACAGGGCCACACAGCAGAGCGCCTGCTTTTTCTTCACTAGGAAACAGCCAGCAAAAGCAGTTTATCATCAAAGAAGGAGAACTTGGTGCTCCTTTCCCTTCACACACAGGAGCAAGAGAATAGTATATACCAGCAATTTATATACAGTCCCATTTCTTAGAGTATTACACATTTAAGCTTTCTTGATACTTCAATCCAGATGTAAGCAGTTGGCAAGAATGTCCTCTTTATTTCTCGTTACCTTGGATATACTCTAAACATCCCATCACAGTTGGTCTACGCCGGGGTGTTCACACACACATTAAAACTTCCCGTGTCAATCGTCTTCATATTAGCAGTTGGATAGAGGCGTAAAGTGTGTTATTCTTCGTGATTCTGTCCTGATAGCATTCTGGATGTTCTTTTCCCTTTTAGAGTCTTTTTTTTAAAAAAGAGAAAAATTTAAAACGTGTGTATCTGGTTTGATGTAAACTAGAGTTGTGACATATTATAGAACAATTTTCCCTAGTGAAATTGGGTTACAGAGCTCAGTCAGTAATCTTTTTTCTAAAGCATGATCTCACTTCCTCTCCATGTTGACAACCTCACAGTACAAGTATGAGCAATGGAGGCAAAAGGATGTCGGTTTTCTTTCTTTTTTGAAAATACCATTTAATTATTTCTTTTTGGTGAATTGACTGATTCAAGTATTAGCCTCTCAGTTAACAAAAGTTTACTAAGATCTTAGTGTTTTAAGTGGTATGTTTAGATTCAGGACATTTTAAAGAAATGCCCACAGGTTTGGGACAAGGGCATGGAGCTTGCTGCCCTTGTAAAATACTGTGTGTGTGTGTGTGTGTGTGTGTGTGTGGTCAGAATGCAGAGGGGAATTCTGAAAATTCATAACCAAATCTTAGGGAAGATGGGTCTTCCAGATACACTGCTTCCAACAGGGTGTTGGGGAGTTGAGGTGATTTACACTCCGTAGTTGCCATGTTTTCTTGGAGGTGAGGTTATTATGGGATCAGAGAGAGGGCGTTGGGGAAGTAGGTTTGAATAAGGCAAAGAAAATGGGGTAATGTTGCTTTTGGTAAATAAGCATCTGTCAGTTTGACTTGGTAGATGATCACGTCAACTAGAGATGAATTAAATCATTTCTCAAGGTTGCACGGATTCTGGTGGGTCCCTTTAGGCTTAGCTTTATGATTTAATATATAATAGCAAGAATCAGAAAAGTCATACAGAAAATAGATTCCATAACATACATAGGGTGGAGATTGATAAAGTGGGTCCCATGAAAGACAAAGTAGATGGAAAAATGTAGACTCACCAAGGATTCCATAGAGAATGAGACTAGTGAGTGAGAGTAGGAGGGAACTTGCAGACTAGAGAGAGAAGGAAGGAATGGAAATGGTAAGGAGAAGGAAGGAGGAAGTCCGTGGGAGGAGGGAAACTGGGATGTTAGCTTAAGATACTCAAGGCGCTATAATATATTTGTATAGTGGAATTTGAGTACCTACAGGCACTGGGGACTGTTCATTTGTGGTTCTAAGAGACGTGGTAGGTACTGTTCAACAGAGTCGCCACTAGGTGTCACTGTGACTCACACAGCCAGGCTGGCCTTGACACCTATCTTGAAGACCCGGGGTTTGGAAGTCAGACCTATATAAGCAGACAATCTTGAAGAGTTCATGTAGAGTGGTTATCCATTACACCGGTATCTTGTTTGTACAACTACATCTTGAAAGAATACTTCCTTCAAAAGCAAGCCCTGGAGCGTTCATGCGGTTAATACCAGTAGAGCTTCGGTTGGTTTATTTTTACTATTCTAATAGTAGTATCCCTTCAGGGAACTTTAGCATTTTAAAAATTCTGCATCAAGGTTTCTAAAGGTAGTTTTCCCCCTCTCCCCCCTTAATATTGTGCTAGTTATTGGCCTGCTGGATTGGTTCTGGCTGTATGGGGATTGATGACTATTTCTAAGCATGAATGAAGGTGCTTATTTCTAAGTGGTCAGGATCCTGCACATCTGCACCATGGCCGTGACCTTCTCTCTTCAACTGGGAAGAGAAACATAGTATCTAGTCAGCTCCTTTTTATCCCCTTCTTTTTTCTGTTTCCGCCAGATAGGATCACCAACCAAAAAGCTTGCCAGACCTCTTGCCTACCCACAGGCCTTTCCAACTTGGTTCCTTCCAAACCTCTCAACAGCTTTGAGCAGCGATGCATTATAATTATTAAACAAGCATGCAAGAAAGGCAGGCCGACAAACCATTTCGACGTCCTCAATAACACATATAAACAGCACCCAGGCACGCTATGCTTTTTATAGGACTTGCTTACGTGTTAATGTTCCACTTGTGTTGATTTTTATTCATCTGACTGCGGAGAGATTGCTAGAACCGCTGGGCCTCCAATAAAACTCGGCGATGGTTATCGTAGAGAACGCAGGTAGCGCATTGCAGCAGGTGATCCGCCTGGTCCCGCATCTCTGCCTTCACACGCCTCGTTCCACTGCTGAGAACCTCACGATCTTCAATCATCTCTCCATGTTTGCAGAAACCTCTCCTAAGTAGACTATCTTCAGTTCATCCCTGTGGAATTTTACTGTGTTTATGGACAAAGTTTCTATTTTAAGGCAGTTTCTGTAGCACTTCCCCATCTGATAGCAACCCTTTCATTTGCCAAGGTGCCTGCTTGCTAACATTATTCCATTCCTATAGAAGCCAGTATTAACCAGACAGCCCTTGGCATTGAGTGGCCAGGAGCAGAGCCGGTGACACACACCTAGTCAGCTGCAAAGAAAGGAAGATGCATTCTTTGGAATAACTGGACACAGGCAGAGGTGCCCCCGCAGCTTGCCGTGAGAATTCTACAGAGGACTTTCCCTTCGCTGGCTTTTAAGACTGCGTGGTGTTAAATCATATTTTGGTCTATTCATTGAAGCTCTACTCTCTTCATGTCTCTTTAAAAAACATATTGCCTTTAGGACAAGTGAGGTGAGCATGCTGCATTCACTGAGGCATGCTGGGTAGATGACAGACAAGACAGGAGGTCAGCGGAGTTCCCAGCAGCGGCATCATAACTCTGCCTCATTAAGGTTATGGTGAGCCCTTCATTATGGAGAACAGCCATTTGGTTAAAAAAAAAAAAAAAAAAAAAAAAAAAAAAAACGCATTAAAATCTGATGCAAAAAAAATGCCCCGTTAATAAAGTTCTCTGGAAATTGTGATTCCTTTTTTACTCTCGAGTCCACTTGGCCACATCGTTTTCCAGATGAGACTTTCCTGACATTCTTGTTGGCCGCTGAAAGAGTGTTCATTTCGAGTCTTTGTTTGGAGCTGTGCAGTGAAAATAGTCCGTATCCCCTTTAGGAACCCGCTCCTTTGTTGGGCTGGGAACAATCAGTTTATTTAGATAATGGCCGGCGCTCTGTCTAATCCCCACGGCCTGGCCTCCATCGGGAGCACATGTAGAGTTTTGTTTGTGCCCAGCAGCTTCCTGGGCGTGTAGAACGCCTCTGACATCGTTATTTAGGGGCGCCCATCCTCCTGCCGAACCACAGCCTCGCACAAAACCCCTGCAGCTGGTCAGCTCCCAGGCCCCCTTTGATGATTGTTGTGCAGCCCAGCCTGGCAGCTTGCAGTTGTTTCTCTTTCCAGCTCGGTCCCCCACCCACCCCGTGTTCACGCTACTCAAGACAATGCGTTCTGCAGAGGTAGCCTGCAGGCCCGGGTGCGTCTGGCGGACCCCTCCCTCGCCTCCTTCATGCTCTCTTCTTCCTGATTCTTTTCATTCTAAGCGTGTTCATTGAGTTTGCTGAGATTTTTAGGGGAAAGATCCTGCTGCCTCTGTCTCCTCCCCTCCCTCCTATTCCCTCTTCTCTCTCCTCCTGTCCTCTCTTCTCCCTTATTGATTTTAATATAAACTCACTTCTTAAATTTAAGAAAAATAGCAGCAGCAATAAATACCCAGAAGTGATGGGACTCCTCTCGGTAGAAGTGACTTTGAGACAGACCAGGAATCAGGGGCCACCGTGCAGCTCTGACCTTGGCCTAGTTACCCGACTTGGGATGTCTCTTCATCGCTTACTGTGCTGCTGTTGAGAAAATGGGGGTACAAGTGGCAGTTAATGTCTAATTAACGCAGTGACACACGGATTGACAAGATATTGTCTCTATGGTTTTTTTGTTTTGTTTTGTTTTGTTCCAGCTTACACTAGCTTTATCCAATATAGGCTCGCATTGGTCTTATTTACAGGAAAAATATTGCTCAAGATAAATCATGTTTGGTTCATTGAAATGCAACATTGCATTGCATTTTAATTGAATAATTCAGCAGGATATGATTTAGATGTTATGAAACTATGTAATAGCCATAATTGAGAGGATCTAAAAAGACAGGACCAAAAGGCCAAGTTAGAGATGGATGTTAAACTGCTGAAAAAAATACAGAGAAAAACGTGTTTGAATATAAAGTGTTACTTATATTTGCATTCAGTAAAGTAAGTATTGAACGAGGGCTAATTGGAAATAGACACAGAGCAAGTGGAAAATTGTTCAGTGACCTTGAAAGTTCTTTTCATTTGGGTTTTGCATTGGGAATTGGGTTTTTGTAGTTTGCTGATACTTGTGTTAAAGTTATGTTTCAGAGTCAATATAGATTTTGTCAAATTAATTTTTTTGAAGGACTTCCTAAATGCTTTTTAAAATTGAGATATACTTGTAGCATTGTATTAATTCCAGGTATACAACATAATGATTCAATATTTGTATATATATCGCAAAATGATCACAATGTCTAATGTGTTTTCAAAATGAATATGTACTGCAGACACTTTATGTAGTTACTATATGTCTTGAATTCACTAAATCTAATCTCAAAGGAATCCCAAAAGCATTCCCTTTGCCTGGAATTCTTTCCTCTTACCAGTGATTAAATGGGCAGGAAGAATGGCCGAGGATAAGAGTACTAAACTCTCATTCTGTAGAACTGAATACTAATACCCATCACCACCCATTTTTGTGACTCTGGGCAGATCACCTGCATTTTGTTAAAATAAGAGAATAGACCTTAGTCATCTCCTTTGACATTGTTATTTAGGAGCGTGTTTCAGCATGATGCACTGTGTTAAATTGATTGGTTTTGGTGTCCTATTTCATTTTCTTATATAGATACTAGAGGCCTGGTGCACGAAATCCATGCATGGGTAGGGTCCCTAGGCCTGGCCGGCGATCAGGGCTGATCAGGGTCTTCCTGCTGCCAGCTGGGACTCCCTTCATTCTGTGCTGCCCCCTGGTGGTCAGCGCACTTCATAGTGAGTGATCAAACTCATGGTTTCCTGGTCAAACTCCCTAGAGGTCACTTTGCATATTAGCTATATATATATATATATATATATAAATGCGCTCCATATTTCTATTTTAGGACTGCAGTCTTTAATGAGATTGTAACAACAGGTTTTAAAACCTCCCTTATTACTCACAAAAGAGCTATCTTTTGGAGGAATTACTTAAAAATGCATATTTCATGAATAAAGACTAATAAGTGTAGTTATCACCAATGAAATGCCCACGTCATTACAGGAAGAGCCTTGTCAGGGACTGCCATGAGCACACTGAGGTCTGTTGGAGCCAGTAGGTGATGGTGCAAAATGTAATAAATCAAGACGTATAATTCCATTATGAGTACTAACTTTTTAAAATACGTTTTATTAGATTTTAGAGGAAGAGAGAGGGAGAGAGAGACACAAACATCAATGATGAGAGAGAATCCTCGATTGGCTGCCTCCTACACGCCCCCTACTGGGAACCAAACCTGCAACCCCTGCATGTGCCCAAACCAGGAATGGAACCGTGACCCCCTGGTTCATAGGTCCACCCCCAACCACTGAGCCACACCAGCCGGGCACCAGTAATCATATTTTAAAAGTAAGGGTTTTTTAGAAGTAAGAGATACATACAGAAAAGTGAAAGAATCATGAGAATGCCCCTGGGAATTTTCCCAAAGTAAGCACGCCATGTAACTAACAACACAGACCAGAACATGACCGCCACCTCTGCAGCCTTGGCCTCCTGCCCGAGTCACTGCCCACCAGGCGAGATGGCTTTGCCCCACGGCTGAATGTGCCTCTTTAGAACGTGCAATCACGTGGCTTCTTTTTCTCCACGTTATTTTTGTGACACTCACCCATGTTGCGTGTTAGCAGTAGTTTACTCGTGCTCCGTGTTCAATAATGTTTCATTGTATGACTATGCCACAGTTCACCTGTTGTCCTGTGCGATGCCTAAGGTGTTTATGGTTTTTGGCTAAATGTCCTCTCTTGTGCTACATACAGGTTTCTGTTGGGTTTATGCGTGGAATTGGGACCGCTGGGTCATAGGATGTGTGTGTGTGTGTGTGTGTGTGTGTGCAGCTTTTGCAGATACTGTTATGGACTCTCTGAAGTGTTGGTTCTTTACATTCCTGTTGGCAGACGATTGGTTTTCCACCAACATCTGGGATTGCCTGTCTTTAATACCAGTCATTCTAGTGGGTGAGGAGCCATGTGGCATTGAGCTTCTAATTTGCATTTTCCCGAGGACTGCTGAAGTTAAGCACTTCTTTATATATTTGGAGTACTAAAGTAGTTTTATGACACTGCATTTAAAAGAAATAAAACTTCTGCCCTGGCCGGTTTAGTTCAGTAGATTCAGCGTCAGCCTGCCGACTGAAGGGTCCTAGGTTCGATTCCAGTCAAGGTACATGTCCAGGTTGTAGGCTTGATCCCCGGTAGGCGCATGTAGGAGGCAGCCGATCCATGATCCTCTCTCATCATTAATGTTTGTCTTTCTCCCTCCCTCTTCTTTCCTCTCTGAAATCAATAAAAATAAAATAAAATAAAATAAATGAAACTTCCTTACGTTAAGAAGGGACATTGTAAATTAGATGTTATATATAACATTTGGCATAACCACTTGCTCTTGCTCCATATTTGATAAATTGTGAAATTCTTTGAAAATCTTTTCTAGCTTAATGAAACAACTCTGTATTTCAAACCAAATTAATTTCAAATGCTTATTTTTTGTGTTCGTAAGGCTTGTTATTGATACTATTGGGGGAGGGGGGATTATGAAAATGAAGTGGTTTAAGTAGAGTAATTTTTCCCTCTAGGAAATAGCACTAGACATTGTTGAGATCAATCTAAGGTTGATCCATGTAACCAAGCTCAGCCACCTGCTAACAGTGGGGATTGCCTGCGCGGTCCATTAGAGCTGTGTTTCTGGGGCAGAGGCCCCTTCTCCATGTGCTCCCACATTTCCCAGCCTCCCATCCAGTTCCGATGGGTCCATAGGACTAGTTTCTGGCCAGTGGACTCTATCACTTCTGAGGCCCTGTACCTCCCCTCTTGATCTGCTCTGTGACACGTGGACCCCAGAGGCCATGCGCTCACAGTGCAGGCAGGAAGCCGGCCAACAGTGTCTGCTGTAGCCGTCAGTGATACATAAGCTAACCCACCTCATGTGAGAGAATGGCCCACCCATTGGTTTTTATAAAAAGACTAGAGGCCCGGTGCACAAAATCTGTGCATGGGAAGGGTCCCTAGGCCTGGCTGGCAATCAGAGCCAGTCTGTGGGGCGACCAGCAGGGCTATTGGGGGGCCCCTTTGGCACCTCCCTTGGCTGGCCTGGGGCATGCAGGCTGGGGGCAGCTCCTGCGTTGAGCATCTTTCCCCTGGTGGTCAGTGTGCATCATAGCGACCAGTAGTTCCACCTGTCCTTCCAAGGTCCAACCGATTTGCATATTAGGCTTTTATTATATAAAAAGTCAATAAAAATGAAAAAATAAAAGAAAAAAATAAATGAAACTTATTTTAAAATAAAATAATAAAAGCCTAATATGCAGCCCCTGAAATGCACTCCCCTTCTAAGAAATGGGGGGGGGGGCGCGCACGCAGTTCCAGCGGGCACACGAGAATCAGGGCACTGAGTGTCATTCTGCACAGATCGCCAACTTGGCCAGTCCGGCGTGTCTGTTGATTTTGGCCGTTCCTCACGGCCCGTCTGCTTCTGGCTGGTGCCCGTGCAACCACGACTGAGCTCCCAGGAGGGCCCTTCCCTCCCTGCCCCCCGTGTGGACACGAGGGCCTGTCCTCGGCTCACGTGACAGCGCGGATGCCTCCGCTGGCTGGTTCCTATGTATCCGGTGCCTTCAGAGCGCCAGGCGTCTTCATAGGCGCTGGGATTGGGCGGGGAGCAGAGTGGCCTCTGAGCTGGGACCCGGAGGAGCTGGTGGCCAAGGGACAGGGACGGGGAGGAGGGGAGTGTC
Organism: Pipistrellus hanaki; assembly: GCF_964339955.1. Taxonomy (NCBI): domain Eukaryota; kingdom Metazoa; phylum Chordata; class Mammalia; order Chiroptera; family Vespertilionidae; genus Pipistrellus; species Pipistrellus hanaki. Next base: position 10,260,986 of record NC_140522.1, on the reverse strand, counting down.
ACTGGAGTGAGGGCACATCGCTCAGCGTGTCATGGGAGAAGTGCAGTGTGACTGGTGCGAGGGTCCGGGACAGTGGAGGGAGGGTGTCTGGGAAGGAAGAGGAGCACATGTCGCAGGACCTGAGTAAGAGCTGGGCTGGGTCAGAAGACCCCTGAGAAGTAGTCAAAGGACTCGAGTCAGTGGAGGCTGTGAACAGTCTACCTGCTTTTTCTGAGAGAGAGAGAGAGAGAGAGAGAAGAGAGAGAGAGGAGAGAGAGAGAAAGGGGAAGAGAGAAGCATCATTGATGAGAATCATTGATCAGCTCCTTCTTGCACGCCCCCTACTGGGGATGGAGTCCACAACCCAGGCATGTGCCCTGACCGGGAATCAAACCCTGACCTCCTGGTTCATAGGTCCACGCTAACCACTGAGCCACACTGGTTAGAAGAGGCAGAGATCGACGCCCTGCCGCTGTGCTGGGCACTCAGTAGCCACGAGCCATGGTGGCCATGGAGGGTTCCACATGTGGCTGCGGAACTGGGTTTTAATTTTATTTTGAAACTGAAGCAGTATAAAATATTTTTCCTTGAACTTACTTTTTGTTGTTGTTGTTGTTGCCAGGATTATTTTAACACTTAAGCTGTTGAAAACATAAAGCCTAAATTGAGATATGCTGTAGGTCTAAAACCCATCAGGATTTTGAATTCATGCTGCTTTGGAAGAAAAAAGAATAAGATATATCAATAACTTTTTTGTTGATTACTTGTTGAAACGACACTTTCTTGGATATATTTGGTTATGTAGAGTATATTGTGTAAAAATAGTTTTAAATTAGCTTTTTAAATGTGGTTTGGAGAACTTTAGAATTCATAGTAGCCCTAGCCGGTTTGGCTCAGTGGATAGAGCATCGGCCTGTGGACCAAGGCTCCCAGGTTCGAATCCGCTCAAGGGCACCTACCTCGGTTGCAGGCTCCTTCCCAGCCCGGGCCCTGGTTGGGGCGCGTGCAGGAGGCAGCCAATTGATGTGTTTCTCTCACATCAATATTTCTCTCTGTCTTTCCCTCTCTCTTCCACTCTCTCTCAAAATCAATGGGGAAAAAATATCCTCAGATGAGGATTAAAAAAACACAACAATTTATACGTGGCAGGTACTCTGCGTCTGCTCTGGCCGGAGACCAGTCAGAAGACGTGCAGGAGTCCAGGTGAGAGGAGGTGACCCGAGTTAGGGGGTGGCAGCAGGTCAGACAGACGGAGGTGAAACAGAGAGGATTTGGCTTGGATTGAATGAGAGAGATGGCGAACCAGTTAAAAGGAATAAAAGGGAGCCTCTGGGTTGGGGGGTGGGGGTGGGCTGGAGGGGGTTAATGGGGGAAAAGGGGACATATGTAATGCTTTCATCAATAAAGAATTTAAAACAAAAAGGGAGCCCCCAAGAACTAAAATAAGGAAATGTGTGGTCGGAGCCGATAGCCATGTAAACAAACAAATAAAAACACACGTTATTTTCATTGACAATCGAAATGGAACTCTGCAGTTGAACCAGCATTTTCCTGCTCCTGTTAGCATGTTTAATGTTTGCTGTTTAGTAAGCACTCCCTAGGAATGGGCTCCTCAGAGTTATTAATTTCGCGTTTATTAGATTGTGTCCAAACGCCAAACTTTACAGCGAACTGTTCGCCATATTTATAGCCTCGTCCTTTAACCCTTTAGATCAGTTTCCAAGTGGTAAGTAGAATAACAAGGTTTTCATATATATTGTACATTCTCTAAATATCCTCATATCTGATAGGACGACTGAAACGTATTTACACTTTTTCCTCAAGTTGAAGGTTATTCCTACTTAAAAGCATGAGCACTCTATTTACATACGAAGGTTTACCAGGTCCTGGCTGCTTTAAAGTGTCGGACGCATGTTAAATGGTTAATGCCGCTCCCTAAGACACGGGGTGCGTTTCCAGCTTCATTTCCCAGATTCTCAAGTGCATGAAAGTAGGCGAGACAGTTGGTTGACCCCGGAGCGACCTTTTCGTCGCTGGCTTGTTAGACAACAGGGTCTGTCCTCCTCATTGGCATTCAGGTCACAGGCGGGCCGGGGCTCGGGGCAGAGCTGGGCACAGCTTTGGGGTTTAGACAAAGCCGCTCTGGCAGAGGCGCCCAGTTGTCAGGGTAGCTGGCCGCATTGTAAAGAACGGTTGCATAATGGGGAGACCGAGCAGAATCATTAGGATGCAAATGCGAAGAAAAACGGCGGAGCTAACCTGCAAAAACAAACATCTCTTTTCTGGTGAAGAGTCTATTCATGGTGCTTTCTTCTGTTTAACTTCTCCGGGCTGCAGAGGGAGTGGGTGCAACGGGAGTATATTAGTTGATCTTACTCTCCGGCCGGAATGCTGCTCTCCGTTATTTTAAAACGAACCGACAATTTGTACGAAGAGACCAAAGCACTTCAGCGTTTTGGAATCTTTTCATGACATGACTGGGGCGGCCTACTTTAGCCCAGATCAGGTTCTATGTGTGATTTTTATTCCCAGAGGAGGACAAGGAAGCCTTTTGGCCCCTGGTTTCATTCCATCTGATTTCTACCCAAGTATCATTCTCATCATTGACACCCAGTAACTTCCCCCCATGGGACTCTCACTGATGTCTGATTTCGTGTAGAATCAAGAGGAAAGAATCAGGCCTGGCCAGTGTGGCTCAGTGGTTGAGGATTGACCTATGAACCAGGTGGTCACAGTTCAGTTCCCGGTCAGGGCACATGTCCAGGTTGTGGGCTCCATCGCCAGTGTGGGGTGTCTAGGAGGCAGCCGATCCATGATTCTCTCTTGTCATTGATGTTTCTATTTCTGTCTCCCTCTCCCTTCTTCTCTGATAACAATAATAATATATTTTTAAAAAGAGGGAAGTATCAAATTCTGTAAGCAGGGGTCCAGTTTCATTTCACTGTCCTACTAAGGAATCTGCCTTTGCCCTTGTCTCTTTCTTTTTAAAAAAATATATTTTATTGATTTTTTACAGAGAGGAAGGGAGAAGGATAGAAAGCTAGAAACAACAAGGAGAGAGAAACATCTACCAGCTGCCTCCTGCACATCCGACTGGGGATGTGCCTGAAACCAATGTACATGCCCTTGACCGGAATCGAACCCGGGACCCTGCAGTCCAATGGTTTCGGCTGCCCTTGTCTCTTCCACTCGGTTCAGTCCTGTCTCAGGTGCCCAATTTCCTTCTACTTTCTTCACTCTTATTTCTGACTTTCTGCCTTCCATCTTCCTTTGCAAATATAGCGAAATTAGTAAATTTCACAGTGCTGTGGCAGGAAAGGAGATATAATAATAATGAAGTGGAAAGGGGGCTCTTAACCTAGATTAGTGGTCAGAAATAAAGACAGCTCTGCTTACTGAGCAGGGACTACTTGCCAGGCACCATTGTGGGTGCTCCCCATGAATCACCTCACTTCATCCTCCTCACAGTCTTCGAGGCGAGCCTGCTGTCATCCCCGTTTGCAGGTGCGTGTACTGAGGCACAGAGAAGTCGTGACGTGTCCATGCGCATGCATTGTGAATGCAGGAGAGCCAAGAAAGGCTTTCTAGAGGTGGTGAAGGTAGAGCTGAGGCCTCCAGGAAGAGGAGGAGCCTCCTGCTATAGGGTGAAGGGAAGCGGGTCCCTGGCTGTCAATGATGAGAAGACCAACAAAAGGTGACAGGGTGGACCCTGGGGTCTTCTTGGCCGTGAAAGTAGATGGGGGGGCGGGGGCTTGAGGTGGTCTGTGAGGAAGGGCCTGGTGAGAAATAACGCTGGGGAAGGGAACTAGTCTGTACTCAGCATTTTACATATACTATACTTATGGCCTGGTGCACAGATTCATGCACATTTAAAAAAATATATATTTTATTGATTTTGTACAGAGAGGAAGGGAGAGAGATAGAGAGTTAGAAACGTCGATGAGAGAGAGTCATCGACCAGCTGCCTCCCGCACACCTCCTACCGGAGATATGCCCGCAACCAAGGTACATGCCCTTGACCGGAATCGAACCCGGGACCCTTCAGTCCCCAAGCCAACGCTCTATCCATTGAGCCAAACCGGCTTTGGCAGATTCATGCACATTGAATGTAAATTACAAGGAGGAAGCCGGGCATTGCTATGTGACGTCATTACCTGGACGGACACTTAGCATATTAGCCTTTTATATATATAGATAGATAGATGTGCCATAGTTCGTTTACTCAGCAGACATTTGTAAGTGTCTGCACAGAGCCAGTTCCATGGGTCCTGTCCATCGGGAAGTGGAAAGAAAATGCCAAGTTTGGGTGGCATCCTTCCCACGGGAACCTGCTGGACTTGGAGGAGCCTTGAGCAAAGTCTCCATCCTCTCTCTTGGTTTTTGTATTATGTTCTACAATCTGAGCACGTGGCTTTCCGAGGACCTGTTACTGTAGTCTCCATTCTTGTTTTGTTTTGTCTTTGAAATGTCTCTGAGGGCACAACTGCTCTACAGCTGGCATTTTCCTGACTTTTAAGTCTTTATAGAACTCTCGCCTTTCTGTTCCTGATATTTCTCCCAGGAGTATGTTTCTCTCAGCCTCCATTAGTCACTTTCATTTTTAGTAAATTTCACTGGGCCTCAAGGGCAGCCATTTGAGGCCTGTTGTTCTTTCCTTAAGCTCAGCATTTTTGGAATCTGAATGTCTATTATTACAGCTGATAATGGTCAGTGGTTATAATTTCTAAAATATATTGACCGCTTCTATGGTATATGACAGGCACTGTGCCGATTGCTTTATACATTATTATATTATGTAATCCTTACAACAGCTTTATGTGGTGGTGGTATTACATTATTGTCTGATTTTACAGTGGGAGCAATGGGACTGCAGAGGAATTAACTTTAGGTTACACTGAGAGTAACTTAGAGTGCTGGGATTTGAACCGGGTATCTGACTACCCAGTTATGTACTTTGATCTCAAGCCTTCTGACGGGTACTTGCATTTTTTAATGTATACAGATTTGTATTGTTTTAAAATAAATAAGTAGCAAATGGTTAGCCTAATAAAAGCAAAGCTAAATGTACCCCACCCCCAATGACCTGCCACTATACTCAATGTTTACGTAGGACGTATCGATATCTTGTGTTTATCACTATCAAAAGGAAATTATTTCATTATTTAATGGTAATTGAATGACTTGTTTCCAACCTAAAATTGATTCCGCTATTCTACTCAATTTCCTAGGGCCCCATTTTTCATGCCTGTCATTTTCCACCTTTTCCCCAGGTACTTCTAAAATGTGAGCCTTTTAATGGAGTTAGGTTTTGTTTCCCACATCTGATTGTGTAAAACATGCACAATCATGAGCTCCTTCTGCAGCTCAGTCTATGGAAATAGCTGGAAAGCTTAATAATGAAGAAGGATGGTGAAACATTTGAGGGGAAATAGAACAAAATATCTTTTCTAGCTGTAAAATAATATTACCATTATTTTTCGTATGAGTAGCTGGTTCAAGTTTTAAATACCTTACTAAAATGATATTTTAACAAGCATTTCAAAATAATGTAATACTTATGGATATTAAAAAACATTATAAACTGACAAACCAAAAGATAGATATAGAGACAGTAAAGCAACAAGTAGACTGTAAAATTACAGCGGGGAGAGTAGGGAGATCTGGGGGAGATAAGAGATCAACCAAAGGACTTGTATACATGCATATAAGTACAACCAATGGACACAAAACTCTGGGGAGGGAGGGTATGTATGGGGGGGCAATGTTAAAATATGTACACAGATAATAATTTAATAAAAAAAAATTAAAAAACAAAACAAAAAAACAACAACAAAATAATGTAATACTGAGACTTATTTTTCCTTTCTATAGCTCACATAAAAAAAAAATATTCTGGCATTTCAGTTTATTTGTGAACCTCATCTTATGTACCCATTCACTCACTCTCATATGTTCATTCATTTGTGAATTCTTTGTTGGTCAAAAACTGTTGACTCAAAGTGCCCACAGGAGACACCCAGATGCCTGGGCTCACACCGTCTCCACCTGCACCAACTTGACAGTGAATCCGTTTTGGATTTGAGGAGGGTCATCAGCCAGATATTTCATATTGAGAGGCCCTGCCACATTTGACTTTGGAGTATTTTGGGCTTTGTATTATTAGTATAGTGGTCGGCAAACTCATTAGCCCACAGAACCAAATATCAACAGGACAACGATTGAAATTTCTTTGAAAAGCCACATTTTTTAAACTTAAACTTCTTCTAACACCACTTTTTCAAAATAGACTCACCCAGGCCGTGGTATTTTGTGGAAGAGCCACACTCAAGGGGCCAAAGAGCCACATGTGGCTCAAGAGCCGCAGTTTGCTGACCACGGTATTAGTACATTTGAAAATCCTGACTTTGGAATTATGTTTGCAGTTTGTAGAATTGATTTTGGTTACTGTGAACTTTCGCTGATGGCTAGTCTTTAGTTCTTAACATTCTGAAATTTTTTTTTTCAACTCAGTATTATTTTTGTGAGCTCTATTCATGCTATGTAGGTACAGCTGTAGCTACTGGTAGCTCCTGCCTGTTAATTGCTGTAGAGTATGCCATTGGGGCAAATAGCCCTATATTTTACTTATTCTTTAATGGGTGGGTTTTTATAATATTCCCCCTCGCCTTCTACTAAATCAACAATAATTTGAGTCTCTTTTGAGTCAAAAGTTTAAACGGGTTTTGAGCATAGATTATCTCCCCCCCCCCCTCAGCCTATATAATAAAACCCTAATATGCAAATGGACCAAATGATGGAACAGCCAGTCTCTATGACATGCACTGACCACCGGGGGGCAGATGCTCAATGCAGGAGCTGCCCCTGGGTGGTCAGTGTGCTCCGCCAGAAGCCAGGCTCACGGCTGGCCAGCTCAGCGTCAGTGGCGGGAGCCTCTCCTTCCTCCCAGGCAGTGCCAAGGACCCCTCGGGGAACAGGCCTAAGACGGCAGGCGGACATCCCCCTAGGGGTCTTGTACCTCAGGAGGGCGCAGGTCAGTTGGGCTGAGGGACACCCACTCCCCAGTGCATGAATGTCTCGTGCACCAGGCCTCTACTTCAGTGTTTTTCAACCTTTTTTGGGCAAAGGCACACTTGTTTCATGAAAAAAATCACGAGGCACACCACCATTAGAAAATGTTAAAAAATTTAACTCTATGCCTATATTGACTATATATAAAGTAATTCTCTTGAATAGGAATCAAATAAACACAAAGAAAGTATTTTATAATTACTTTATTATGAAATATTAAGTAAACAAAATAGTGAAAAATTATAAAATTCTTGTCTTGTCTGCATCTACGGCACACCAGGCAACATGTGCCGCGGAACAGCGGTTGAAAAACGCTGCTCTAGTTAATACCTGTTCTAAAACTTAAGTTTTGAGTTTTGCCTCGAGGGTTTTTTCTTGGGCTGTTTGCAGAAGGTTCTGGTTAAATGAGTTGAAATGGACTCTAGCCGGTCCCCTCTCTCTCTCCCTAAGCAGGGAAAGCCCCGAAACGGTCCATTTTCCTGAGAGGGTGCCCGTTGGCACAGCACAGCGCTGCCGAGCAGGTAGAAGTAAACACGGTGTAGGAACGCGGCTAATTATAGTCCTTGCAGCTGGTTTCAAAGTACTTGTAACAGTTTGCTCCGAGTGCTCACTTGCAAGCATCAAATGGGCGCAGAGTTGTGAAATAGAACACCTGTTTGTTGTTGAGCATGTGTTTGTGCAGATGATTGTTGTTGTCAAAGCACCTTGATGCAGAGGAGTCCTGTTTACATTTGCATTCTCCCCGAAGGATTAACAGTGTTCTCTCAATAAATTTGCAGCCTATTCTCCTCTCCCAGGCTGCTGTTGGGAGGGTGGTGTGAAAGAGGCAACAAGTGCCTGCTAATCACTTGGATATACATAATTAGCCTCAGCTTGCACAGGGGCTTCTCCTAGGACCATTACCATACTGCTGGGCAGAACACCCAACCATGGCCTTGTGACCCTGTCCATGGGAAGGTACCGGCTTGTGCATTGGTATTTACTCCTTATTTTTCTGGAGTTGAGTTAAGTGTTTATGATCACCGCCCAGGCTCTCTTGTTCTCTTTTAGGGAACCCAGGTCCGTTATAGAACATTCTGGAGTTGCCCCTGAGTAGTGTTGCAGATTTGCACACCACCTGAGGTTATTATTCAAAACAATTTGGACACAGTGACGTCATTCCAGAGGTGAAGAAGCATTCGAGCTTCTTGGAACGCTAAGCTCAGTCCACAGCGGAGGATTTCGAGGGCAATTCACAAACGCTAAGTGGAAGATGAACAGATCTTCCCCATAAGCGAAAACAGAACAAAACACGTTCTCGCCTCTCCCAGTGCATCACGTTGTGGAATAGGAATATTTAGACTCAGGCTTTGCATCTTTTTTTTTTTTTTTTTTTTTTTTAAATACATTTTATTGATTTGTACAGAGAGGAAGGGAGAGAGATAGAGAGTTAGAAACATCGACGAGAGAGAGTCATCGATCAGCTGCCTCTTGCACACCCCCTACTGGGGATATGCCCGCAACCAAGGTACATGCCCTTGACCGGAATCGAACCCGGGACCTTTCAGTCCCCAAGCCGACGCTCTATCCATTGAGCCAAACCGGTTTCGGCAGGCTTTGCATCTTGAAAGGTGGGTGCGAATGAGGGTCACAGGCACTGAAGAGTAGCCTTCCGTGAAAGCTGTGAGACTGAATCATTGTTCCCACCCCACTCAGCCCCACTCAGGCCCGAGCCCTGCAGAGCCGGGGACAGATGGCACGCACACACCCAGCATTCTGTAGCTCTAAGAGGGGCTTCCCTCCCTCCGTCCAATACTCCGACAGCACCAGCGGCCCTCGGAGATCCCGGTGGAGACGTGTTAATAAAGAAGACACTGCTTATACAGGTCAGGAAGGAAGCTTGTTAACATCATCTCCCTAGAACAGTGGTCGGCAAACTCATTAGTCAACAGAGCGGCGAACCGCGGCCTAGGAGGTTATCCCGTTGGCCTGTCTGACTAAGAGTCCCACCGGGGGCCGCATTCCCTGGTGTGTGACCATTGAGCTTCTTTTTAGGTGGTCTAAGTTTTTCAGTTTTATTAGTTAAGCATTTATTTTTTTATAGAAGTACTAGATGCCTGGTGCACAACATTCGTGCACTGGGGGGAAGGGTTCCCTCAGCCTGGCACAGGCCCTCTCACAGTCCAGGACCCCTCGGGGGATGTCCCACTGCCAGCTCAGGCATGCAGGCAACGGGCCTAAGCCAGCAGGCAGACATCCCTTGAGGGGTCCTTAGAGCTGCCTCTGAGGTGAGAGAGTCTCCTGTCACCGCTGCTGCGCTCCCCAGCTGTGAACCCGGCTTCCGGCTGAGCTGTGCTTCCCCTGTGGGAGCGCACTGACTACCAGGGGGCAGTTCCTGCATTGTTCGTCTGCCCCCTGGTGGTCAGTGAGCATCATAGCGACGGTTTTCCACTGTATTAGCCTTTTATTATATAGGCTGTAACTAGCCAATCATTGCTGTTCTTTCATGGTTGACTCTCCGAGTGTAACACAGGGGCCTCTGACTTCAGTTCGAGGCCTGGGCCTGGGAGTGTGTTACAGCGGAACCTCAGTGCTCAAACTTGACCTGTTCTAGAAGTCTGCTCGAGAAGCGATTTGTTTGAAAACAGAATCATTTTTCCCCTTAGAAATAATGCAAATGGAATTAATCTGTTTCAGACCCCCCCAATGACTTCCTGTTTTAATCTCTCTTCTATATAGCACTTGTCTAAGGTACTGTTTAATCTATAAGCAAACACTTCTTAAAGTTATCGAACCATCCCTTACAGTCTTAAAGGAACCCTGTTACAACCGTTTGGTCCAGGGTGTCCTTCAGGTCAGCATGCAGCATCCTGTGCTTGTTCTTTTAAAAAAATATATATATTTTATTGATTTTTTACAGAGAGGAGAGGAGACGGATAGAGAGTTAGAAACATCGATGAGAGAGAATCATCGATCAGCTGCCTCTTACACACTCCCTACTGGGGATGTGCCCGCAACCCAGGTACATGCCCTTGACCGGAATCGAACCTGGGACCTTTCAGTCCACAGGCTGACACTCTATCCACCGAGTCAAACCGGTTTCGGCATCCTGTGCTTGCTCACTCATCACTGCCCCCACATGCCGTCCCCGGCTCCCTGCCCTTCCTTCACCCACATCGGCAGCATCTCCCACCTCTTCATTGTCTGTGTCCCTGGTTCCTTCACACCCTTCCCAGCATTAGCCCCCTTGATGGCCTCTTTCTGTGTTAAAATTGTGCGTTTGTTGACTTCACAGCAGCAAAAGCTTCTGTCCTTTGTGTCATGAGAGAGGCTTTGTGTCATGCTGAGGTATCAGCTTGAAGGGATTGTCAGTTTAAAAACCGAAATTTGGTTCGAGGACTGAGACACTTTTTCGGTGAACAGTTTGGTGGAGAACCGAATTGTTCCAGATGGGAGATGCTGGAGAAGTGACGTTTGACTGTATCAAGTCTCTGGAAAAGGTGAAGTTTCCGGTAGTGCACTTTTTTGTCCTTAGCACTTGGTAGACACTGAGTGGCCAGATTTTTATGATCTCTGAATGCATAATAATCTGACTACTCTATGTGTGTGCGAGTGTGTGTGTGTGTGTGTGTGTGTGTGTGTATTAGAGGCCCGGTGCATGAATTCATGCATAGGTGGGGTCTGGCCAGGGGGACGGGACATGGGCAGTTGGCCGGCCTGCTGGTCAAACTCTGGTCAAGGGGACAATTTGCATATTAGCCTTTTATTATATAGGATATACAGTGAGTGGCCAGATTATTGTGTGTTCAGAGATCATCATAATCTGGCCACTCAGTGTATATGCCTGGACTCAAAAGCATAAATAGGATCTGTTTTAGAAATGCAAACAATGAGATGAAATGGCTTTGATGGAACTGTGGCTTTATATCGGAGTAAATTTAGGTTTGTTGCTGGTTCAACGTATGCATCTGTTTCTCTCCAGTTTTGTGTGATAGGGTGCTACTCTCTTATGATAACAAGTTTGAGTGGAAGCACAATATAATAAAAACGGAAGCCAGCAGATAGTGCTTGCAGCATGAACTGAGCAGATGTGTCAAAATGCATGAATTGTCCTTCATTTTAAACATTTTGTTCATGAGAATCAAGTACACCTGCTGTGACCTTTTAAGCGATGTATGTTTTAGTGATGGAAAATGTAAATGTCTTCATTTCCTAAGTGAGTTATGAAATTTTGGGGAATATTTTATGCTTGGCTCTTTTAGAGATTTTTATATTGTGCAATATGCAGAGATTGATTCTGGTATAAAAACTGAAGTGTATCATAATGCCTACACTTCTTTTATCTTTTAAAAAATACATTTTTACTGATTTCAGAGAGGAAGGGAGAGATAGAAACATCAATGATGAGAGAGAATCATGATCGGCTGCCTCCTGCACGCCCCCTAGTGGGGATCCAGCCCACGACTTGGGCATGTGTCCTGACCAGAAATCAAACCGTGACCTCCTGGTTCATAGGTTGACGTCCCACTGCTGGGTCACGCTGGCCGGGCAGATGAAATTACCTTTAATAACTAACTGGTCAGAGAGGCCATGTGAGCGGCACCTTAGGCGCCATTCTTGTGGCCACATTGGCTGCTTCTAATGGATGGGCAAGGTCCCGTGTATTAGGTCCAGCACACAGAGAATATCACTCCAGTTTCGCTCAGTGGATAGAGTGTTGGCCTGGGGACTGGATGCTCCCGGGTTTGATTCTGGTCAAGGGCACATGCCCAGGTTGTAGGTCCGATCCCCAGTAGGGGGTGTGCAGGAGGCAGCCAATCTATATATATATATATTGCTCTCTTCTTTTACCCTACTCTTACTCCCATGCGTGTAGAAAATCGTAGGTGTGTTACATAACGTCCTAGATTCAGTGTCCTGGATTCATTTCAACACATTTCACAGTAAAAGTGCCATTAAAGGTGGTTGAGTTTGCTGGATTTCTTACAAGCACAGTGTAGAATGTATGCTTGATGGTCTGTAACAAGCACGTCAAACTCGCAACCCACAGGCTGCATGTGGCCCACAAGGAATATTTTTGCAGCCCAGCCAATACAGCGGTGTGAGCAGTTGTTTACAACAAGAGGCCTGGTGCACGAAAATTCGTGCACTCGGCGGGGGTTGGGGGGATCCCTCAGCCTGGCCTACACCCTCTTGCAGTCCTGGATCCCTTGGGAGATGTCTGCCTGCTGGCTTAGGCCCCCTCCCCTGGGGTTTGGGCCTAAGCTGGCAGTCTGACATCCCTCTGGCAGCCTGGGAGCCCTGCAGGGAGCAGCCTAGGCCACAGTCGGACACCCTTAGCGCTGCCACGGAGGCAGGGGAGGCTCCCACCACTGGGCTCGCAGCCATCAGCCCTGCTTCTGGCTGAGTGGTGCTCCCCCTGTGGGAGTGCACTGACCACCAGGGGGCAGCTCCTGCTTTGAGCATCTCCCCTCTTAGCGACTGGTCATTCGTGGTCATTAACCAGTAAGGTTAATTTGCATATTACCCTTTTATTATATAGGGTTACGAAAGGAAAGAAGTCTTCTCTGTCAGATCCAGAGTTGCTGTCAGTTTTGAAAGTAGGAAAGATAGGAACAGAGAAGAGATGCCAAGTATCAGGAAGAAAACATGAATTTTATCGTTGCTCCTGTGTTTTTTTTTTTTAATGCTAATTTGAAATAAACCCACGTTTCTGTGAAAGTGGAAGCTTTGCTTAAACCTTGTTTATCGCAAGGCCCATGCTAGTTGAGTTGGTCATGCTGGCTCTCCAGGTCACAGCCAGAACCACACGGAACTGAGTCCAAAGAACGGGTCCCCTGGCATGTCTCTCACCAGCTCCCAGATCGCTTTCCAAATCAGTGAATCGCAACTTCCTAGAATGTCACTTTGGAAATGAACTGGGGGCAGTTTGCCACAACCTTGCACTCAGAGGTCTGCTCTAGTCTTCGATGTTGGTCCCCCAGGGGTCAGCAGCTCCCCGTCCTTCTGTTCTCTTCTCAGTCCTTCCGGCTCAGGACTCTCGAACGAAACCTCTCCCTCATTCTCTGTGTGGCACCCACAGGAGCAGAGGATGTGAGGGACAGGCAGACCTGACCCGCCCGCCCACCAGGGGAGGGGAGGATCGCATGGAGAACTGGGAGCGAGAGAAAGGGCTGCATTGTGAAAACAGCGAGTCATAGAATGGCCCCGTGGCAGTGCTTTCTGAAATAATGCCCTATGTGGGCAACAACTACTACTTACATTACTAAGTTCTCTTCTGTGGTGAGCTGAGTTTCGGATTTCTGACTACTGGTCGTTGCCACATGCGTATTGATGTTTGGTCAGCAAGGACCACACATACAAATGGCGTGGAGTAAGGTGACCGGGAGCTGCAGAGTCCCATCGCCTGTGACAGCCCAGCACTAGGCCTGGCTCGCCTGTGCGTGCTGATGCTGATGCAACACCTCGCTGGCTGCCCTCTGGAAGTGTAGCGCATGCCATTGTGTCCAGGCCATAACAGTCATCACTATGCGACTGGTTTATGTATTTACTATACTCTTTTTGGTTGTTTTTTGTTTTGTTTTGTTAATCCTCACCTGTGGATTTTTTCCCCATTGGTTTCCAGAGGAAATGGGAGGAAGGAGCAAAGGGGAGAGAAAAAAGGGAGAGAGAAAATTTTCTACTAGTATGTGAGAGACACACATCAGTTGGTTGCCTCCCACACATGCTTCCACAAGGCCAGGGATCGAACCTGTGACCCTTCAGTGGGCGGGCCGGTGCTCTAACCACTGCGCACCTCTGGCCAGGGCTATCCAATACTTTTTATCATTATTTTAGAGTGTACGCTTTCTGCTTATTTAAAAAAAAAAATAGTTTTCTGTAAACAGTAGGCTGTGTTCCCCGGGCAGCAGCCTCATCCATCGCATATTTACATCCCCTGACTATATCATTTTCTCTTGTGCTGGTTTAACCTCATGCTAAGTGCAAGCTGTTCACTAGTGTAAAGACATGACTCTTTTACATGCTAATAGTGAATGACAGGCTCACGTGACTCTTGCCTGGATGCCTTAATAGTTGTCCCAATAATTCTGTCTAGTAGTTATACAGAACAGGAGTTTGGGAGTAGATTTTTTTTTTAAAGCTTCCTGTGGTAATTTTTTCCCCTTCAATCTTTAATTTCTTTATTGAAGGTATTACATATGTGTCCCACCCCCTATTAACCCACAAACCGCCCTCCCCACTTATGCCCTCACGCCCCTGGTGTCTGTGTCCACTGGTTAGGCTTATATGCATGCATACAAGTCCTTTGGTTGATCTCTCCCTCTTACCCCACCCCATTTGATATATTCAGTGACTTATTCCACACAGCCCTTAAAATTAGTAATTTTTCCAGTTGCTGACATGAATCCTGTAACTAGAAATCTGTTTCCTGAAACACACAGACACACGGACATGCACACACACATGTGCGCGCGCACACACACACACACACACACACACATGCAGCGCCGGTGTGGCCAAGTGTACTAGAGATGCCAGTGGTTTCTGGCTCTGCTGGCAGCCCTGCCTAAGGGAAGCGACTCCGCCCTCAGCTCCTGTTGTTTGGGGCAGACAGCCTGCCCCTGTCAAGCTGGTCCATGCACATGTGACCCACGAGCTCCTTCAAGGGACTGGAGAGGTGAGCCGCACCAGTGTGTCAGGGTTGGGATTGCCACTTAGGGCTGACCGTAAGCAGAACGTACGAAGGAACAAAACCGATGCTCAAGCCCAGGAGCCGGTGGGGAGAGAGAGTGTGGAAATATAGCTGCCATCTGCAGATGCAGAGAGGGTGGAGGGGAACGGGAGAGAGAGGAGAGAGACGAGAGACCAGAGCCGAGGCCAGACCACGCTCCATCCCTGAGCAGGACTGAGGGAAGTGATGTCACTCTCCCAATCTAATTTGCTCCCGTTCCACAGAGACGGCTCTCTTCCCCGGTGAGGGTGGGCATTCTCACAGTGAGGGAGCCTTTGTGGCAGCCGCCTCAGTGGCTTGTGTCTCTGCCAACTCACAGAGCTCGGAAGGGCACCGGGTCCAGCCCGGGGTCAGGTTCCCGTCTCGGTGAGGGCATCAGCCGGCTCTGCCTCCTTTTCTCCGTGGCGACAGACCTGGACCAGATATTTGCAAACACATCATACATTGGACTTGGGATCTGTTAAACCTCCGACGAAGACTCCAGTTGTTCACATTTTTAAAAATATATTTTGTTGATTTTTTACAGAGAGGAAGGGAGAGGGATAGAGAGCTAGAAATGTCAATAAGAGAGAAACATTGACCAGCTGCCTCCTGCACACCCCCCACTGGGAATGTGCCCTCCACCAATGTACATCCCCTTGGCCGGAATCGAACCTGACACCCTTCAGTCTGCAGACCGACGCTCTATCCACTAAGCCAAACCGGTTTCGGCCAGTTATTCACATTTAACAGGAAAACATTCATTTTTTACTTTTGTGGCACACACAAATGAACTCTTCCTTAAAAGACAGATTGTAGGCAGATCCCCATGAGAACGCTTGCCAGAAGTACTAGTATCCTCCGGGTCTGAAGTTCTAATCCAAGCGTGTCAAACTCGCGGCCCATGGGCCGCATGCCTCGTTTACTTGGCCCCTGTTAGCCTTTGGGTTTGACATCCTTGTTTTAGCTCAGGAGCACCTTCCTGGCAGCTGGGTTCTGTCGGAGTGCAGTGTCCAGTCGCACTGCCGTAGGGAAGGCTGGGCTTCAGCCTGGCGTTTGCAGAGAGGGTGCATTCTTACCTCTGTGCTCTTGCCAAAGGCTTCTCGTTAGAGAGGCTCTGAGGAGCGTCTGGACTTCCCCGCAGGGCAGTCACATCTCTGAATTGGTACCGCTGACCTGCTGTATCCTGGTCTCAGCCAGCGAAGAGCTGGTGGATGGCGTCGGGGAGAAAGACGGGGTGATCCATTCTGCTGCCACACGTCTTCTGAGGTCACGCCCATCTAGTCACTGTTTTCAGAGCCTTTGTCACATCCTGCATCCTGAGTGTTTATAGCTGCCTGGAGCTGCCGCGTGCAGGCCCGTCCTGACCTTGCTTTTTCCAACAAGTTCGTATTTCCCTGAAGGATGGCTCTTTATTGTTAAGTGGTGGAGAGACCCGTCATATGGTGGTCACATCTTCGAACCTGTTTTCCAAGCAATACAGGGGTGCGCAAAAATAGGTTTCCAGCTGTGAGTATGTGAAACACAGCTTATGCTTGGATTATTTATTCATTGTGGTAGTATTTTCCATACGAACGACTGTAGACCTCCTTTTGCTCACCTATTGCTCTTCCTCGTTCATTGCACCAGGAGAGTTACAGTGTAATTCTGCACAGTTTTAGAAGACTGGGTTTTCCCTTGTTATTAGAACAGAATTCACCTGGTTTGAAAGGCGACATACAGACTCAGACATGTATTGCTGCTGGTCAGGTCATCCCGGAGCAAGACATCCGTGTGTGTCAAAGATTCTGCTTGAGCAGGTTTAAAGACCCATTTTAATATCTAAAATGTTTGCTAAATTGTAAAGCAAAATTCAAAAATGAAATCATTTCACCTTGAAAGTATGTGGTCCTCTGGCCCATATTAGCCCTATAAAGGGAAGCGCTATGCCAGCATGGGGTGACAAAGTTTATCTTCTGAGCTCGATTTGTCGTAGAAAACCATCAGTGAAGTTGGGTGGGACTATTAATGTCTTACGCCTGCCATCCTTGGTGGACTACCATCTTTTAGTGTAGTTTTGGGATGTTATTTCTATGGCATATGTATGTTTTTAAAGTCACAGATTAACTCCAGCTTTAGTAGGGACGCTTAAGTTCTATATTGAGCTAATAGTTCCTTAAAATATTTGACTTCTTTCTGTTCCAAATATATTGACCAGAACAGGACTGGAGGGTTCATGTACATTGTAGAAATTCAGACCTGTGATTCCACTCCCCCTGAGATGTTAATGATTCATCTGAATTTCAGCCAAGTCTTTTGGAGTGTTTTCAAATGTGGCTCAGCAAACTATAGTTTTATCTAAAAGGGCACACAGCTGGAATTAAAATCTAATTTGCTTATTTGAGGAAAACTGATATTACAATTCTTCTCTACACATTTTTGTCAGGGGGAAAAAAAAAGTCATTTTGACATATATTGGACCTTGATAAGCAATGCCATCATGTTACTGAAAACTTTTCTCAAACAAGGGGCAAATTTTTTATGCAGTTTTTAAGTGGCCAGACAAAAAACGCCATGCCAGCGTATGTTCAGATTTTATTTGAGAAGTGGAAACTTCTGACATGAATTCATCTTCCCGGTGCTTGGCATATGGTCCTCAATAACTATTTAATCACTGACAGATTTTCTTGAAAACAATTGTAGGATACCTACAAGGAAATTCTTCTGCGAGGTCTCGTTTTACTGATATTTATGGAGAAGACTCACATCTGCTGCAGTGAAATATCGAATCGAGCCAGATGGTCTCAGCGAAAGGTCATCCTCTTGATGATCTGGTGCCTTTGAAATGGCTCGGTAGAAAGCTTTGCAAAAAGCACCGCACCTTCACTTAGCAAGAGACCAACGAACCTGTACCCATTTTTTTTTTTTAAATTAAGTTAAAGAAAAATCATTTTCCAAAGTGGACGCGACGTTGAATCTTGGTTTTGCATTTCCTAGATTGCCGTGCGAGGCCACGGAACCAAGCCCAGCTCGTTCCGTGGCTAATTTACACACAACTTCTCTGGAGCCTCAGACACATCCCAGCCCGGTCTGCGGCCGCGGCGGGGAGAACAACAACTGGAAAACAAAGTGACTGTTAGCTGCTAGCGCGCGTCTCGGAGAGGATAAAGGCCCGCCATATGGCACCGTCACTGCGTCCAAGTTTTCAAATCAGCTCCTCTCATCCTCCTTATGACCGCCCGCCTTTAAAAGCGAGCGGAGAACACCCCCGTGATTATCTGCCCAGAACCCCGGACGCCAAACAGCAGCCCCGCTCTGTCCAGCCTCCCCTGCCTCCGCTATTATAACGGGGGCCGCGGGGCCGCTCGGTGCTAATTACTGTGCGAGCCTCAGATGAACCCCCTCCATTCACCCGCTTTGTGCGGGGAGGGGGCGGTGGGGGGAGCTGTCAGCGGCTGCCCGCGTGCAGCTGTGCCGCGGCCTCAGCTTGCTTAACATTATGCCGCTCTTTAGACTTGACAGAAGGGATTTTTTTTTTTTATGAAGGCAGAGCAGCCTTGTAGCGAAATGGTTTAAGCAGCTGCATTGTCGGGGAGCACAAAGAAGTTATTATTGTGTCTGCGGAGGGGGGCCGGGCGGTGGGGGGGGGGGAATGCTCGGCTGCTGTTGATGCCGATTGTTGACTTGCCATCTGCCGGGCGGGAGAAGGAGGGCTGACAGCTCCAGCAGGGCGCGGGGCTGTTTGCAGAGACGCGTAAACATGTGCAGATGTCGGGCCGGATAATGGCCGGGGCTGGAGACGGGCTCGGGATGCGCTGATGTTCGCGCATCGGGAGAGGAGGGTGTGTGTGTGTGTGTGTGTGTGTGTGTGTGTGTGTGTGTGGGTCCGGCTAACGGAGGGTATGTCCCTATTATCATTGTTTTCCCGCCCGCCCCCCGCCCCAGCTCCCCTCGTCTCCGTAATTATAATAGTTTAGGGGCTTCGTACTTCCTCTTCCTCACGTCTAGTTCTAAAAAGTGGCTTCTTTAAAAGACAATACAAACTTCCCTATTTGCCCACAGGGGCCACAGCTAACTGGTGGCAGGAGCCGGGGACTGCTAACCCAGTAGCAGGAGATTTTGACTAGGAACCTGGGTGGACACATTACCATTTAACACTCCCTCATCAGCGTGTAAACCATCCTTCAAAAGGGAATCGTTTTATGGCCTGCCTGTAGGGGTGGGACGGAGCGTACCACGTACGTTTTACCGAGTAATTCCATCTTCCCATGAACTCGGATGTCACCTGCGGTGAAACAGAATTACGTAGGAACCAACGCTTCCCTAAAACATGGGGGGTTTCACTGAGTCATGACTAAGCAGAAATGTCTGTGTGTGGCTACCAGGCCTGCATGCTGCCAGCCTCGTCCCCGGAGAGGTCTTTCTGGAAGGCCGCGGGAGGGTAGCGGCTCTTCCCTCCACGAGACACGGAGGGCAGGCCCAGTCAGAGCAAGCATGTCAAACTCGCGGCCCGCGGGCCGCATGCCTCAGTTACTACCCTGTTTCCCCGAAAACAAGACAGTGTCTTATATTAATTTTTTTTCTCCCAAAGTTGCGCTAGGTCTTATTTTCGGAGGATGTCTTATTTTCGGGGAAACACGGTAGTATTTGCCCGTGTTAGCCGTTGAGTTTGACATGATTCAGAGCAGCTCTTTCTCTCACTGTCAGCTGTTCCTCAAGTGACTCCAGTCGGTATTGGCTTAAACAGTGCAGACTAGAGGATCATCAGCCAGCAGCCACAGGGACCCCCTCCGTGGTCTCACATACCTAGTCTCGCCTTTCATGTGGGAGGCCACTGATATGTTGGTGGGTAGGACTACGCACCAATAGCCATAGTTTTGTTCTCGGTCCCGCTAGACCGGCTGGCTGCCTTTGGGAGCGGGCCGCCTGCCGTTCTCCAGGTAGAGGGCCCGCCGCGAAGTCTCAGTGGTACAGGCACGTGTGCGTGCTAAGGCGATGGGAATATCAGAGGGTCCGAGGCCCCCAGACCAGGTTTCCTGTCACGTAACGCAGGTGAGAGAGTGTACGAAGGGCCCTTCGCCTGTGTGTCAGTTTCCTTATCTGTTGAAGGAAGGGAACAACGACTTCTACCCAGACTGTGTATTCGTTCAGAACGTCTGGAACAGAGGCAGTGGGGCTGCCGTGACCCCTCATTTCCGGAAGGTGTGATGTCTGAGTGGAGTGTGTGGGTCACGGTCTGACCACTGAAAAGTGAGCATCTGAAGTTCTAGAGGCAATTTAGGAGATGCAGGTTATTTATTTATTTATTTATTTATTTATTTTATTTATTTTAAAAAATATATATTTTATTGATTTTTTACAGAGAGGAAGGGAGAGAGATAGAGAGTTAGAAACATTGATGAGAGAGAGTCATCGACCAGCTGCCTCTTGCACACCCCCCATCGGGGATGTGCCTGCAATCAAGGCACATGCCCTTGACCGGAATCGAACCCGGGACCCTTCAGTCCCCAAGTCCCCAAGCCGACGCTCTATCCATTGAGCCAAACTGGTCTCGGCAGGTTATTTATTTATTTTTTTAAAGTCTTATGTTTATTTCGTGATTTATGATTGTTTCAAAAACATGACAGGGAAATCAATTGTTTAAGGAGAATGTAAATGGTTGGACGGACTATTTGGGGGATATGGTATGACTGTCATTCTGTAATGACGGTTTTATGTTGTATCCTATAAAATCAGCTTTCTACTTAAAAAAACCCCAGCATGAGATTACACAAAGTTGAACTCATTCCTTTAATTCAGTATTAATCTCATTATTTCAGAGGGACAGTAAGCTGTGTGTGTGGATTGTAATTGTTTTGAAAGTGAGACTTTGAAACACATTACAGTTCATAGACAACGCGGTTCTCGGGAGCAGACAATACTAAAGATCGAGTTTTTTTCACTTCGATGGACTATGGAAGCATTGTTTGATTGTCAGAACTCTATTTTTACAGACGAAGAAACTGATCAAGCTCTATGAGAGTGCTGGTGTAAGCCGATGTTTTCTTAAAGGGGAAATGGCTTTGATTGACCTGGGGGACTCCATAACCTCTGGACAGGGTGGCAATGCCCACACAGATGCAGGTGGCTCTCTAAGATTTTTCTTTAAAATTGTTTCTGTCCCGCATGCTCTCTCTCTCCCAAATATTAATAATTTTGGATGAAGATTGGGGGGGGGGGGGCCGCGGGCGAGGTGGCATCTGGACGGGGTGGGGTGCCTGACCCAGTTTCTAAGAGTGGCTACAGGACTGGATATGGTGCCTGAGGACGTCTGTTTGGGTTTTGAAGAATTGGTTATACTAAAAAAATAAGCCTCCATTTGAATGCTATTAATATACAATGCCAGCTTTATATAAGGATATATTAATGTTTAATAAGCACAGGGCAGAGAAGATCAGTATTCATGTTACAGTCTAGTTATTTTAAAAAAAAATAATGATATGTTATTATTTATCTTTCCAAAGAAGTGGAACTATCCCAGAACCAGGAAAGCTGTACCACAGGTTAGGATGAAACTGCTGCCCAGTGCGGGCATTGTCACACATGGATGAACTTGAACTTGGCCTGTTTTCAAGGCACTTCAGGAGCTCCCGGCCCTAATGGGATAGAGACGCATTTGAATTGTGTCTCGGGAAAATCCTGCATGAATAGTAATTTTAAAAAATATTGGCCAGTAAGTCGCAAACAGAAGAGTATTTCACTGTCTGACATATTCTTTAAGGCATCTTGCTAAATGTTTTGGCTTAAAATTTTTAATGTGTTGTGGTTCCGAGGCAGCCTGATTAGAGCTGTTGGTAAACTCGGGAGCACTCTCTCTCGAACAGAAGACGATTACGATACAAAGGCAGGGAGGCAGGAGCCGCGAAGTTCGAGTACGTATGTTCTTGGCGCCGAAGCCACTTATTTGTTTGAGGCGGCGACGCAGCCGCGGAGTTCATCGCTTCCTACATCTGAGTGCGGGCACCGCGCCGCAGCTGTTGCTCCTGGCATCTCCCTGCCGAGATGTTTAGACTGAAGTTTGTGTATTTGTTACAGGAGGTGACCTGCTTTTCTCCCATGCATTTGCATCCCGTTAGCCGACGCTACGATCGCTCTTTGTACATTCTGCTTAAGCAAAACAGGAGTTAGGATATAACTAAAATGGTTTTCTTTGACCTTCGAATTGTCCACGATGTCGCTTTTAAAAAGAATTAAACTGCTCAATGCCAGTGCTGCATCGTTAAAAACAATTAGTTTCCTCACAATGATGCCGGGCCTGGGATAGTCTTGTGTGTGGAGAGTTTACATCTGAAGTCACAGCAGCAAGGACTTATTTTTCTTTATTTTTTTAAAAAAATATATATATATTTTATTGATTTTTTTACAGAGAGGAAGAGAGAGGGATAGAGAGTTAGAAATATCGATGAGAGAGAATCATCAGTCAGCTGCCTCTTGCACACTCCCTACTGGGGATGTGTCTGCAACCAAGGTACATGCTTTTGACCGGAATCGAACCTGGGACCCTTCAGTCTGCAGGCGGACGCTCTATCCACGGAGCCAAACTGGTTTTGGCAGCAAGGACTTTTATTAAAAGTAAATGAAGATTCTAAAAAAAAGTCATATTCTTCCTGCAGAAGGAGAGCCATGCGTGGGGAGATGGTAACGGTGGAAGGGCGCCTGGCTGCTCACTTGCTGGGGATCAGGCTTGTCTCTGTCCTGCCCCCCAGCCGGGCCTGCTGGGTGGAGGGTGGTGGTGTGTCGTGTTGACTCCTTCGGTCACTGATGGCCTTCGAAGACTCTGACATGAGATTAGCGCTCTCTGTATTCTTAAAACGTCCGTCACGCTCCGGATTACGCAGGGTGACTTACTCAGCGTTTTGTACGTAAGAAAAAAGTCCTTGACAGGTGAACGAAGGCCAGAAAACTTGTCTCCCACTTTGGTGAAATCAGTGCCTTCTGGGGAGGCAGAATGGAACCTCATTGCACATCATCCTGGATCCCGGGAAGTAAATGGGTGATTTTTTTTTGCTGTGTCACGATGCTTACAGTTCCAACATCAGCATGAAGGAGAAGCGGGTGCTCTTTGGTATTATTATATCTTATTAATAAACGGGCGCTTTTACACGAACGAGCCTCCTGGCTGTGGTTGGGTGAATAAGAAACCCAATCACCTGTAATTTGGGGCTGAATATTGATCTCTTGGAATCACTTAGTCTTCACGGAAAGATTTGTATGTCCCGATGCCCCGAGATGTTTTAAACAAATGATTCTGCAGAGGGCATTTTAATAGGAACTTAATAGAATATTTACACAGTGGGTGCAGACTCACTTATATGATTTTTTTTTTTTTTTTTTTTTAGTTTCATTGTGTTTTGAATGCCTTGCATGATATCGGGGCTGTGAGTCATTTTCCTTTCTAATGCCTTGATTTAAAAAAATAACCTTTCTTTTCCAACTCACTGGAAACGGTTTGAAAACGGCCATCATGATCCTGCAGAGGTGTGGATGATGACGAGGGAAGAAATACCTACCTGTACAACTATCCCCCCTTCCGGTTTTTAAAAATGTGTCTTTTTATTGGAACGGTAGGTGAATGAGTGTCTTCTGGAGTCTGTCTCCATGTGTGAGGGAACACTGCCCTCAGAGGGCCACGGGGAGAAGTTCACCTCACAGCTCAGCTCGGCTGCTGCGGGTCTGGCCTGTGTGCCTGTTTGTGGGTGTGTGTGTGTGTGTGTGTGTGTGTGTTGAACTTCTTTAAGGACTCAACTCAACTCAACAAGGTTTCATTCATTCGTGGCTCTGCTTCTTTGTTCTCTTAAAAGGTTAGATATACCCAGACACATCAGTGTGAGAACAGCATGCAAGCACATTGAGCTCGTTTCTAAGAAAACCGTAACAGATGACCTGCCACAAATGGCCACATGAGATCAGTTTAAAAAGGGATAAGAAAATGACCTAGGAATGTTATGGTTTTGTTCCCGTTATATTCTTGGGTGTGTCTTACTTTTTATGCCTTTGATGACAGATATTCCGCTCTTCAGAATTATCTGAACCATTCTTCTGAAGACGGAGCAGCATTCACTGACATGGAAGCATTACATTCCCTTCAGTTTTATAAGTTTAAACATAATCACACGTTAAAATATAATCTAAATCTGAAATCCCTTCACTGGGGATGTAATTCTTTTTTTTTTTTTTTTAATATATTTTATTGATTTTTTTACAGAGAGGAAGGGAGAGAGATAGAGAGCTAGAAACGTCGATGAGAGAGAAACATCGACCAGCTGCCTCTTGCACCCCCCCCCCCACCGGGGATGTACCCGCAACCAATGTACATATGTACATGCCCTTGACCGGAATCGAACCTGGGACCTTTTAGTCCGCAGAGCGACGCTCTACCGCTGAGCCAAACCGGCCTCGGCGGGATGTAATTCTTAACCAGAAATATGCCAGAAGTTGAAATACACCATCGCCCCCAAGCATTTGTAAGAGTCTAACATTTATGTGTCGTTTGCCATCTCTGAGCGCAGAGCATGTGGAATTAGATAATAATGAACTTGCGCAGTGAAGACGGGGGAACGGGAAGGCCTGATGTGGGAGGACTGAGAGGCGGACTTGGGCTTTTGCTTTCTGGACGTAGCACCTGTCTTGGGAGATGCTTTGAAAGGCAGTGGAGATATTTTCTCACCAAACCCGGGGGCGTGCTGGCGGGGGCCCCTGGATTGACCTGCTACTGAATTGAGAAAGACGGCTGGCTTCTGTGGCAGCGTTCTCAGCTTTCAACACAAGGTTCCCATCGGTTGCACATAAATGATAGGCGATTCATTATCGATAATAACGGGGGGATGAAAATCGAGGGCCCTAGAAGAGTGAATAACAGAAATTTATCCCCACAAAAACAGAGCATCCGCTTTGCTCAACGAATGGGGAACTGTGACTGTGTGGACCAATGGAATCAATGAATTGCATTTTATTTCATATACTCGATTCACTTTTGTGTAGTTAAGTATGCTGCATCTTTTTTGATTAGCTGTATGTTAAAATGTTTATTCATTTCACAAATGGCAGAGTAAATACTCTACTATTACTAGCCCACTTTCCAGATGAGGAAGCTGAGGCACAGAGAGCTCGAGGGATGGGGAGGGTTGGCGCTGGAACTCCGGACCTCGGGGTTGTGTCCCGACCCCTGTAACACACTCATTGCTTCCCTGGGACAGCTGGGCGGTGTGTCCTAGCGGGACTTGGTTGATTTCAGTAGCTCTCTTTTCATCTCAACTTTGTCTTTGACTTGTTACCGTGTCCCCGCACCTCGGCGTGGCTGCGTGTGCAGAGTAAGCACACGCCAGCACCAGTCTCTGCGTGTCTGTGAGAGGTCTCCCGTGGGGGGAGCCCAGCACTGTGGCTTCAGTGCCTTCCAATGTCCTTTCCTTGTGCTTACCGCTTTAAAACATATGCGTATTTTTTGATTTTAGCGCGGAAGAGAGAAGGAGAGAGAGAGAAACATCAATGGTGAGAGGGAATCATGGATCAGCTGCCTCCTGCAGGCCCCACACTGGGGATCGAGCCCACAACCTGGGCATGTGCCCTGACCGGGAATGAAACCGTGACCTCCTGGCTCATGGGTCAGCGCTCAGTCACTGAGCCACACCGGCCGGGCGCTCACCACCTCTTCCCTCCACGGTGCCCGGAGCTGTCTCAGCGGGCTCACTGCCCGGGGGGAAGCAGAGGAGGGCGTGGACCCGCCTGCAGGACAGTAGCGTTTGTGCTTCATGCAGTGTCACTCTCAGGTCCCTGCTCCTGAAAAGCGACCCGGGAGACACTCCATGGGCGAGAGTCCAAGAGAAGCCCCTCCTGTCGGGGTGGGTGTCATCCTCTCTCTAGGGCAGTGGTTACTATCGGGGGGCCTCCCAAGGGGTCTCCCAGTGACACAGGACTCCCTCGGGGCCAGACCCCGGCCCTGCCCCGGGAGACGGTCCTGTTGTGTCCCGTCCCCCAGGCCGTGTGACCCCTGGCGCTGCCCTAGGTTTGTGCTCAAGGCTCCCGGCTTCCACATGGGACGTTCCTAAGCGCGGAGCGGTGCAGTGAGCGAGCACAGGGTGCGGGGAATATTGACAGTGAGAAGCCGTGCGATCCCAGAGAAGCGGTCTTTTTAAGGGATCAGGCTCCGAAATGGTGGGAACCCCGGCCCTCGCTGCTCGGTGACGTGCGCGGGTGGTGTGTTCAGTGCGGGCTGTGGAGCTGGGGCTCGGCTGGGTGCGGAGCAGATTAAAGAGAAAGCTCCGCTCTCCCGACCCACAAGGGCGTGCATGTAAGCAAAACAGTAATTTACTCACACTGAGCCGGCGGGAGGCCGTGTGGAGCGAGAGTTCTCCGCAGCAGCCGCTGCTGTGCACCCGCTCCCGGCTTACGCTCCATTAAACCGCCGAGTGCAATTCTTCTGCTGGCTGGTTTGTGTGGATACAGTGTTCTCCCTCCTCCTCCCCCCCCTCCTCCTCCCCCTCCTCCCCCTCCTCCTCCCCCTCCTCCTCCCCCTCCCCCCTTCTTCTTCCTCCTCCTCCCCTTTCTCTTCCTCCTCCCCTTTCCCTCCTCCTCCTCCTCTTCCTCCTCCTCCTCCTCCCCCTCCCCTCCCCCTTCTTCCTCCTCCTCCCCTTTCTCTTCTTCCTCCCCTTTCCCTCCTCCTCCTCCTCCTCCTCCTCCTCCTCCTCCTCCTCCTCCTCCTCCTCTTCTTCCTCTTCCTCCCCTTTCTCTTCCTCCTCCCCTTTCCATCCTCCTCCTCCTCTTCCTCCCCCTCCCATCCCCCTTCTTCCTCCTCCTCCCCTTTCTCTTCTTCCTCCCCTTTCCCTCCTCCTCCTCCTCCTCCTCCTCTTCCTCCTTCTCCCTCTCTCCCTCCATTGCTTTTCTCTCAGAGTAAAACTTAATACTACAACTCCATTAAGATGTTCTACACTAAAAAATAAAAAGTATCATATTTTTGGTTTAAAGTGCAGTGTTTCCTAAAAGTGAAGGGAACGGGGAAGTGATGGACTAATTTACTGAATACCACGAAACCATTCCCAGGATCAAGGGGCTGGGCGTGTTCTGGTCTCGACAGAAATGAGCCAGCAGACCGGGGCCTGCCAGGGCCGCTCGGAGGTCCAGGGAGGCAGGCAGCTTCAGTGCAAAGCATGGACCCCGCCTGGCCTGGGAAGTAGATATGGAAACTGTTCTTTGTTGTTGTTGTCAATCCACACCAGAGAATGTTTTTCCATTAATTTTTAGAGAGAATGGAAGGGAGAAGGAGAGACAGAGAGAAACGTCGATGTGAGAGAGACACATCCATCGGTTGCCTCCTGCACGCACCCCGAACAGGGCCAAGGAGCCTGCAACCACGGTACGTGCCCTCGACCAGAATGGAACCCGGGACCCTTCAGTCCACAGGCCGGTGCTCTATCCACTGAGCCACGCCGGCCAGGCAGAAAGGACAGACTTGAAAGGACTTAATATAAGGACAAGGATAACCTGAACATTTAGGCTTGTCAGGGCTGGAAACCAGATCAACATAGATTTAGGGAGCACCAACAATATGCAAAAGCATTTTCCTTTTTTTTTAAGCTACATTTCAGAATACCCCTGTGTAATTGAAAACTTATTACGCTGTCTCATTGCAGCGTAGATAACACGAAGAAATTTGTTAGCATTATTTTCAAGACATACGTAAAAGAGGATGATGGTAATTTCAGCGAGAAACACATTCTCTCTCCTCCCTGAGACGTTAAGACGGCTTCCACTTAGAACCATTTGGGAGATGGCATTGTGATCTGCCATATATAAATGCAACAGGCAACTTCAAAGATTGCAAATGTTTTATTACATTCGCCGTGTATTTCTTCAGGAACTATATTTGGCTTTAATATTTAAGATGTGGCACACGCCGAAACCGGTTTGGCTTAGTGGATAGAGCGTTGGCCTGCGAACTGAAAGGTCCCAGGTTCGATTCCTGTCAAGGGCATGTACCTCGGTTGCAGGCACATCCCCAGTAGGGGGTGTGCAAGAGGCAGCTGATCGATGATTCTCTCTCATCGATGTTTCTAACTCTCTATCTCTCTCTTTGTAAAAAAAAAAAAAAGGATGTAGCGCACTATCATGAATGATATATTCAGTATCTGTTTATGGTGCCAGTACTTTTTTAATGAGAATCCACCAGTGGATACGTACTCTGATATATTCTTTTAAGTAGTTCTGTATACATTTAGTTGGTATCTGTCAACAGCAACTCAATATTTATAACATTGTGAATCATACAATTGAATAGACTCCATACTGAAATTAACATTAAACCTTTGTCTTAAGTAACTATTGAGCCATGAAGACATTTACCTAAGACTAATGGTTTCTGAAAATCGTATAAATTAAATTTTACTGAAAGCTGCCAATTTTTGCTTAAAAACTCTTTGGAAATTCTTAAAATATTTGCATTTTCATGGTGCTTCATCCAGTGTATGCTATTTATTCAAAGCTTTCAGAGAGACCTAAGACTCTGCTCTTTTCTTCGGAAGACTAGTTCCTCCTCTGAGACCCTGCCTCTATTTTTAAAAAGGGTTGAAAATAATAAAAGTAATGCCAGTGCTGTGTTTTGACATTGGGTAGCCTTTTCCCTTCTTTAGCTAGGATTCAAGTTTTCTGTATCTGGCACACACCATTGCTTAAAAAAAAAAAAAATTAAAAAAAATCGAGTTTTCAAGCAAAAACTTGAACTTTGGAGGACATATCTGCTAGAGTAAGCCTGCAGCTCCCAGTGCTTGTGCTATTCGGATGAGACTGGCAGTGATAGCGAATGTGATTATATGGTAAAATGCGCCGATATTTGGGAGATCAGTGGACCAGTGTTTTTGAAAAGGCTGGTGGGTGAGGTTATAAAAGCATGCATCGTGTAAAAGATTCCTTCAGGGTGTAGACCGTGGATTTTCACAGAACAGTGTAGAAAGTTCCTGGTTATGGTTTCTCATTCCACATCACAAGTGTTCGTTGAGGAAACTATCATTCGTCAAATGCTGGTGTGATAGCAAAGAAAGATACCTGTAACTATGTCACTGCTCTTGCCTTTTCTGGCTCCATGTCTGTCTGAGCCGGGTTTCCCGTATTCCAATGGAAAGAACACACTACCGCAGGTTGAGACTCTGGCCACCTATTCAGCCGAGCACTCAAGAGATTTGCAAAAGTGGAGAGCAGTTAGACTCTTCTTAATAATTTTTTTGTTTTAGAAAATGCAATTTTCTTCAAAATATTTATTACATGTACTGTGTTTGTTATTTTTGAAAGAAGCAATAACAGATATCTTTTTCAGTTTCTACTACAGTAAACATTGCAGATGTAATCTATATAAAATGAAAAATTTGGGGGGTCCTCAGTAATATTTATGAGTGTAAAGAGGTAAGAAGTTTCAGAATTGCTGATTCTGAGGAGTGATTCCATATCTGGAATGTACACTGAGTGGCCAGATTATACGTTCAGAGATCATAGTAACCTGGCCACTCAGTGTATGTCAGGGGGAGGAGATGGAGGAACTGGCATTCTATGCTAAGAGACTTGCACTTTGCAGTCAAGAGTAAGGAGTCAGAATTTTTTTAAATTATATTTTTATTGACTTCAGAGAGGAAGGGAGAGGGAGATAGAAACATCAGTGATGAGAGGGAATCATTGATCGGCTACCTCCTGCATGTCCCACACCGGGGAGAGAGCCCACAACCAGGGCATGTGCCCTGAGCAGGAATCAAACCAGGACCTCCTAGTTCATAGGTCGACACTCAACCACAGAGCCACGCCAGCTGGCCGAGGAGTCAGAATTGTTGAGCTGAAAAGTGATATGAGAGTAATCTGGAGGTGACAGATGCATCGGGGAAGAAGTGGGGGTGGAGGGGGTGAGTAGAATGGAGAGCAGGTGGAGCGCATGAGCAGAAGGGCCCCCGTGAGGGGTTGGGTTTGGTTAGGCTGGGCAGTGTTGACCTCACTACTGATGGGATAAAGTAAGGGAGCAGCTGTAACTGGTTTGGCTCAGTGGATAGAGCGTCGGCCTGCAGACTCAAGGGTCCCAGGTTCGATTCCGGTCAAGGGCATGTACCTTGGGTGCGGGCACATCCCCAGTAGGGGGTGTGCAAGAGGCAACTGATTGATGATTCTCTCTCATCTACAATATATTTCTAACTCTCTATTCCCCTCCCTTCCTCTCTGTAAAAAATCAGTAAAATATGTTTTAAAAATTAAATTAAATTAAATTAAATTAAGGGAACAGTCAGGCCTTAGGTTTGAGCTTAGATAAGTGGGGTCAGGAGAAGCTGAGTGGTCGGGAACGTTGAACTACATCCACATTTTTGTAGCGCCGCGTGCGAGCAAGCATTTGAGATTGAGTCACCAGGTAGAAACAGCCAGCAGCAATGGACCGACAACTCAGACCAGGTGGCCTCCCTTCTCTGTGGGATCTTAGGGCCCTCCTCTTGCTTCAGATGATGAAGAGTTCTTTATGAGTAAGACAGTGGTGATCTGGTTGCTAAACTTCTCTATTTTGGTTAGGTAGGTTTTATGTCAAAACCTGATAAATGTATTGGCCGCGATGTGCTTTGCACTGTACCATGGGCTCTTGTAGTTATTATATTTGTGTGTGTGCAGGCGTGCATGCGTGCGTGTGTGCATGTGTGTGTGTGTGTCTATGTCAATGGTTTTTAAGCTCTATTAACCCAGGTTTCTTAATTGCCAAGACTTATTTACAGCATTTCACAGAAAGTTCTTTTCCTATGTAGAGCAATAAAATGTTTAAAGAAGTTATGATTAGGATTTAACAATGAAACTGGATTCAGTTCCCCTCCCCCTGTTTTTTATTTATTTATTTTTAAGCGGCACAATTAGTCCGTGGCACATGGAAGAGAAACATTTGTCTCATAATCCGCCTTAGGATAAGAGTGTTTCATAGGAATCCCTCAACGCCAGCCGTGCGGGTGACTGACCAAGGCTTTTGAAAAGGGCTGAAAGCATGCCTTTCACAGCCACCCGATAAAATGAAAAACTGAACAGGATGTGAACGCAGATGAACGATTCTCTGAAGAAATAACGATGCAAACGAATCGTCAGAGTGTGAAATCATTAAAAACAAAACATGTGTGGGTTGTTATTGAAATTGAATTGCAGGCTTATCTATTTTCTTTTGTAAAGGAAATCGCCTGACTAAAATTTCGGAGGCCAGTGTTGTAGGACGTATATTGTACCATGATTCATTTCTCACATAAAAGCTGCTGTTCATTCCCCTCCCGCCCCCCATGGCATTAACACGCGTGTTTTCCTCGTGCAGGAGAATACATAAAAAACTGGAGGCCACGGTATTTCATTCTGAAGACAGATGGCTCGTTCATAGGCTACAAAGAGAAACCTCAAGACGTGGACCTACCTTACCCCCTCAACAACTTCTCCGTGGCAAGTAAGTTCACTGTGACTGTGGGCTCACTTTGTATGTCTTTATTTGTGTGACCTCACGTGTCAGGTCTCTTTTCTATGAGACGCTGAGGTTTGTAGTTAACAACAGAGAGAATTTCAGCTTCGATAGAATTTCAAAGAGGGAGAGAGAGAGAGAGAGAGAGGGGGGAACATCAGTGATGAGGGAGAATCATTGATTGGCTGCCTCCTGCACCCCTACTGGGGATCGAGCCCAGTAGGGATGAGCAATGATAGGTGGTCTTTGGTAATTAATTCTTTAATGTTTTTAATAGTGAGCACTTGAATGTGATCATTATAGTTCCCCGAATGTATGTTGCAGGTTAGAAATTCTTTCTATACTATATCCTAACATTTACCAAATGCAAACAAAACCCTTCGACCTGATTGCTGGGTGGACCTGGTTATTGGGTGGACCTGGTTGCTGGGTGGACATTGTTGCTGGGGGGACATAGTTGGGGGTGGACATGGTTGGGGAGGATCTGGTTGCTGGAAGGACACGATTGGGGGTGGACACGGTTGGAAGATGTCGCAGTAGCTTCTAGTGCCTTTCCAGTCCGTTTCCTCTCACGATCTTAGAGCGTCTAAGTGGTTGCATGATGAGAAAGAAATGATTTCCATCAGAAATTATTTTTCACGGGAGATTTTATGTTTGTAGTTAAACTTTTCATCCTTATAGACATCTAATAAAATGTTTGTGATGTAAACTTCTTTTGAAATTATGTATTTGCCTGAACATAGCCCAGAGTAAGCTGAAAGACAGTGGTAATGATAATGAACTTAGATATTATTGCTATGTTATGACCAGACACTTGAGGCTGTTCAACTTACTGATTATCAATGAAAGGGTTTTTATGTATTGATTCTGAAGTAAAGTGTTTTAAAGTTGTGTTCAAATAAACCTGCCTAATAGCTAATGGAGATAAACCTGCCTAATGGAGATAAAATCTTTAGCTGGACACCATTCTTAATTTTGGTTTTGGTTGTATGTTGTTACCTGTTAACTACATTTGGAAAAGATATGAGGGAAGATTGAAGCTGAAAAATAATAATAAAAAATACAGCAAAATAGCAACAACAAAATTCAAGATAACAAAAATCCTTCAATTTTATGAAAGTAATTTTACCATTATATAGAGCCCTTGTCTTTTCTATGACTCTTTTTTTTAAAGAATAAGATTAAATAATAAACCAAAGGACTTGTGAAATCATTTGAATGATAAAAATATTAACTTAAAAAAATAAAGAAAATAAACAACCTCTCTATATCAGTAGATGCTTGGGTTTTCCATTAAAAAAAAATGGATTAGTTAAGGAATATTTTTTCCCACTCAAATGCTCATTAGATATTTCTATACTCTTTTCAGGAGAAAATTGTTTTTTAATTCTATTATCAATTGAAATACTCTCTTGTATTTTGAATTGATGTAACACATTTTATTCTGAAGCTCTTCTGGGCAAGCATTTGCTTTGAAATGACAGGAACTGGCTTTGAGAATATTAACAGCATTAATTATCACGTGCCCCCTACGGCCATTGCGGTGCCTCAGTTTCCCTGTTTTCCTAGCGAATGCTATTGGCTTGTCTGAAATAATTTATAGAAGTATAGAACTCCTGTATCTGCTGATCAAAAATGCAGCATTTTTTGACCTTATGAAATTTCACACCCCAACAAGTTTTAAAGACATCCTGTATGTCACAATCTGCCCACATCTGCTCCCGCACTTCCACTGGCAGCAGCTGAAATACAGGCTGCACCGGGGTGGGGGGTGGGGGGGAGTCCGTCTGGTGACTGACAGTCAGCTCATCCCCAAAATAAATATTAGTCGGCATCTGTACTCTTTACTTGTAGGCAGTTGACTCAAACGAACACATTATAGACCAGTTTTGTTTTTTTTTTCCCCCCCAGAAGTGTATTCATGTGGCTCTTACACTAGATACACTCTTTTAAATGGATTATTCTTAAAGCTTGATTTTGATTGAAAAATAACACAGGATTTAGACAAGCATCGTTGCAAAGCTGTGTTCACAAGTATCTTGAGCACAGTAGTTCGTCTACCCAATAGTCAAGGTCTTTAACATTTTGGCAGTTATCAGTCCAACTCAAAAGTAGAGACAGCTCCTCAGTGGAGACCTGGCACATTTGCCCCTGTGTCTTGGGGACCCACCTTCTTGCTGTTGAGAAGTGCCTCGCCATGTCCAACAGACCGCCTAGAATCTCCTTTGTTTGGTGTTGCAAATATTGGCTCACGCTGACAGTGTCTCCTCCTTCCCTGAAATGTTCCTCCAACCCCTTTTTGAAAAAATAGGTTGGTCTGCCTTTCTGAGGCCGATTTTAAATGTGAAATGAAGTGTTTGCTCATTAAGCTATTCTTCTTCTTCTGTTTGAAAGAACATAAGGACATGATGGGTCTTAAACCTACCAAAAACTATCCTTACCTCTGAACAAACATTAGACTCGATTATAGTCACGACGAAAAACATGCTGATTCCTACTAATGCCCCCACTGCGGCTGTTCTCAGGGCAGAGGAATAGCTCTGACTTGATTCCTACTCTGACATAACACATGATGCCATCTAGGATGAGAACCCCAAAGGATTACGAGGGGTGAGAGCAGCTCAGTTCCAGGGGTTTGTCCATCATTAGAATCCTACCAGGCACTGAGAGAGTATTAAATACAACTTTCGTCAGTAGGAACTTGACATTGACCCTGGAAGACAATCACATAGAGCACACAGCAATGGGAGGGAACATGAGATGAGCTGCCACAGTGAACGTTCTGGAGAATGAACGCTGCAGAAGTGGAGAGAGTGGGTCAAGGTGAGCCAGGGTGACCAGCTAAGAGCTCACCGGAGCTGAGGTGGACACGGGCCTTGAAGGACAGGTGCTGTGCAGGTCTGGGGAAGGAGGACATTTTCAGGAGGTCAACAACAGACACAAACAGGAAGCCTGGAATTGAGAAGCAGCTTCTTTTGTGAACAGTACAAGCAGCATCCTAGATGAACAGAGAATTTGTTGTAGAAAAATAATTTAAGATTAGAGACGTTTTAACCAGATTGTGGAAGGTCTTGAATGCCAATTGGATTTTAAAAAAAATATATTTTATTGAGTTTTTACAGAGAGGAAGAGAGAGGGATAGAAAGCTAGCAACATCTATCAGCTGCCTCTTGCACACCCCCTACTGGGATGTGCCCGCAACCAAGGTACATGCCCTTGACCGGGATCGAACCCGGGACCTTTCAGTCTGCAGGCTGACACTCTTATCAATTGAGCCAAACCGGTTTCGGCTAGTTGGGTGTGTTTTTGTTTGTTTGTTTGTTTTCTAAACATATTTTATTGATTTTTTACAGAGAGGAAGAGAGAGAGGGATAGAGAGTTAGAAACATCAATGAGAGAGTATCATTGATCAGCTGCCTCTTGCACATCCCCTACTGGGGATGTGCCCGCAACCAATGTACATGCCCTTGATCGGAATGGAACCCGGGACCCTTGAGTCCACAGGCCGACACTCTATCCATTGAGACAAACTGGTTTCGGCTAGTTGGATGTTTTTAATGGCAATCTATTGGAAACTCCCAGAGGCTCTTGTCCAAATGAGTATTGGGTAAAAAAGAGGCTTCCAGGTCGTGTTGAGCAGTAGAGGGGATCCATTCAGAGACAAGGAGTTCCCTCCCCCCATGTGATCAATCCTGTAGAGGCATCAGAGTGACAGCTGTCTTCAAATAATGCTGAGTCAGCACCACAGCCACCTCCCGGTCAGCCAAGTCTTACAGACAGTCAGTAGTAAGAATGTGTTCATGTGACAGTTATGCTCACTAGGCCACAGGAAGGCATGGAGACACTAGCCAGTGACCGATCATTGGATAGAAATGTTTTATGTGATAAATGGGTCAGTCCGTTAACCTGCGGCGGACTCAGAGTTTTGAGTGAGGGAGTCATCCTGAGCGATCTCTCAACTTCTTTCTTCCAACACCCAATGACTTGCCCATCACCTGCTATACCTTCATGTTCAAAGCATCTGTTGTATTTCCAGTCAAGGTCAGTGGCGCCCAAGGCCAGAGTTCGGGGAAGGCCCTCTCAGCCTTGGAATGGAGGGAAGACTCAGGCATTCTTTTGGGTTGGAAAGAACACACCAGCAAGCAGATGCCAATGGAAACAGGCGGCGGAGGGGGAGAGAGCAGAGAGCGGGGGCCGTTGGGAGGCGGAGTGGAGAGAGTACATTGCCCCTGATTGCAGTAATGCCTCTGCTCTATAATGCAGCCTTTCACTGGGCCCGGGCTCTCATTCATGTGTGCTGGGCGCTGCTTCCTGTCGCTAATTGTCGGCACAATAGGCCTCCCGTGAGGGAGCCTCGGTGTCCTTCTGCACCAGCTTGTCATTGTCCCTCTCCCTCACCCCCACCCATGCGCTCTGAGCCCATTACCTCGCTGGCATTTTTAGACATTTTCTCTGTTCGAAAATGGCAATGCTTTTGAAACACGCCAGAATAGTTCATGCTAATTGGACCAGCCAACCAGCAACAGTGTTGGCTTCCAATCGGACACCGATAAGGCCGCTCCTGTCTCTGTAGGATACTCCAGAAAGGAATTAAAAATAAACGCAGAATGCTCTCTTTATAGCATCATTTCCCAGGCATTGTATCCTTCGAGCGCCTCCCCGTCGGCCTATGGAAGTAGCACGTTTGGTTAACGTAGTTTGTTGGCCTGGGGTACTATTTACAGGCTGACAGTTTACCTGGTCAGTTCTTTGGAAAATCTGTGGCTTTGGGAAGTTACATGTTTCCTACTCTTGGAGATCATTTTATTACGATGAGGGGAATAACATGCTCTCTTAGATGCACAAAGCCCAATAAGTTCTCATTTCGGCCTCCAGGCAACTGGCGTCTCATGTTAATTCATGTTAGGGTTTCAACATTTTGGCCAATAAATATTTCACACGTGCTTTGAACCTTGTATCAAGTGATCTAATGTTGATGGGAAGGTATTTTTCCCCCCAATTATTGCCCTATAAATAAATGCTGAAACTGTACTATTCCTTATCAGCTCACCCATCACCCGAAACTTCCCCTATGTTATAAGCATACAATCAAAGCGGGTGGTTGTTTTTACATGGGATATTCTCACACTGGATGGTAGTTATTTTTGGTGCATGGATACTCAAGAAGTTTGGTCAGTTTTCTTTGGGGAAGACTCTTTCCAAATTCTGTATCTAGTCACCTGTTTCTGTCAGTTTGATTAATTAGCAAAATATTTAATTAAAACCTAGAGAGTGAAGATGCAGAGACCCGGTGCACGAATTCGTGCACCAGTGGGGTCCCTCGGTCTGGCCTGTGGGATCAGGCCAAAACCGGCTCTCCAACATCCTCTGAGGGGTCCCGGATTGCAAGAGGGTGTGGGCTAGGCAGTAGGTTCCCATGACCAGGGCCTGGGAGGGATACAGGAGGTTGGCCAGCAGGGAGGGACCGCAGGAGGCTCCAGGGCATGTCTGGCCCATCTGGCTCAGTCCCAATGGGCCGGACCCCAGCAGCAAGCTAACCTACCAGTCAGAGCACCGTCCCCCTGCTGGTCAGTGCACGTCATAGCAAGCTGTCGAGTAGCTTTAACATAATCATTAGCATATTACGCTTTGATTGGTTGACCAGATGACTGGACACTTAGCATATTGGGCTTTTATTATATAGGATGAACATTTACTTCCTCTCTTGAGAGCTGCTAACACTCCCCAAACAGCACGTGATATGCTAGGATGCACCTAGAACTTAGAGCTATAAAACCTGGACCCGAGAGATTCAGTTTCATAACCTCACGGACGTGATGATTTTGAACAAGGGACCGACATCAGCTTCTGTTTCCTTGTTTGTGAAACAGAAATGACTACAGCACCTGAGAACTTAGTTGGAAGGGTTAGTGAGAAATAAGCTCATAGAACCTTCGTGTTCTGGTGGATCAACTGAGAAGATGCCTTTCAAAGAATGACTTGTCATTATTTAAGAAGAACCAACTTAATAGAACGGAAAGTTTCCCTACTGACCTAAATTGGCAAAATATTTAAATGATTTCTTTTTCTGTTCCGACAATGAATGAACTGATTATTCCAAAGTATTTCTTCGCTTACTTGCAATGCAATAGTCAAGCCAGACTTTAAAGTGAAGTGTTTGTGCTAAAGACCCAGAAATTCTCTGCGGCTGTGGGTGAAACCCTGTAAATGAGGAAAGCTCATCTGGAGTCAGAATTCCTGAGTGGAAAGAGAGGCATTTATGTCTCATTCTAAAGTTCCTAAAGGTGAGAGAGTGTTTTCCAGACAGGTCAGATTCTTTAAAGAATTATTTTTTATTTTTATTGATTTCAGAGAGGAAGGAGAATGAGAGAGAGAGAGAGAAAGAGAGAGAGAGAGAGAGAGAGAGAGAGAGAGAGAGAGAGAGACATCGATGATGAGAAAGAATCACTGATCAGCTGCCTCCTACTTGCCCCACACTGGGGATTGAGCCCACAACCCTGGCATGTGCCCTGGCCCCGAATCAAACTGTGACCTTCTGGTCCATAGGTTGGTGCTCAACCACTGAGCCACGCTGGCGGGGCTGGACAAGTCCAATTTTCAATAGTGCTTTGGTTTTATTTGTATATGTTTTTAATGAAAGTATTAAGCTTGTTTATTTATAATCCTCCAAACCTCACTATGTTTGTGTTTTTCTTTTCTTTTGTTTGTTTCTCTTTTTGGAAGTTGAGTACTTTGCTCTGAATGAATAGGCCTTTTCATTGTTCTCCAAGGGAAAAAATCGTGTAAGTGTTCTGTAAACCTAATCCTACCACTTTCCCGAGGGAAAGAAAGCTTGCTCTTAAGTCAGAGCTGTAGCTATGTAATCACGAGCTTGATTAGGCTTTTAATTTTTTCACATTGATGTTATTAGGATTTATTTAATACATAAACATCTACATCTATATATGGTTAGAGTATGTATTTTTCTGACAGGATTTTTACTAATGTTCTCAAAGGTGTAACTGGACAATTTAGTTTTTGTTAAAAAATAGATATTTTTATTGATTTCAGAGAGGAAGAGAGAGGGAGAGAGAGAAACATCAACGATGAGGGAGAATCATTGATCGGCTGCCTCCTGCACGCCCCCTACTGGGGATCAAGCCCACAACCTGGGCATGTGCCCTGACCGGGAATCGAACCGTAGTTTCGATGTTCAACCACTGAGCCATGCCAGCCAGGGCAGGGCACGTTAGATTTTGAAGAAATAAGTATTTCAGGTTTCAGGAGGCCCTTACACTTGGTCCCTTGCTGTTGTTCACTGGTTTCAAGGTTGAAAGTTCCATCATAAAGTTAAGTTCCCCTTGGTGGTGGGCAGGCGCTCTGTGGGTTGATACCTTGGCAGCATGTGGTGTTCAGTCCTCCACTTACTTCCCTAAGGACTTTAGCATCCATGATGGTCCTGGCCGGAACCAATCATTTTATTAGGTGTGGAGTATCTTTCAGCTGTTTTTGGAAATGTGGTGTTAGTTAGCCAAAACCAATTCCTTTCTGCATTTGGCTAGCGTTAATCATATGTTCTTTCATTGTGTTTATTTCATTGAGACCTGCTCTGTGTAGGCACAGTACGAGGTGATCAAACAAAAGAAACCTTGCCCTCAGGGAATTTGCAGTTTAATTTACATTCTTGTTGGGTTGTTTAAAAATGTTGTTACAAATTCCAGTTTCATCACATTTGAAATATCAATTAGTTTTCCTTAATTAAAACCAAATGGTGTTCATGGTTATTTTTTAGATTTCCACCCAGTATTTTGTAATAAGCTGTGTTAAAATGGGTAGATCTCATTCTTTCTATATCCGGGTAATTCGTTTCTGTTTGTTTCATGGATCGTGATCACTAATAAGCTGTTTGCTTGGGTGTGTGAGTACAGAGGTGTTTGAGCCACTGTGAAATATGATGGTGTAGTTCTTTATTTAATGAAACAAAAAATATCACAGCATAACAAATGAGCAGAGCACTTATGTAATACTAGAGGCCCAGATTCGTGCACTGGTGGGGTCCCTCTGCCTGGCCTGCAGGGATCGGGCCAAAATCAGCTTGGTGCACAAATCAAGACAGGCCAGTCACTCCCTGGAGCCCTCTTGTGGTCCCTCCTAGGCCCTGATTGGCCCCAATCAAGACTGGGCAAGATGGACTGGTCCCTGCAGGGATCAGGCTGAAACCCTAAGGGGTCCCAGATTGTGAGAGGGTGCAGGCCAGGCTGAGGGACCCCACCCGGCATGAATCCCTGCACCAGGCCTCTAATATTCATATAAGATCTTTGGTTAATCTCTCTCTTCCCTCCCCCCTCCCCCATTTCCTCTGAGCTTCATCAGTCTGTTCCATGTTTCCATGCCTGTGCATTGAGCGTTTTCCCCCTGGTGGTCAGTGTGTTATAGCTACTGGTGGAACAGTCGCTTACCGTAGGCTTTTATATATATAGATGTTCCATATGCTATAGTCTCATTTTAAAGCATGCTTATAAAAGAATTGAAATCTACATGAAAACATTAACCATGTACCAATTTATGAATTTTTCTACAGGAAGCATAGATGATTTGAACATGAATTTTTACAGAGAGAAAAAAGGAAGAGATATGTTTAAAAGCCAACTTTTGCCTCACAACAATGTGAATGTACTTATTAAAACCATAGAACTGTGCACTTTAAAGTAGTTAAAATGTTACATTTTAACCACAGAAAGTAGTTCATGGCTATGAGCCTGCAAAAAAACAAAACCACAGAGCAACTCGCCTCACGATGCATTTTGATGTTTGCGTGCCTGACCCTCGAAACACAGTGTTAGTGAGGCCTCATTCATTTTGGATGATCGCTATTGTCCCAGGCGACCACGGCGTATTTTTAGTTAAAATGGGAAGTATTCAGAGGGTGTGCGGAGAGGAGTTGCTTT
The DNA here is from genome assembly GCF_964339955.1 of Pipistrellus hanaki. Classification (NCBI taxonomy): domain Eukaryota; kingdom Metazoa; phylum Chordata; class Mammalia; order Chiroptera; family Vespertilionidae; genus Pipistrellus; species Pipistrellus hanaki. The sequence continues at coordinate 10,220,869 of NC_140522.1, read as the reverse complement.
AGAAGACTTTGCAGATGTTGGCTCCATTAGAGGGAGGATTTTGAGGACAGACGAGATGGAAAAATGCTGGTGGGAAGGGTGTTGCCTCCGAGATATACTTTTGGTAAATGATGGTGACATCTTAGCTCAAGAACAGTGCATTGGAGCGGTTCTCATTAACGTGTGATTTCACACTCAATTTATACCCACAAATAGCCTCCCCTGTTAAAACCAACGTGGTGGTGTTTATGGTCATTAAAAAGCCAGAATTTGAAGAAAGAAAAAAAAAATCTTTTAGAGTGGAACATAGCATTAGTAACCCCTCTTACCCCTTCACTTACAAAAATTCTTTTATGAAATAAACAGTAATATCTTAACACGCACCCCCCTTTCCTTCTGTGGAAAGCATATTTTTATTCTGGTTCAGACTCGTCACACTCGCCAGCAGCAAAGCATCCTCTCTCTTGTCTGTCCCCTGAGAGAATAGAACCCGGGGCTGGACCAGTGCGAGTTTGGGAACCGCTTTTCCATCCTCAGTGCCTGAACATGTGTCCCCATTGGCTTGGTCGGTGTCCCGCGGCGTGAGACCAGCAGTGAGAGGACACCGTTCCCCGCTGTCCCTCCCCACGGTCTTCCCCTCTACACCACTCCCTCTGCCTCCCACGCCCACAGATAATGCCACATCGGCTCCTACCGGGGGATCACCCTCCTCCGAGCCATCCCTCGCTGTGCTCAGGGCAGAACGAACACATGGGGCAGGGGCCTCTCCCTCCTCAAATATGTGACCCGGTGACAATGACCCTGACCTCTTGGTAGGAGAAGAGGTGTCACCGAGGGAGGGGGCGGGGCTCAGGGAGGGGAAGGTGTGGAAGAGGGAAGGTGTGGAAGCATCTTTTCAAGAGGGATGTCACTTGGAAAGATGATGCCTGATGGTTTAAAGCAGGGGTCTTCAAACTACGGCCCGCGGGCCACATGCGGCCCGCAGAGGAGTCTGATCCGGCCCGCCAGGTTTTTTGGGCAGTGAGCGCAGCCGAGGTGTTACAGTAGGAATTAGTAGTTCATATAGTCCGGCCCTCCAGCTCTCTGAGGGACCGTGATCTGGCCCCCACTTTAAAAAGTTTGAGGACCCCTGGTTTAAAGGCATTTTTCTGAACCTCATATTCAGTCCCAAAGCTAACAGCTAGCATCATTGAAACATTACTGTGTCACACACAGTGCTGACAATTACAGCGATTTGCTCTTTTTCCCCATATTAGTTCTATGATACAGGTCCTCTTACTATTTCTCATTTAATGTTTGAAGACCAGAGGCCTTAATTCTTAATTCACTTGCAGGATTGGTAGGGGAAAAACTGGATCAGGGCACAGTGGGGTCAGAACCCATCTTTTAGCCACTGCGCTATTGTCCTTGGCTTGGAAGTCTTCCTAGATGTTCCTGACAGAATTGATTACGTGGTGGCTGACTGGCTGTGATTAATAAGAGTTACAGGTGGCTTGGCCAGTGTGGCTCAATGAGTGAGCGTGGAGCCATCTACCAGGGGATCATGGTTTGAGTCCTGGTCAAGGCACAGGACTGGGTGGCAGGCTCGGCCCCCAGTGGGGACATGCAGGAGGCATCCAATTGATGCTTCTCATCATTGAAGTTTCTCTCTCTCCCTCTCTCTCTCTCTGAAATCAATAAAAACATATTTTTTAAAACGTACTGGTGGTATGGTATGTACTATCAAAAAGCTAGGTAGAGGGATAAGGATGCCTTCTTAAAATGATTATATTATAGGGTAGTCTAAGCTGAGTGAAAAATGAGGGGGGCAGTAGTAAGTTCTGAGACTAGAGGGGGCGGGGGAATTCAGAAAAAGCTTCATGGGAGAAGGTGGCTTTGATCTTCACCTTCGAGGACAGGTGTCCTTTCGACAGCTGATGGTCACGTATGGATCGGGGTCAAAGGAATGGACAGCATCCCAGATAGCAGAGCACGGATACAGGAACGAGCAGCAGGACATGTCTGGGGAAAGCCGTGAGGTCCTGGGATGCTGTGTGGAGAATAGAACTCTACAGTTTGTTTGTTTCCTGATTTAAATGTGAGTATATTCAAAGAGACGTTTTATTTTATCACTAGAATGCCAGTTAATGAAAACAGAACGACCAAAGCCAAACACATTTATTATCAGATGTCTCCAGTGGACCACTGTTATAGAGAGAACGTTTCATGTAGATACCCCAGAGGAAAGGTAAGAAAGCCATTTTTTTTTTTTCTCTTTTCCTATTTTGTGTAAAAGCGCTGGTCAATCTAAAAACACGTGTGCCTGACCTCACCATTTGTAAATACATGTAAATATCTTTGTAAAATGCTGTAGCCCCTTAAGTATGATTATACTGATATAATAGATGAGTGACTTAAAAAATCAATGGGATTAATTCCACACTGGAGTAAGCGTGGGAGAATATGTTCGTGAGCGTGTGTGTGTGTGTGTGTGTGTGTGTGTGTGATTGTGGAGGAGACTTTATTTGTGTATATTTCATATAAAAGGGAAATATTTGAACCAGTTACCATTTTCTGTTCATGAGAATTTGCACTTGATCTGTAGGGAAGAATGGACGGAAGCTATTCAGGCCGTAGCAGACAGACTCCAGAGGCAAGAGGAGGAGAGGATGAGTTGTTGCAGTCCAACCTCACAGATCGATAATATAGGGGAGGAAGAGATGGATGCTTCTGCAACCCATCATAAAAGAAAGGTAGGAAATAATGACAGACTCCTCTGCTGGGCACGTGCATGAGTATGGAAGAAATACACTAAAATGGCAATTTACAAAAAATGGCAGCCTATTATCTTATATTAGAGGCCCAGTGCATGAATTTGTGCACAGGTGGGGTCCGGCTGGCCCAACCCCAGTCGGGGGTGATCAGGGGCACGGCCAGCCTGTGGAAGAGGCTGCAGACCAGTGGGGTGAGCGGGATAATTGAGGGTGGGGCTGGCTGGTGGGGAAGGGTCGCAGGAGGGTTGGCAGGCCTCCTTGCCCTCTGTCAGGGTGGGAGAGGGCAATCAGGGTCGGGGCCTGCCAGGGGGAGGTGCCACGCCCCCAATTGGGCTAGTTCGCTGGCCGTAGTGGGCATCATAGCGACTGCTTGTTTTGGTCATTACGGTGTTCTGGTTGATGGTTTTTTATACATATAGATGCCTGGCTACAGTAACTCAAAGCTATGGGTTAGCGTTTGGAGAGAGAGAGAAGAGATGGTGGGACCTGCTGAGATCATGTGATCTCTCACTCCTGGCCTAGTCGTCGTTGTAGAAATTGGTCAGACTAGAGCTTTCCCTTCCCTGAGAGAGAGAACGAGGCGGGCAGCAGAGGCAGGCACCTCTGTGTCCTTTTCTGAGTGATTCCGTGTATTCCTCCTCAATTTATATATTCATATTTTAACCACATTTCTGGACTAGGCAGTCTTTCTTATATTCTAGTATCTGTGATTTAAATACATTTATTAGACAGTTGATATAAGTCTTCGCCTAAAGCAGCCACGTTGTTACGTTAGAGATGATGTAAAGAGTATTTCTATATAAAATGTTTACCTAACAAAATCTTAGAATTGGGTTTTGAGGAATTAATTTTTCTGGGGAGTAACCATGCTTTCATTGTTTAATGAAATCTTAGTGTAACTTGAACACCCTCCAAAAGAAGAAAACATTTTGTGATAGATTACACTTCATTTGTAAAGACTAGATAATTACTGTGTCTACCACGCTGAACACGAGCATTTGGTATCAGAGATACTTTCAAATGTTCTGAAGTTTTGTCAAAATAGATATGAAATCTGCTTCTGATTTTATCACATAGAATTTTTTTTTACTTTTTTTTTTTTTTTTTTTTTTTACTAATATCAGTTTCCATGCAAATTCCTTTTTTAAGAGATTGACAGATTAACTGGTAGAAGCTGTGAAATTGAGAGTTAGGACTGTCATCCTTTTGAAAACCCCCCTCTTTCCTAAGAATCGCATCCTCAAGGAATATAGTAATGCTTTATAATTACATATTACTCTTCATCTGAGAATGTCAGAAAGCCGTTTAAAAATTCTTCTTTGATTTTACCCCTATGAGTTCAGTTCCAGCTTATATGGCATTAAGTAATAGGATACAGCAAGTATCATTTTCCATTTGCCTTCTTGCATCGCACCAACCACCCAAGTTTAACATCTTAAAACAATCCCCGCGAGTCATTAATCACGCTTTCCCGGTTTGTTGGGCCATTCTACTGGCCACCAGCCTATCGCTCGGGCCTTTGCATCCCACTGGCAGTGGGCTGGGCTGGAAGATGCCAGAGAGCCGTTCTCACGTGTCTGGGTTCTGGGTCCCCCTCACGTGACCTCTCTGCATTCCACGGCCTCTCTACACGGCCTTCCTCCAGCCACAAGCCAGGCTGCCCACGCCTGAGCGGACAGGCTGAGCAGCGGCTGGGTCTGGGCCTGGCCCACTGTGGCTCTGACTCTCCTCCGTGTTCACAGCTGGACCCAATGCCAGCCCAGGCAGAGGGAAGGGTGACCCTCGCCTTTTATTTTTATTTTTTTAAATATATTTTATTGATTTTTTTACAGAGAGGAAGAGAGAGGGATAGAGAGTTAGAAACATCGATGAGAAAGAATCATCGATCAGCTGCCTCCTGTACACCCCCTACTGGGGATGTGCCAGCAACCAGGGTACATGCCCTTGACCGGAATCCTACCTGGGACCTCTCAGTTCGAAGGCCGATGCTCTATCCACTGAGCCACACCGGTTTCGGCATGACCCCGCCTTTTAATGGGAAGAGTGACACGTGCATCAGGGAGGAGGGGCAGTAAATATTCTGTATATTTAGTCCCGTTTGTTTGATTTTTAGTTGAATTAACAAATGGACTTTATTATTTCCCTGATGTCTCTTGCTGCTTTTCTTTTGAACTAGAGATAGCATTGAACGCTTACCACATTATAACTTGACATTTTGGAAAAACATTGGGTAGCGTATAATCTTGAAAATGAACAGAGGCGTTCATTTGTAAAATATTTAGAATCTTTACATATATTTACATAAAGGGTTTTGATTGGCTTGTAGTTTTCTGATAATGTTTTTGTCTGGTTTTGATATCAAGGGTAATGGTTACCACTTATTGGGAAATATTCTGTCCTTTTCCATTTTCCGTAGGCGCTTGTACTCAAATGCTATTATTTCTTCCTTAAATCTTTATACAATTCACCAGCAAAACCATGTGGGCTAGGAGTTTTCTTTGACTAAAAATTTGAGTAGCTGAGGAATTCTAGGTTCAAAAGTATTTGTCTCCAGTATCTGAGAATTGCTTCAGCGATTTCCAGCATCTGTGACTGCTGATGAGACAGCCAGTGCCATCTGATTCTCACTCATTTCAGAGAGCTCTTGGTAGAATTTGCCTTTGAGTGCATATTTACGAATAAGTCGCATCAAATATTTCATGTATTTTTTTCATTTGTATTTTCCAGACAATGAATGATTTTGACTATTTGAAGCTACTAGGTAAAGGCACTTTTGGGAAAGTTATTTTGGTTCGAGAGAAGGCGAGTGGGAAGTATTACGCTATGAAGATTCTGAAGAAAGAAGTTATTATTGCAAAGGTAACAGAAAGTTTTGTTCACACTGTACACACGTGTGTGTCCTCACACATATGCATGATAAGTGTTGAAATTCTATTCAATGACCAAGCTGTTGGTTGTAGGCTACTGTTAACAACATCTATTTTCTTAATAATTGTAACATTAAAACTTTCAAACATTTATAGTGTTATCTAAATATTATATACTGAAGCTATTTTATTACCTTGAGGAGATAGAAATATTTATCCTCTGTGTGTTTGGGAGAATGTTTTTGCTATGTATTTGTTACCTAGATTAATAATTGCACTAATGTTGCTTTTTATTTGCCCCGAACATTCTGAATTTCTTCTTGAATCAGAGGGATTAGAATAACAGATAATTTGTACTCATAAGTTATACAGCTTATATCTGTTGAATGAAAAAGCAGCCTTAATAAATTTGAAAATATGAGAATAATGAAATTAAAAGAAATAGTTTTTGACATTTTTTCAGGAGGCCTAACACCTTCTCATAACTTCGTTCACCTCTGCAAATAATGAACAGGCTAATGATGCCAGTTCTCAGGGTTCTAAATTAAACCCCAATTCCCTCAAAAAGCAAATTTGATCTACTTTATAAGTTGGTCCAGGCGTTGTCTTGCTTAATTCAACAGTGACCTACCTGTGTAGACGACTTTAGCTTTCCCTTACTTACAGTATTTCCTGTCTGGAGTGAATTGCTCCGCCCACTTTGTGAGTTACACTCCCTTGTCTTGTAGGTTTGTTTCAACCTTGGCTTCTTTGTAGTCAGTGCTGGTGGGGGAAAGACGCAGAGGGGTCTAGGATTGTAACCCCGCTTTGCATATTATCACCTAATGACCTTCTCCAAGCAGTTTTGGGGAAAGTACCGTACCTAGGGGACACTTGACAGCATTTGGGGTTTGGGGAGCATATATGCTTATCACTATGACTCGGAAGGAAAAGGCCGACTGAGGTCAGGTAGAGGCCAAGCATGCTAAACAGCTCGCAGCGAGCAGAGCCGCCCAGGAGAATGGTGGTTTGTCCAACTGTAAAACTTTCACTTGTGGGAAACGGAGCTCCTGGACAAGAATGTGATGTCGAATGGAAGACGTAAAGGATTCAGCATAACACCTGACACGTATGGTAATTACACTGGTATTTCCTGTAGGCTCTGCTACTCATTGCTAAACGATCCCAAACAAATTATTCAACTTTTTGTTGCCTTGGTTTTCTCACCTGAAAATTGAGGGTCCTAATCGTGTCCCTCTCATAGGGCTGTGTCAGGATCCAATGAAGGAATAAAGAAATGGGCCCTGGCCGGTGTGGCTCAGTGGCTAGAGTGCCGGCCTGCAGACTGAAGGGTCCCAGGTTTGATTCCGGTCAAGGGCATGTACCTTCTTTGCAGGCACATCCCCGATAGGAGGTGTGCAGGAGGCAGCTGATCAATATTTCTCTCTATTCGATGTTTCTAACTTTCTATCCCTCTCCCTTCCTCTCTGTAAAAAGAAATCAATAAAATATATTTTTTTAAATAAATGGAATAGCACCTGCCATCATTATTGAATAAATTTAGTTATATATTGAATAAAATTAAAATCGCATTAAATGGAAATAAATATATTATTGTTACATATTTGCTCTGGTGATTATGAGTGCCGCCTGCTGTGTCTCATACATGAGCAAATGTCATCTCCATTCTGCTTTTCCTTTCTTCCATAAGCCTCACTTGGATTCTGTCTTACCTCACTAATTAATTACACTCTTCCGAGGAGCTGCACAAAGCCGGTTGCATTTCACAAATGACAGACTATCCCGATGGCTGTAGATCCTCGCTGCTTTCCCCAACAAGTTCGTTTATCAGTTCCTTGAAGGAAAACGGGCTTCTTCGTAGCGGAGTGGTTAGCAATGTGACATTTTCGAGACTGACAAGACTGGGGTGCAGATCCTGAGGCGCCCGCCCTCTCGGCATCGTCTCGGGGACGAATGAAGTGCGTCTGCCTCACTCCCGCGGACATCTCACTGTCACCTGGTAACCGGGTGTCTGCCGGTTCAGCCTCTGTGACGCTCTGATTTCTCCCTTTTTAATTAACAGCTGTCTTAGAGGAAATCTCTGTGACTGCGCACATGTCCTTTTCTTAAAACGTTGCCCACTATTCACCATCTCCCCGTGGATCTCGTCTACTACAAGTATCGCTGCGGTCTACTATAGGCGGTTTTCTGTTTCCCTCATTCTTCATACATAGGATGCCCTGGACGCCGGGTTTCCAGACGAGAGTGATCAAATGGGCCACGTGTTATTAAGGACTCCCGTCCTGAGTAGGAAGCAAGCTGGCCTTTGAAAGTGTGAGGGAGTGAGGATGAGATGGAGAGAGACAACTTGAGATCAGACAACCTGGGTGGACCCCAGCCCTGGCGCGGCACTGACTAGGGGGCCTGGCAGGGCTGTTTGTGCATCTCAGCGCTTGTGCAAGGCACGTAGGCTGCCCGAGAAAGGTTTGGAACAACCATGTACGGGATGGAAGGTGACACCATAGCAGTGAGTCAGAATCCTCCGGGGTTCAGCTGAGCTTGGAGGGGGATCATAATGGCGCTTTTGTTCTGTCTGTGAACCTCCCCCCTTCTGATGTAGCATAGAAAGGTGAGCATGAGAGATTGGTCTGTCCCAGAACTAGAAATCGGGAGGGACAGAAGGAAAGACTGGAATGAAATGAGGGGCAGTGTAGACAATGTAGGACTTTTCACAGCGTATGCAAGCAGCATGCTCTCCAGAGTAAGTAAGCCTGGCTTCCGAAGGGATTGTGTCACCGCGGAAGCCCTAGGAGTTCATGTCCCATTTCATCCAAGTCCCATTGGAACAGGAGCCTCAGAAACAAAGATTCCAGTCAGCCGGCATGGCTCAGTGGTTGAGCATCGACCAATGAACCAGGAGGTCACGGTTCGATTCCCCGTAAGGGCACATGGCCGGGTTGCGGGTTCCATCTCCAGTAGGGGGCATGCAGGAGGCAGCTGACCCATGATTCTCTCTCATCATTGATGCTTCTATGTCTCTCTCCCTCTCCCTTTCTCTCTGAAATCAATAAATATATATGTATTTTAAAAAGAACAAAGATTCCAGTAACAACACATGGGAAAGGTGACAACTAGTGTATGTTTATGGAAAGCAGAGAATGACTGTGCTTTCATTTGCTCCATCCAGGTAAAAAACACACACACACACACACGCGCGCACACACACACACACACACACACACACAGTGTTTCCCAAAGTGTGGTATGCATACCCCCAGGGGTACGGGAAGAGTCTGGTGGGGGTACGCGTTGCACCGGAGTTTGGTGGGGATATGCACTGCACCGTGCTTAGCTGCGCCTAATTCTACATTCTCATGAGTATACGGGTACTCAGCGTTACGCAAATTATAGAAGGGGGACACACATGTCAAAAGTTTGGGAAACACTGAAAGAGATTAGAAATAGAAATCAGGGAACAGTGAGAAGCTAGTTTGGCAACTGGGAGCAAGCATGTCACTGTGTTATAAAACCTTTTCCAGCCCTAGACAGTTTGCCTCAGTGGGTAGAGCGTCGGCCTGCAGACAGAAGGGTCCTGGGTTCGATTCCGGTCAAGGGCATGCCACCTCTGTTGTAGGCTCCTCCCAGGCCCTGGTCGGTGCTCATGCAGCAAGCAACCGATTCACATCAGTATTTCTGTTTTTCTCTCTTCTACTCTCTAAAAATTAATGGAAAAAATATTCTGGGGTGAGGATTCAAATAATGACAACAATAATAATAATGATGAATGAATAAAACCTTTTTCCGTCTCTAGGTTTTGCCTCTCCTGGCCTCGGGAGCGGTGCGGTTTCTGTGGTCTCAGCACCGGCACTAAAGGGCCTGTTTCTCTTGCAGGACGAGGTGGCACACACCCTCACCGAGAGCCGAGTCCTGAAGAACACGAGGCACCCCTTCCTGACAGTAAGTGACCTGCGGGCAGGCGCGGTCACCACAGCTTTTCAGATGAGAGGGGGTCTGACAGCACTAAGCTAGGGAACAGGACATAGTCAGAACCAGTCACTGAGGTACGCCCTCCTCTGAGTGGGAAGACCGCAAGTCCGGTTTCTTGGAAGTTACCAGAACGTAAGGGTTGAATTTGCAATATGCATGCATCCGTAGTCCCTCCCATCACTTTTAGGATATTTTTTTTCCTCCCGTGAATTTCACTGCCTTGAATACAGATAACTCACACAGCCCACACATCTCCGAGGGCATGCATGTTAAGGAGCCCACTGAGAAAATAGTGAATTAAAAAGGGGCAGGCTGAAGAGATTAGCAGTACATGTAAGGGTTTTGTGCTGCTTTGGTTTATTATAAATATACACATGATCAGGCAACATTGTCCTCACATGTGAAAGGCAGAGATCTTGGCTGGACATTTTTTGTAGACATGGAGACTTCTTTCAGTGTGAGAGGACTTTCAGAAACACAGGAATGCTGAGCACATGACATTAACGGCCGATCAGGCATGCTATTTATTTAGACAAAGTATAAACTGTGGATTATGAAGCAAACCAATTTTTTTTTAGTCTGTTCCTTGATTGATTGTAATTGAGGCACAATCTGCAAAGCTGCTTAGAGTTCCGGTTTCAGGGAAGTACATTAAGATGAAAAGTACCAGCTAGACTTCCACAAGGAGAAATGATTTTATTCATCGTCAGCTCATTGGAAGGATAAGCCATAGGGGTACACATTGTGGCTGAGGTTTCTCTTCAGAGTAACCTTGACTGAATTTAAGAGATCTTAAAGGGTCTTTAAAAGATTTAGGATTGCCTCATGTAGGAATTTTCACAGGTATCACCAGATATCTGGACTTAATGCCACATTGTTGTGTGCTTTTTGTCTGGTGTATTAAGATAGTTCTGCGGTCTCTATAACCCATGAAATGACATGAACCAACTCCATTGAAATGGGAGATGTTAAGTCCCCTATTTGCAAAAAGTTACGTTGTCATGATGAGATCCCCACATATAACCACTGTCACTGCCTTAGGCCTCCCCTAGCGGAATTTGTGGGCCTCGCTCTGCCATCTCATGGATAAGAGCTCTGGGGACGCCCCGCAGTACGGAATAGATGGCACCTCCATTGAGAAGTGCGCACCGCAGTTTCTGAGTTAATTTTTACTTCAAGTGTTCATTTTCCCCTTGCAATGCCCACTGCCGAGCAAGGCACCGTTTGTCTTCCGCTTCTCACCAGCCCCACCTTAAGCGCCCTGCAGGGGCAGATAGACTCTCAGGGAATGAGAGCCGTCCATTCCATCAGTCCCGCTTGCTGCTTCTGAGTGTGCTGTTTTGGTGCCATTGTGACAATGTGGGATTATAACATAACATGTTTTCTTTTTTTATTTCAAGTCCTTGAAATATTCCTTCCAGACAAAAGACCGTTTGTGTTTTGTGATGGAATATGTCAATGGGGGCGAGGTGAGTGACCGGGCAACCCAGCCACCGCATTTGCATGGTAATTCTGTCAGCCGTTTTACAAAGATATTAAAATATAAGTTGTAACATCACGGCTCTTGGCTTCGTGGGAGGGCTTGGAGGAGTTCTTTCGATTCAGTAGATGGGATCAAAGTAATTCCTTATGAAATGTAATGATTGTTTATATTTTTAATAACTCCTCTCATATATTGGGCAATGTAATCATACTCTACATTTTTCTATATTTTTTAAGTGTAAAAAAAAATCAAAACTAAAATCATGAAATCATTTAATTGTGAAAGTTAGAAATGTAGGATTTATGATGCTTTACGAAGTTCTTAGGTTTTTGTGAAAATTGCAATGCACTATTTTACTTGTAAACTCAGTGGAGTAAAAGATTCTAGGACTCATGGGGACTGAGTTTTCCCTTTTTCTGTGTAGCAGTCAGAGTAACTGTGACTTTATTTGGAGATTTTAAGAGGTCTTGCAGTTCTAAAGAGAAATCCAATTAGTAGTATATTTCACCTGTTCCCTTAGTCCTCATTTTTTCTCCTCCCTATTTTGTGAGGGGAAAAATGTGAGGGGTAAATCTAATTTACCAAAATAGTTTATTGGAAATATTTCATATTGAGGGCTTTCTGAAGTAAGTTTATCTCATCTTATTTTCCAAAATAAATTTAAATCCTGTATAGAATCTTTCCTTCTATAAATTATTGCAGGAATGAGTTCATGGCAAAATTTGATTTTTTGGTGTGCACATTTGCGGTGTGTAGGCAGCGTGAGTTCACCATGTTTTAAGACACTGACCTTTCTACGAAGGAGTTCATCATTTACCTTATAAGTCTGTTACAAATTAGAAGACATAGTGGAAGACCTCAGTGCAAATAAACCCATAAGAGAAAGTGCTTTTTATGGGTGATATATATATATTTGAAAATTTAATTATTTTTATACAATTTTAGCAAAAATGGAAGTTTGTGTATGTAATCTCCCAATTCTTTCAGGTTATCAGATGTACTTACATATTTTAAGTGTACTTCATAAACAGACAGTTATTTAATTGGTGGAACTTTTAATGGGATGATTTCGGTTCTTAAATGCATTGTTTCTGGGAAGGGAACCTGCTAGGAAACCCATGCGATTGATTTACTTTTGGTTTTGCTTTCGGTTCACCTTGTCATTCATTCTGCCCAGGGAGCTTCCTGGAAATGCAGAAAACTCGTTTGCTGTAGAAAAATGCTAACCAGAGTGCTTAGGCATTTGAAATAAGACTGAACTAGAAGTGAGGGGAGCTATGAACTCACACACACAACCCACAGCAGCACCCATAGGTGCACCCAGTGGGGAGCATGAGTATGAGACGCAGAGGTCTGAGCGGGAGAACATTGTCCTGGCCCGAGCTAGGCTTCTCTAATGGGCCCAGTGGAGTAATTATAACTAGCCTAGTTTTCACTCAACTAATACTTGTTGTCTGTTGACCTTTAACTAGCAATAGCATCCTTTCAGTCTGTGTTCTTCTGAATTTATCTTGAAATATAAACACAACAGTTGAGACATTTCTTTTCTTACACTTTCTTCACATGTTGGGAATATGTGGACTTCTTTCAGCCTTACGTACTGCACAGGAGATTAGCATGCATTGGGTCATGCTTGATATTATCACTGTGTTTGCCAGTATTGTTTAAAGCACTCAATGAGCTTTTTAAAGATATATTTTTATTGATCATTTCAGAGAGGAAGGGAAGAGAAAAAGATAGGAATACCAGTGATGAGAGAGAATCATTGATTGGCTGCCTCCTGCACACACACACACCCCCCCCCCCCCCCCCCGCCACACACACACACACACACACACACACTTCGATTGGGGATCGAGCCTGCAACCCGGACATGTGCCCTGACCTGGAATGAACCATAACCTCCTGGTTCATAGGTTGATGCTCAACTACTGAGCCACACTAGCAGGGCATAAATAATCTTGATATATGTGGATTCTGAATAAATACTGGTTGTGAAAAAAATCAACATATACTGACTTGTAGGCCTGTCAATATAATAGAGTCCCATCCTAATTGCATGTAAGTCATATGAATTCAGAGAAATCGGCTCAGCAAGAGCTGGAGAAGCCTGAGGAGGATCCCGGGCAGAAGGAGGTGGATGAGAGAAGCCTTAGCGATTAGGGCGAGTATGTTAGAAGGGTGTAGTACGAGCATGTCAAACTCGCCGTGTGCAGGCCGCATGCCTTGTTTATTTGGCCCGTGTTAGCCTTTGAGTTTGACATGCTTGGTGTAGTATGCCCTGCGGGGTAACCACGGACAGTCTTCATTGGATTTCACATCCACTCGCTCCTAAGCGGAGTGCCAGGAGCTCTTCCTTCTTCCCGGGCTGCTCCACGGAGTGCCCTTGGGCTGAAGTACAGCACAAACAGGGTGGCGTGGAGCCCAGCAGATCAAGGCTATGAAAGTGAGTGTAGTGCAGCCTCAGTGGGCAGTAAGCCAGCATTCGTAGAGCACGTATAAAAGCACTCTGATATCCACACTGCTGCTGGCGTGGCCAGTCCTTGCTCTTCTTGTAGCTTGGGTAATTACCAAGTTCACATGAACAGAAAAATATCCGGGGTGGGGTGTGGGGGGAGGAAGGAGAATGTAAACTGAAAGCCGACTAAGGCGTGGTCATTGTTTAGTTGGGTTTAGAGCGTCTCCTTTTTAGGACTGGGCCCCAGCACCCGCCTCTGGCTGCATTGCTCGTAGGCCTGCACGGCGGGCCTCTGTGGCTCTCTCTCAAGCTGGGATCTCTTGGAAGTGAAGAGACTCTGAGGAGGTAAAGGAAAATCATTACGTAGAAATGTTACTCATCTGATAAGTTCTTCACACTCTGTCTATATTCTTGATGTGGATACAAATGATCCGAACACGTTCACTCATTTACCATTCTTGTCCATACTGTGTTCATTTGACAGTATGAATTTATTTGATAAAAACCGGTTTTATTTTGTGCCTGTGCCTTTCGGTTTCATGCCCGTCTTGAGCTCCTCTCCTGCTTACTTCGGATTCTCATTATTGGGCTGGCATCCTGTCTGCCGCGAACCAGAATCCTCTCATTTTAAATGTGCATAAGGCAGAAGTGCTGGCAGTCGGCATTCTGGTTCTAGCTACTAATTTATGGAGGTGTGATTTGGGTGGTTTTTGAATTAAAAGTATTTCATATTCATAGTGATGATTTTTTTTATATTTTACTAAATTTATAGATATATAAATAACTTTATTGTCAGGAGTCTGACAAGCTAATTTCTTTGCCAACTATTTTAGTTATTATGCTATGAAGGCTATATCAGAATTCTTACTGCTTTTTCCCAAACCTTCCTCAAAAATTCCCAAGTCAAGGTTGCATTCTAATATTGACATTTTCATATAAAGTTCAAGGCGAAATAAAGTTGGGAATATTTTAATGTATACTTTTATATTTCAAAGATGCTGGTTTTCATATCTAGGATATCAGATAAGGTAAGCAGAACTGCAGGAGATAACTAGGCGTATGTCTATTTCCGTTATTCCTCTCCATGTGGTTAGGGCATAGCAGGGAAATCCAGGGGGAGTCAAACTGTTTCTTACACCAAGGCCAACTACCTTAGAGTGAGCATTGCACAGAAGGTACAGTGGAATATAATTGGGGACCATGAAGAGAAAAGGCAGGACAGTGGATCATAACATCTGTACTAATAAAAGGGTAATATGCTAATTAGACTAGATATCTTCTGGACAAAGCCAAAGCAGAGGCAGTTAAGGGCGATCAGGCTGGCAGGGAAGCAGTCAGGGGCATCAGACTGGAATTCTGAGTGGTTAGTGACGATTAGGCAGGCGGGTGAGCAGTTAGGAGCCACCAGTCCCGGATTGTGAGAGGGATGACCGACGGCTGGTTTAGGCCTGTAAGATCGGGCCTAAACCGGCAGTCAGACATCCCCCAAGGGTTTCCAGATTGGAGGAGGTGCAGGCCGGGCTGAGGGACCTCCACCCCCATACATGAATTTCATGCACTGGGCCTCTAGCATTTAAATATTAGGAAGTATAATCCCCAAGCAGTTTGTAGTCATTTGTGTTCTTCATCTTTCACTTGGCATAATATGTTTTAAACTAATAAATATTGTTGTATATATCACTAGTTTCTTTCTGTGGCTTTACAGCATTAAGTGGCTATATCTTAATGGGGGTCTACCCAGTCACTAGTAGACAGACAGTTGGGTTCTTTGAAATCGGGGGTTATTACTAAAAAAGCACCTGTGAATATTGCAGTATAAATCTGTGTGAACATACAGTCTCAGTTATGTTAGATAAACACCTAGGAATGCAATTTCTGTGTCACTGGTATGTTCAGAAGAAACTGTCAACTTGTCTGTTCCACTTTGCATATCTAGAATGTTACTTAACATCATCGTCACCTTTGGAGTGGTTAGTTTTTTAAAAGATTACCCATTCCAGTGGGTGTGCAATGGTATATTATAGTTTCATTTTTAATTTCCTGAACAACTAATGCTATTAACATAATTTTTGTGCTCATTTTCATTTGCATATCTTCTTTATTGAAATATCTGTTAAAATATTTTGTCCATTTTTTAACAGAGCTGTTTGTCTTTTTAATATTGAGTAGTCAGACTTACTCTAGTATATTGTAGACACACATGCTTTGTTATATATATGTCTTACAAATATTTTCTCCCAATCTGTGGTTTGCCTTTTCATTCAAATATACATTTCCAGTGTATATTTTTGGTTAAATTATAAAATAAATATTTTTATTGAAATACACATTTTTATTTTTTTAGTTTTCTTTATTGATTAAGGAATTATATATGTGTCTTTATCCCTCCCTATGTCCCCCAGTCCCCCACACATGCCCTCACTCCCCTGGTGTCTGTGTCCATTGGTTATGCTTATCTGCATGCATACAAGTCCTTTGGTATATATATATACATACACACATACATACACACACACACATTTTATTTTTTTGCAACACATCAAAATACATAATTTACATTCAGTAAACTTCATCACTTTTAAGCCTACCATTTAGTGAGTTTTGACAAATGTGTAAAGTAGTTGACCATCATCACAGTAATAATATAGAACATCTGTGTTGCCCTAACTCATCTTTCTTGCCTGTTTGATGTCGATTCCACCGTTCCCTCTGTCTTGGAAACCACCGATGCGTTTTCTTAAAGTGTCTTTTGAAGGACGCAACTTACAAATTAGATGAGATGCAGTCTATCAGTATTTTTTCTTCGTGGTTTATGAATTTTGTGTTTGATTTAAAATATCTTTAGCTATCCCAAATTTGTTAACGTTTTCTGTTTTCTTTTAGAGGTGTTAATAGTTTTATCACTTACATTTAGGTCTGATGTTTTAGTAGTTTGTGTGTTTCCAGGAATTTGCTGATTTCATCAAAATTTTAAAATTTGTTGTATTAATTATAATATTCACTTATTATATTGCCTTTGTGTCTCTATGTAGGATCAATAGCTGACTTCTGTCTTTTATTCCTAACTTTGTATTTTGTTCTCTCTTTTTTTATTTCTAATAAGTCTTCCTAAAAGTTAGTAATTTTTATTGATATTTTTTAGCTTTAGATTCCATTTATTTTTCTTTAATCAGTTTTGGGTTGTCAATTTCGTTGATTTTTTTGCTCTTTATTCTTTTTTTTCTGGTTACTTTGGGTTTGATTTGTTTTGTCTTCTTTTTCTCTTTCTTAATGTGGAAACTTATAGCATTTATTTAAACCTGTTATTTTTTATAAGCGTATATATGTAAATATTTGTAGCATATTTTAATGTTATATGTTTTATGTGTTATTTTATATGTTATATCTGTCATTCTTTTCCCAAGTTGACTAATTTCTCTTTTCATGTTTTTGACTAATAGACTATTTAAAGGTGTATTGTTTCATTTTCAAATACTTGAGGGTTTCCATATATCTATTTAACTTATAGTTTAATTGTGTTCAGAGAATATATTGTATGGTTGCTATTCTTTTAAATGTATGGGATGTGGTTTTTGATTCAGAATGTGATCTGTCTGGTGCATGTGCTATGTTGTTAGAAAGGACATGTATTCTGGTGTTTTGCTGAGGTGGGGGGGCTGGGTGACCTATGAATGGTGGTCAAGTCATTTGATAATAAAATGTTGTTCAATTGTTCCATTCTCTTACTAATTTTATGTCTCTATTAAAAAAATATTGAGAGAGTGCTGTTGAAATCTTCAACCCAAATTGTGGATTTATCTGTTTTTCCTTTCATTTTCTTATATGGCGCCAATAGTTAGTTCATACTTCTGATTCATACTTAAATCCTATCTTATCATTTCTACCTTTTAAATTTGGAGTATTCAGTGTGACCATAGCAAACGTTTGGCATACACGTTGGTATTCTTTTATTTCTCCCATCTGTTCTTTGTTCCTTTTCTGGGAAATCTGCTGCCTTCTCCAGTGTTGACTGTTCTTGCTGTTTTTCATTTTAGATGCACTTTAGGGTTAGCCACGATGCTTTGTCTTGTTTTGATAATAGTAGTATTTACGACGATTTGCTGAATTTCTGTCCAGTTCTAGACCCTGACAAGGCAGCTGGACTTAACAACGGTCTTTCTCCTATGTGGTTCATTCTAAGCAATTATAAAGAAGGCTTATAAATGAAATTTCTTGTTAATGGAGTAATTTACACATTTGTTGTCTCAAATTAATAGAATCTGTATTTAGAGTAATAGGTGATATGCTTTAGAGAGTGATGACCTAATTTTGAATCTCAACCCTACCATTTAATAGTTACGTGATGCTAGACAAGTTTCATAACATTTCTAAGCCTTAGTTTCTTCATCTGTATGATGGACATAGTAATTGTGCCTATTTTATAAGGTTGTTTTAAGGATTAAATGATATAATGCATGTATCTTAGCACAGTATCAGTTAAGCAGAAGCTTTCAAAAACAGTGCCTACAGTGATAGTAATAACTTACATTTACATATCATAATATGGAGATAGCATTACACAGCTTTTATGAGTGTTAGAATGTAATGCTCTTAATGCTCAAAAAGTAATGTTTATTATTTTTATTGTATTGATATTAAGTGTTTCACAAATATCCCAGATATTTCATATATATACTAATAGGTTTAAATATTTTAAATTGCATGATAATTTTTGTTCTTTGAAAAGTATATTTTATTCTATAAATGTAGAATATATTAATATTTGAAGTGGTAGAACTGAGCAATCTCTACTTTAATCTTGTTAATGTAATTTTAATAAAATATTTTAGTAGAAATTATTTTAATTATAAAAGTAGATTTGGAATTAAAATTATTTTTAAAATAAGAACTATTTTTATACTTATCACATTATTAAATATTTTCATTCAGTGACTTCTAATCCCAGAAACTTTTCTTAACTCTTCTCTTTAATAATTGCCCCTTACAGATACCAGGGATCTCGTTGGTGATCTAGAATTGCTTGTACATTTTCAGACTTATAGGAAGAGGGCAAGAAGTAGAGGGAAAGATACTTAGCTGGTAATATATAGCTGACACAGTTACTACTGAACAAGTATTTTAGGGTTCAGTTGCCCCGTACCATTTAAATTGTATTTTAAGAAATTTTATATTGAACTGTCATTAAAATATGGTATTTGTATCTCATATCTATATCACTGTTCTTTCTGAAACTTCAGAAACTAAGTGCAAATTTACATTACTTTGCATTAATTTATACTGTAGCTAATATTATTGCAATTGTGTAGGCCAATAGTATTTATTAGAGACTGAATATTTGTTTTTCCCAAAAAACTCATATTAAAACCTACTCCCCAATGTGATACCACTTGGAAGTGGGCCTTTGGGAGGTGATTAGGTCATGAGGGTGGGGCCCTTATAACGGGATTAGTGCCCTGAGGACAATGCAAAGACAGCCAGCCCTGAACCCAGAAGCAGGTTCTCACCTGACAGTGAATCTGCTGGAGCCTCGATCTTGGATTTCCCAGGCTGTGAGGAATACGTTTCTTTTGTTTATAAGCCACTCGAGTGTGTGGTGTTCTGTTACTGCAGTCAGAGCAGACGAAGACAGAATTGCTGATTAGCTTCCCTGTGAGTGAGCTGGATGCATTCTTTTCATCTTGGGTCTCTTTGTAAACCCCAGGGCTGTGCTAAGCAGCTTTATTTCACAGACTGCCGTTTCTCATGGCTTAATTAATTAGTTGTCTTTAGGATACTCGGGTCCCAGTTTCAGTTTATATTATGATCACGAATGGGATGATTGAAATTAGGGAGACTTGTATTGAGCTTACTTTGCTGTTCTCTAGCTACCAATCTTTTCTAAGGGAATAACTGTGCAGGCAGTATTTGCAAGAAAAATACGATAATTGGGTTTAAAATCTAAGACTGCAGTGATCATTCCCAGGTCATTTTCCAAGTCCAGATCTTTCTTTTGGGGGGAAATTTGTTGCATTAAGAATATAACTTTTTTTCCCTCCAAAACATAGCAGCTTATTTTCAAAATAAGCATTCCTGGGTTTGTGATGAAATACAGACTTGTATATTAATAGGTTAAAATAATCTTTTTGCATTGCTGTATTTCTACAGCATGGTTAAGCTCGACATTAAAAAAAAAAATGTAGTCCTTGCTTAAAGGAACTTAAATTTCTAAAGACAATGCTCCTTGCTTGAGCAGCAAGTAGCTTATTATTTTTAAATAAAAACAAAGTTATTTAGTTATTGTATGTGATTTCTTGAAGTTTCCAATAAAAATACTGAACCTTCAAAACTTATAAATAATTCTTTGGGAAGTATCTTGGATTTAATTTTTCTCGTTGCAATACATTATTTATTAAGCACATAATATGTGCTGCCTGTGGGGCATGGTGCTGAGAAAGGAAAGCTACAAAGTACTTGCATAGCTTTTCCTCTTCCCTGTGCCTCTGCCAGACAAACAATAATAATAATAATAAATAGGATATTAAATTTGTCATGAGCCTAAATGAGTACTAGGATACACGATGCATTTATTAGAAACCATTGTGTAATTTTTATTGCAAAAGTGACCACAATGCTCATTGCAGAGAACATCAAAAAGCCAAATAGTTATTTCAGTTCCATTAAGAAATATTTATTGGTTGCTTAGTACAGCCGGTTACTGTGCTGTGTGCTCAGTACTTAGTGTATGATGTGATCAAGACTGACGGTCTCCATGTAGAAGGAAGACGTAGTGTGCTGGGGAGCAGCTATTAAATACAAGCAGTTTTCAGGTTATAAAACAAGATAAAAACTACTCTAAACCTCACCACCTAGCAATAACTGCCATTACCACGTTAATACATCTTCCTGTTTTTATACTTACATATATTTTTATTTTATTTAATATCATAAAATACATCCCCATCATCTACTCATTGAGTCTGCAGACGCACTATAATTTATTAAATTCCTACTAAATTTTTGACCATTTAGATTGTTCCCATTACTTAAGCATGTATAATCAACATACAGTAAGATGGGCTCACTTCATGTGACTTTTGACAAATAACTGTACATGGAATCCTCCTTACAATAAAGATACAGACTATTCTTATTGCCTCAGAAAGTTCTGGGGCTCCTTCCTTCCCCATCCGCTCTCCCCGTCGGCATCCACAGGAGGCCCCAGGCGGCCAGTGATCAGCTCTCTGACTCTGCAGACTCCCTTCACTATCTCTAACATTCCTCAGCCACAGAGTCAGACAGCACACGCTCTGTTGGGTCTGCTCCTTTTCTCGGCCTTATGCTTGGCGCTGATGCATGCGGTTGCATTTCTCAGTAGCTCGCCTTTGCTGCTGAGTCACCATCCATATGTATGGCTTGGCTCCACCAACATTTGCTCATCTGTCCGCCGGTGGTGGACATTTGGGTTGTCATATTTCCTATAAATATTCAATGTCGTTTATATCGCTGCTATTCCATGGAGTTGAGTCTACCAGGGTTTCCTTGTCTGTTTTTGTTTCATTTCTTTTCTGCTTGGAAAATCTCTCATCCTGAGATCTGAAAACTATTGGTTCATATTTTCAACTTTTTAAAAAGAGTAGCATCATATTTTCTATTTAACTATTTGAAATGTATGTTGTTATGATGTGAGATAAAAATTCAATGTTACTTTTCTCCAAATTTGAACAACTATTGTATCACCATTTATTAGTCTTTTTTTTTTTTTTTTTTCTCATTTACTTTGGGACACATGGTCATCATCAATGATATCAGATACCAAATTTTTATAAAATAACCAGATGGTGGCCTTCTGATTTTATTGGTCTTTTCATTGGTGTGCCTCTCCCATATGAATTGTAGCTTTACGGTATAGCATCGCTCCATTTCTTTAGGCAGAAGTTTCCCTGAAAGCATTACATAATACGTTGTAGCAGAACTCTTCCATTTCAACAATATGTTGACTCATCTCATCCATTTTTTCCTGAAGGCGTCACGTACCATTTCTGCCTTTGCATCCTCTTCTGAGCCCACGTAAGTATGACATCTCTTCCCGGGAAGGTAGCAAATGATCTCATTCCTGGGCCTGGTCAACGTGAATTCCTTCTGGAAACTTGCTTTCTGGTCAACTTGCCTTCTGGAAACTTGCTTTTCCTTCGTTCTTCAGGCACATTCTTCTTCCCTCTCACACTGCCAGGTCTCTGCCTCCGCGTCCTGATCCCTTCTCCTGCCCCCTGTGTGGTGGTTCCTAAGATTCTGAGCTTCTTCTGTGCTCACCTTCTACTGAATTCCTGGGCTGTCGCGTGCCGCCTCGGTTATAACAGTATCTTTCTATAAATGACTCTCATGTCTACCTCTACACCTTCGGGCCCACTTTCAAATGGTGTCAGTGGTGTCCAATGCGTCTTTATATGTTAACAGGTCAAACAAGACCCATTGCTCCTCTGTTCCCATTTTCTTTCCCAACGCTGCTGGCTATAGCATCTACTCAGTCATCCAAGGACACCCCAACATTGTTACTCTCTCCCTTGACCCCAATTGGTGCAAGCTCATTCCCTCTGGAATTTTGACTCTTGAGCTGCTGTGGTTGAGGCCTCTGAGCTGTCATTCAGCTCATGTGTGCCTTCTGATGTTGTCAGTTATTGTCCGACTTACTCATTCGCTAATTCCAGTGCGCTCTTTATTTTATGACCGCCATACCGCTAGCAGAACTGCTCATGTTGCCGGCTGTTCTGTCCTAATCGTGATGTCCTTGCGGATTGCCACCACGTTCTCTCGTTGTGTCAGCTTTTCACAGAAGTCCCGCCGACAGGTGCTCGGCGACGTTCCTGTTGCGCTTTACGCAGTGTTTGCCCAACCGTAGGCTCAGATCTGGTTCACAGGCGCTCCAGTTGCTGCCAGAGCTGTTGTTTAATTATCCTTATTGTTTGCACCCCAAATTCTTTAAAGCTTCTTATCTCAGAATAATAAATCTCCACCCCCATATCTTGGCAGTCAAGGTCCTGAAAGATGTGGCCTCATCCTTTTTTACTTAAATCCTGGCATTGCCTGGAATGTGGGTTATTCGTCAGCTGGGGGAGTTCCTTGCGTGTGTTTTCTTGCCATTGTTTTCTTTTTCTTTTTAGAATTAACTCTTGATCAAGCATTGATTAGTTGACTACTCTGTGCAGGTTCTGTACGAGGCCATGTTAGAAACACAAAGGTGGAAACAGCTTGAGTAGCGGTCTTTGATAGGCTTCAATATAAGATTCTCCTTTTGCGAAAAGTTCCATCCTTATTTGTGAAGCCTCCTCGGGTCATCTCAACAAAGGTTAATCATCCTTTGCCTCCAAATCACTTTTAATATCAGAAGTGGACAACGTATCACAGCTCTCATGGATTTTATCTCTGCACGTGTCTCTTCCTCTGAGTTGAATGTCTTGAGGTCAGGGATTGTCTCTGTCATTAAATATGTTCTCTCTTCTCTTCCCATGCTGACCCGGGGGCTTTAAAATAATTGATTGGAAACTTGGCTCCCAGCCAAGAAATGTGCAGCGAGTTAGGTAGGCAGGAGAGGGTTGTATGACCACAGCCAAGGATGTGCTTCCGGAGGGGACAGGGGGTGATGGCTAAGCTCCAGAACAGGAAGGAGGGGTTCGGACTGGAAGTCAACGGATTGGGCTCTTGATTATCTTAACAAGAGTAAGTCCCATAAAGTAGCAAGGGCAGACTCGGAGGACAGCAGATTGAGGAATAAATAGAATTCTCCTTAAGTAAAAACTTTAGCATCTATTTTTATGGAAATTGGCTGGGAGACAAATCGAAGATATGTGTGGTCTAAATAAAGATCTAGAATCCCGCATGCATTATATTGATGGAAGGAGCATCCATAAGTTTTGTACCGTAGATGAGTGGGTAGCAGGTTTGATGTTATTTTAAGAAAATTTATAAATTTAACCACTATTCTCATTCCATTAGAACACTACCATAAATCTACAAATTTACATAGAAGGCCCAAGTTCATTCACCAGAGTTAGTGATATGTTGAATAAAGCATGGCAGAAATTACTTTGACCCAGAAATTATTCAGAATGGTTTTACTGATGGTCCATGCTTCTTTCTACTCACTGTCCTTATTTGAATGGTAATGCATTGTGTAGTTATGCCTGTTTATAGGCATTACACATTATAATACATAATATATGTTATACATAAAGTAGATGTTTTTTAAAAAACATCCCTGAGGAACTGTACACACTAGCTTGATTTTTGGCACAGTGTATCGGATTCTTGTTCTGATACAGTTAACATTTCTGCATTGAGAATACCTCTTATATTTGATGGTGTGTCATAGATTTTATTTGCCTTTTTTGACCTTTTTTTTTTTTCTTGCTTGGTGTAAACATAAAATAATGATAGAGTCCCAGTCAGTAGCGTCTTGGAGCTGATAAAACAGGGCAATATGATAGAGCGTTAAAACTTAGAGACTTCGGCCTACTAGTTTAGCTTTGCCTTAACTAGTGTTGGGCTAGTCATTTTTGGCGATAGGTACATGATATTGCCTTTCTTCTTCATTGTGACAGTGGGCTAGGCACAGAGCTATGTCAATACAATGACAGGCTCCTCAGTGGAGGCGGAGGTAGGGAAGGGAGGAGGGAACCTTAGGGCCCCTCGTGTGTGTCACCGAGTTACGGTTTGGGGTGCGAGGCACAGATTGGTTAACTAGGCCTGTTAGAAACTTGTGGAAGCGCTGGGAGGCACTCATCCGGGGACAGTATCGCTGATCTCTGATCTTGCAGCGAGGAGCCCCCTGACTGGGGGCCACTTCTACCATCACAGACGTGTGTGGAGCATCTGCCGGGACGCCTGGCGGTGTGCTCAGCCCTCCCACAAGCCCTCCTGCTCCTGGGCTTTCTCGGTCCAATGAGATGGGCCACCAGGGGTCCGTCTGCCGGAGGCCTGCTCCTTCTCTCCATGGCCCGCCTGGGAGATGGGAGAGGCAGCTTGCAGATGAGCTGGCGGAGCGGGGGGGGGGGGCTGGGTGCTTGGGCACAGAGGGCACCAGACCAGTACTTGTAGGCTGCCGAGTGGCGATCAGCTAAGGAATGGCTGGGCTTGCTGTTCACGTGTTTGTCTGAGAAAAGAGTGGAAGCAGAAAGAATGGGCGTTGAGAATGACAGGGGGCTGATGGGAGCTTCTCAGGCCGCCGTGGCCATCACTTCCCGCTTCTCACCATGGAAACAGGATGCAAACCGCGGGGATGTTTGCAGAGGCAGCGTGCTGAGTCAGCAGCCGCAGGACAGAGCCAGTGCACGCAGGGCAGCTGCAGCAAACCCGTCCTGCCCCCGAAACCAGATGCAAACGGGGTCGTTAAACAGGGCGGCTGCCTCGCTGCCCGTGTGCACTTAGTTAATAAAGTCTCCTTTTTAAAAAAAATTAAATTATTATCTGTATTATCTGTTAATAAAGTCCGGGAAGGGAGAGCAGCCGAGAGGGAGGGGAAACGTGGGGATCCATGGCGCATCCCTCTTCCTCCGGGGATGGAGGTTAAATGGGAGCACGCAGACTGCCTTCCCAAGATGGGTGCATTGATGGAAAGGCTGGTCTGACAGCCTGCAGGCTCCCCACCTCCCCCCCCAACCCCCCGGAAACCTGGGGAGCCGAGCCAGCTGCCGGCCAGGAGGCTGCGTGTCCGCGGAGAGTACCCCATCTATCAGCACAATATGGCGCGGAGAGGGGTTTCATGTTGGCGCTAATTCCCCACTAAATCAGTAATGATTACAACCCCGTCCCCGCTGTCTCCCCGCAGCTGTTTTTCCATTTGTCGAGGGAGCGTGTGTTCTCCGAGGACCGCACGCGATTCTACGGCGCCGAGATCGTGTCTGCGCTGGACTACCTGCACTCGGGCAAGATCGTGTACCGGGACCTCAAGGTAAACCCTCGCGCCAAACAGCCCGCTTGTTTCCGTAGAGAGAGGCCGAGGGACAGACAACGCAGTTACAGTCCCGCCGCTCCGAGAAAGGCACATTTAGTGGGGCAGAAAGCACTCTGTTTAAGGATGTGGTGGGTACTGCACCTGGGAGGAAATGGCAGTCACTGCTATGGATATCGTTTAAAAGATTTTTTAAAAATATATTTTTATTGATTTCAGAGAGGAAGGGAGAGGGAGAGAGAAAGAGAAACATCAGTGAGGAGAGAGAATCATGGATCGATCGGCTGTCTCCTGCACACCCCACACTGAGGATTGAGCCCGCAACCTGGGCATGTGCCCGGAAGGGAATCGAACTGTGACCTCCTGGTTCATAGGTTGACGCTCAACCACTGAGCCACACCGGCCTATGTCCGAGATTTTGATGTATAATAATTTCTGCTTGGGTGCCCAGATTAAGTACAATCTACCAATAACAGTCTGAGTTTTCTGTAACTGTGCTGGATGATATTAAACATCTGATTAAAAGTCAAGTAACTTTGCAAGTGACATTTTAAAATAAGCTTCATTATGAGAGTCTAACATCCGATGATGTATTATGAAGAGATTTTATAATAAGACTTTATTGGAGGAAAATATTTGGCTTGATTTTGGTGTTCACTTTTTTGGCGGATTAAACACCTGCAGCATTTTAATATAGCATGGCGTTGGTTTGATTTGCATTTTAAAAAGGGCAGTCACTTCTGCCTCCGGCCAGTCACTTCTGGCCTGCAGCAGCACCGATCCTGGTACTCCCCACAGATTCCATCTTTACTGTATGTAGCAGGAGGAGCGGTACAGGTTTGGGAAGCCATTCAGATAACACAGCTTCAGGTCTTTAAGAGTCTCCTTTTCCTCTGGTCCCAGCAGAGCAGAAGGACCATAGCGCTTTCTTGCCACAATTTCCTGTGCACGGAGAACAGAGGACAGAGATTTCCAGCGCTAACATTTTCTCATTCAGACGCTGAACCATACCCTCTGTCACATAATGCCTGTCCCCTTAAACTGGGTAAAAATGTGGCTTTGTTATGGGAACTCCATGAGGCGTACTGGGTAATATGTCCTCTCTCCTCAAGGCACGCGCTGCTCAGGACTGTTAGATGACAGCCCTCTGATATGAGTAGGCAGCAAAACCAGATTTCTAATACATAATGCTTCCTCTCAAGCCCCCCGTTTGTCTTCATCATTGCTTTGGCCAGTGGGTGCCTCCATTAGGCATGAGCATAATGCCCTGGTAACGAGGACCGAGTGTGGCGATAAAGCAGATGCACCGAGCTCAACCGGGGAGAGACCCTGGCCATCAGCGACAGCGTGCGTGCTGCCGTCTGTGGCTGACGGAAGGAGGAAGGAGGAAGGAAAGCCAGGGCGTTCAGGAGAGAGAGCCGAGGAGAGATCGTTGGTAGATGTGTGCATGCCTCCTTTACTTGGTGGAAGCCCTCCAAGGGCGGGAATCCTGTGGTCCTGTGTACGTTAGTGTTAGGTGCGTTAGGAATTGATGCCCAGGTGTTCTGCTTGGAAAGGATTTTCAGGTGATTGATTCTGCTCATCCTCCACAACACTGATGAGTCTGTATCTATCTATCTATCTATCTATCTATCCATCCATCCATCTATCTATCTATCATCTATCCATCCATCCATCCATCCATCAATCCATCAATCCATCTATCTATTTCAAAGAGAAAGGGAGAGTGAAAGAGATAGAAACATCAGTGATCAGAGAGAATCATGGATCGGCTGTCTCCTGTACGCCATACACTGGGGATCGAGTCTGCAACCCAGGCATGTGCCCTGACGGGGAACCCAACTGTGACCTCCTGGTTCACAGGTCCATGTTCAACCACTGAGCCACGCCGGCCGGGCTCACTAATGGTCCTTACATGTTCCGGAGAGTTGTTATGCATCTGTGTAAAATACCTATTGTAACAAGACTGGATAGTGAATTACCCTGGCTTATCATATACACTGGATCCGGGGTGTTCTTTTTAAGGTGATGCATGCCTGACTGTCATTCATACTGTTGGAGGACAAGTTGTTTTTGTCATTGCTGCTCAGCAGAGTGATATTTCAGGATGGTGAGAGTAGAAAAATAGTTGGTGGGAAAGGGTGGACACTACTGTACAATAACTGGCTTGAAAGTTATGAAATACTTGTTTTGTTTGTTTATTGCATATTGAGACATGGTTTTGCTTAAGTCACTGAGCTAACAAAAGTGTTTCATAGGGTTTTGTTCTTGAACTTTCTTCTTTTCTTTAAAAAATGTGTTATCTAGAAAAGCACACACCATTCTAATAATTTACACATCGACCATTAAATGCTATCCTATATAATAAAAGACCAGCAACCAAATGGCAGAATGACTCAAATGACCGATCTACCAGTTGCTGTGATGCACACTGACCACCAGAGGGCAGACACTCAATGCAGAAGCTGCCCCCTGGTGGTCAGTGTACCCCCACAGTGCTTGACTGAGATGAGCTGCTGCTCCTGCTTTGGAGGCAGCCACTCAGAGGGCGGGTCCACAGCCACTCGCTAACCAGTGGGCTAATCCTTGCAAGCCACGCCCCAACCAGTGCACGAATCCTGTGCACCCGGCCTCCAGTATTTAATAATGATCAATACAGCCAAAACCGGTTTGGCTCAGTGGATAGAGCGTCGGCCTGCGGACTGAAAGGTCCTGGGTTCAATTCTGGTCAAGGGCATGTACATTGGTTGCGGGCACATTCCCAGTCAGGAGTGGGCAAGAGGCAGGTGGTCAATGTTACACTCTCATTGACGTTTCTAACTCTCTATCCCTCTCAGTTCTTCTCTGTGTAAAATCAATAAAAAAATATATATATATAATAATGATCAATACAGTCATTGAATGCTTCCAGTGTGTTAAGTTCTGGAGTCAGTATCTCATTTAATTCTCAAAACAATCACATTAGGTTTCTACTGTTATTTGCCTCTGTTTTATAGATTAAGTTGAGGCACATAGAAGTCAATAGCCTAAGGCAGTGATTGGCAAACTGCAGCTCCGAGATTTGCCGCTCTGTTGACTAATGAGTTTGCCGACCACTGGGGTAGGGGCTTAATCACAAGGAACAACAACAGCCTGTAATTATTGGAATGGAGAGTCTAGGTCAGTGGTTGGCAAACTCATTAGTCAACAGAGTGGCAAACCACGGCTCGCGAGCCACAGTTTGCCGACCACTGGTGTATACTATAATACACTCCTACATTTAAGCCATTAACATCTTCTTAAAAATTAGGAGTAGGACATGTATGTTTTTATTCAACAAAACAACAGACTCTCCAGTCAATACGTACATTTCTCATTACAGCAAGCTAGCAGAGGGAGGCAGAGAAAGGGGAAAGGGAGGAACCTGGAAGCCTGATGAAGAGATGGACTCGTCATTTGTGCAAATTAGGCTTTTCTTTTAGGTCCCAGCTAGTGGAGAAGCATATGGAAGGCGCAATATTTCTGAATTTAGAGAAAATAAAAGTTTTTCTTTTGAAACGCTCAGCAGCCTCACTTTGCCGAACTATATGCCATAAAGGAAGCGTGTATGAAGCGTGTAGGTCAGCCAGGGAGCACAGTTAGAACCACCCCTGAGGACATAGGTCTGTCTGGTCCGCCTTCAGTGAGCTCAGCTTGCTTTGCTGCATTTAATTTCTGATTTATAAGACACTGGGTGACAGAACAGTATGATGGCATCCCATTGTATATGCAGTCATTTATGTTCATATATGGAGTTTTGTTTTGAATTGGATATTGACTTCAGAGTTCAGGTAAGCACTTGCATAGATCGCCACACTGAGGAGTAGATAAGTTGCCTATTATTTAGAAAGTTAATTTTCATTCATTCTGTTAATAATTTCTCATGTGTATTTATATCCACATGAGTGGGTAAGGCTATCCGATCACAACTCAGAACCATCTATGTGTGATGACAGTCATAGCTTTGGGTTCAAAATCGGATAGGAAAATGATCAGCTATTGATGTTATTTTTAATGATATTGGGATTTGCACAAACTCTACCCTTGCGTGTCATAATTTTCACTTGAGGCAGATGATCTTGCTACTTAGTTACATCTCTGAGATTCTCTTGGGTATGTTTTCATTAATGGCCTCAAAAAGATTCCAGTTGTATAATATTAGTGCTGTATATTTTCATTAACTGTTGACTGTTTGGCTTTGACATTCTTTACCTTTTTATGTTTGAAAGGGTTGGTATTTCTTTATCACAAAGAACTGCAAAAGAGGACACCACCTTAGCTTTCACAATACGATTTAGGTTTGCTTGGCACCCACCATCAAAAAACGTTTCTGTGCCTGTCTATTTTATAATAGCAATAGATTCCCAAGAGAACGTGTTGGAAACCATCTGTATGTATCCAGAAAACGATACTCATCTCTTTGGGATTATTTAGGTCATAATTTATTTACATAAAAAGAGGATTAGTTTCTGCTTTGAAAAATTAGGTGAGCTTTAGTTCTTACACAGTAATGGCTCTTGACTCCCATTGGATTAAATAATAATTTCATCATCAAAATATTTGATAAAGCATGTTTCTTTTTATGTATGAACTAGAGGCCCAGTGCATGAAAATCCATGCACTGGAGGGGGAGTCCCTTAGTCCCCCTTACAGTCCAGGAGCCCTCAGGGGCAGGAGGCGACTTGGCAATCAGGGGAAAGCGACACCCATCAAACCTCTGCTGCTGCCACTGCCAGCAGCGCAAGCCTGAGCCAGCCCTGGTTACCTGAGCCTTGGGTGGCCCTGGGTGGCTGGGCAGCTGCCATCTGAGGCTTGCCTGCATCTCAGGCAGGCTCTGAGGGGCTGAGGGGACTGGGGGACTCCGGAGGCATGTGTGTGGAGCAGCTGGGCCCGCCCACAAGCAGGTGGGGCTGAAGGGACTGGGCATCGCCATCTTGTGGCTGTGGGCACCCCCATCTTTGAAGGCGTTGCCATCTTTGAGGGTGTGGCAGCCAATTAGCATAGTCCCTCCTTATTGGCTGTGGGTACCATGTTTGAGGGTGGGACAGCCAATTAGCATATTTCCTCCTTATTGGCTGTGGGTGCCACCATTTTTGTGATGGTGTGAAGGTCAATTAGCATAATCCCTCTTTGTTAGATAGGATTACAAAACTACAGGGTTTGTAAGTCTTGAAAGTTCTCTTAACAACTATGTCCTCTTTCCAAAGTCTCTTTCTCGGCATTCGATAATTGTTTCCAAACAGTATTTTCCCTAGATTGGAAGACTGTAGAATAATCCTGTCATTTTTCTTCCTATGCAGTTGGAGAATTTGATGCTGGATAAAGATGGCCACATAAAAATCACAGATTTCGGACTTTGCAAAGAGGGGATCACTGACACGGCCACCATGAAGACCTTCTGTGGGACCCCGGAGTACCTGGCGCCAGAGGTGGGCGGGGCTCCACACAGACAAAAAGGGAACGGTGGCCTAATGCTTGCCCAGGAGACATTTCAGCATGAACAGAACTTGCAGTTCCTACTATTCTTACCTGGATTGCAGCATGAGCCAAATCTGTTTTTCTTCCACTGTTTAACATTATGTTGTAGGGCAAGGATATTTTATAAACTTGATGAACATAAAGGTACTAACTAGAGTAGAGTAAGTTCATTTTTAGTTGGCCATATACATTTCATTTTGTGATTAAGCCTTTAAAAAAAAAAAATATATATATATATATATATATATATATATATATATATATATATATATATATATATTTATATAATTGATGGTTTACAGAGAGGAAGGGAGAGGGATAGAGAGTTAAAACATCGATGAGAGAAACATAGATCATCTGCCTCCTGCACTGCCCCCTCCATCCCCCCCCTCCCCCCCCACTGGGGATGTGCCCGCAACCAAGGTACATGCCCTTGACCGGAATCGAACCCGGGACTCTTCAGTCTGCAGGCAGACGCTCTATCCACTGAACCAAACCGGTTTTAGCTAAGTGTTTTTTTTGTGGGTTTTTTTTTGTCAAGCACCTACATGTTTGTTAAACCAGGATAATTTTGAACGTGTTCACTCTTTTAAGAGCAAACATCTGAGTTCTTCTGGTCTTGGATGTGAACCGTTTCGCTAAGAACACTCATTCATCTACTGAGGACATATTCATGAATATTCATTAGGTGCCATGCATTATGTTAGATGCTGGAATACAAAGATGGTAAGAAATGGTTTTTGTCCTCACGTATCTTCGTGTTTGCTAAGGTGATGAGCTGTGAAGAATGATTTCTGTGCAGACAGGAACCGCTGCACTGGAGTTGTGCAGGGTGTGGCGGGACTGAAGGAGAGATGGCAGGAGCAGGAAGAGAAGAGGCAGTAGGGGGATGGGGGGATGCAGGCTTAGGCTGGGTCTGTGAAGGAGGGAAAACCCTTTGGAATTGAGAGAAGGCCACACTGTGATCAGATGGTCAGTTGGGCGGATCGGCACAAGCTGAACCCTGAAATTTCTTATACTTCCCTGTGTTAATGCCCGCCTTTCTTTTAAAAAAAATTTTTCTTTATTGATTTCAGAGAGAGATAGAAACATTGATCGGCTACCTCCTGCATGCCCCCTGCTGGGGATCGAGCCTGCAACCCAGTCACATTGCCCTGATCGCGGATGGAACTGGTCCCCTCCCGGTGCATGGGCTAATGCTCAACCACTGAGCCACACAGGCCAGACTTTCCTTGAGGGCATGGAACTGGGAGTTGTGTGTCAGACCTGGATGCAGTGCTGGGTACTGATGCTCTGGGGAACGGCTCCCTGTCAGCCTTTCCCCTCCTCTTGCCAAGGCTGCGTCCTCCACCCCCATCTCCCAGACCCCCCTTTCCTGTACCTTCTGCATGGTCTTATCTGCCGGAAGTGCTGTGCCATGGAAAGACAGGTGAAAGGCATTTAAAAGATGCTTCAAAAAGGCTGTGAAAAGTCAGCTCAGTCCGCTTAACATGCTCTGTGGCAGATTCACCGCTGATTTTTAAGTAAACTTAAGTTTTAAATGAGCTTACGTTTCTCCTGTGGCAAGGACCACCAGAAACGATAAGTGTTACCGTGTAAAAAGGCCATTTGTTGAAAAAGGAATATTTTTGAAATATTTGTTCTCCGGGGTCTTTGGATGAATTATGGATCTTTAGTGTTAGAGGGCGGGGGGAGGCTGGGAATAATGTATTTTTCAAGAGATGAAGTTACAGCTCAAGAAAATGCACTTGCCCACGTAGTCAGAAATGAATGCGCTTTCGCTCTCACCGCCACTGGAAGGAAATAAACCCGGCCTGCCATCCATTATGGACAATAATATATTTCGAGGGGAATTTGTTTTTTTGCAAACTCTCCTCTTCACTCCTCGAAATGATTAAAAAAAAAAAAATTAGAAATCACACATCAGACCTTCCTGTTAAGGTTTATTATCCGAGCTGGCTCTCGCCGCCGCATCCAAAGCCACTTTATGCAGCGCTAATTATTTAGTCTCAGCTTTGCTCTTGAGTTAGCAGTACCTGATCAGCCCTCCAATTGCAAAACAGCCTGAAAATCAAATGCGGCTCACATGCAAGACCCAACAAAATTAAAAGTGTTAAGTGCGTTTTGGCAGTTCACTTTTATTATGCCCAGTCCTCAAATGTACCGGCGGGCCGTCATCTGCACGTTAGTTATTTTTCACGTGTTTATGCGATCGCACAAAAAGTACACGCTAAAGGGAAGCAGATGGTGACAGATGGGGGAGGTTGAATAAGGTGGTTTTGGAAGCCCAGAGAAATGCACTTCTGTAATCGTGTAAAAATAAAAATTATTTGATAATCAAGTTAGAACTAACAAAAAGATGGCAAGGAAAAAAAAAAGAGAGAGAGACTGGATGGTTGGAAATGGCTATTCAGAGAAAACGCGTTTATAATTTTGTTTCAGATCACAGAAAACATTTTTTCCAGTGGATGAAAATGTATTGTTGATGCCTTTTTAGATGTTAGAACCTCATTTTTTTAGAGAACATCCACTTACTGTCATTGTATCCATTT
Source organism: Pipistrellus hanaki (assembly GCF_964339955.1). Lineage (NCBI taxonomy): Eukaryota > Metazoa > Chordata > Mammalia > Chiroptera > Vespertilionidae > Pipistrellus > Pipistrellus hanaki. Next base: position 10,187,392 of record NC_140522.1, on the reverse strand, counting down.
TTCTTTTGAAACCTACTCTTCTTTAATACATTTTATATAATCCCGATTTTGAAAATATCTGAAACAGACCAGGATATTTTGATACAAAGATTCACTCAGAGCCATTGTGATGCTGTATAGATAATAGTAGAAACGGAAATTAGATTCTATTATAGAGGGGATCTAAAACCAGAGATCAATATGACTCCTTCAGAACGAATTGGGAGAAACATGTAAATTACAGGCCAAGGTCATTGGTAGCATGGAGCGGTGCAGGCAGGGGGCGTGGTTGGAACCAAACTAGGCTTAAATGTATTGAATGGAATTTTATTCACTTATTTCAAATACAACAAGAAGAAACGTGGCAGGTGCCATTGTATGGGCTCTCTTGGTACTGTCGTTAGGAGATCTAAGAGAAATAAAGGAGGCCCAGGTTATTGAACGTTTGCACGTTTCATCTGTAGGTAAACACAGCAGCTCGCACACTCCCATGTTCTTAGCCCCCAGACGCAGTCCTGCTCTTTCTACCAGATTGTGGAGCTGAGCCTTCACACTTGTAAGGTTTCTGTGAAAACGAAAAGTGGTGTTGGTAGCCTTTCTAAAACCGGGCGCCTCCCTAATACTTCGTTTCACCATGAAAAATTCATGGAACACCTGTCTCCGGAGGGATGCGGGAATGCCTTCGACTCCCGCAGGGTTCTGTGAAGGGCACATCCATGTTCGTGGTGGTCGGTTCAGGTGGAAGGTGTGTGCTTTGTGGTCAGAATTCGTACGTAAGCACTTGTCAGATGTCCGGCTCACTGCTTGTACTGTTTCCGGATCCTATTCAAAACCATCCCACTTTGTCCCCAAATTGAACACTTAGAAGAAAAGGTAAATAAATATATTTTTACATATTTAAATATATATAAAATAAAAATAAATATATTTATTTTAAAAATATATACTTAAATATATGTAAAATAAAGAATAAATATACTTATTTTAAAAATATATATTTAGCCAAAACCGGTTTGGCTGAGTGGATAGAGCGTCGGCCTGTGCATTGAAAGGTCCCGGGTTCGATTCCGGCCTAGGGCATGTACCTTGGTTGCGGGCACATCCCCAGTGAGGCGTGTGCAAGAGGCAGCTGGTCGATGATTCTCTCTCATCAATGTTTCTAGCTCTCTATCCCTCTCCCTTCCTCTCTGTAAAAAATCAATAAAAATATATTAAATAAAAGAAAATAAAAGTATATATTTAAATATATATAAAATATATTTTTTAATTGATTTCAGAAAAGAAGGGAGAGAGAGAGAAATATCAATGATGAGAGAGAATCATTGATCGGCTGCCTCCTTGCACACTCCACACTGGATCAAGCCCTCAACCTGGGCATGTGCCCTTACAGGGAATCAAACTATGACCTCCTGGTTCATAGGTCAGTGCTCAACCACTGAGCCACGCTGGCTGGACCCAAATTGAACACTTAAAATATGAACCTAAATGATACTTTTTAGTTCAGTGTTGATGTCTGTTAGGGTTTAGAAGCAGCAGCTTTTACTTGCCTAGCGATCTGAAAGTTCTATAGTCTATTTTTCACTTGAAATTTTTACAATGTTTTGCGGTCTTTTGGACTTAATTTGCATTTAGCACTTTGGAATGGCTGCAGGTTAGCATCAAGTTTAATTTTAAATTCTCCGAAGCTTAAGAGCGTGTACAAAACTAACGGCTAGCTGCTAACCTGCAGTATTTGACAATGGCTGTTTTCACTGGGGTGACAAAGCCCCAGTTTCTTCAAAATCCCATGATGTCTGATGCTTCCGGATGAAAAGGAAGCATAGACATCTCTGGGAGGGAAGACATGTGTCAGCATGATTCAGTCACCAGCATTGCATCCATCAGGGATGTTTGTCGCCTGTTCTGGCCACAGATTGCTTTTGCAGCCCCATGTCAGCTGCATGCAGGGAGAGTGTGCTTGCGAGGAGGTAGCCAGAAGCCACGGCATTCTGGGCCCCAGCAGGGGGCAGCTCACATTCTCTCGGGAATTATTAGAGCAGGTGACAGTATGTACTTAGGAACACCATACCAAGAAACACGGAATCCTTAATTCTTATGAAAGATATACTTCCCCCAAAGCTGCAGTCCATTTCAGCATCTGAATTAGGATATTTATAGGTCTTTTTTTTTTAAAGCAAATTCTTGTGATGGGAAGGATTCCCATAAATGAGAAAGCGTGTCGGCGTGTGTATGTATAAAACACACACCCATCCGCTACCTGAAACGTATGGGCACCAGAAAAAAGAAAAAAAAAATAATGTTTGAATTAGCGGTAAATTGGTTCATCCAAGTTCACAGTTTACTTTCACAGCCTAGGTGTGCAGACAGTGTGTTCAGGCGTTCCGTCCCTCCCCCGCCCATCTGCTCCGTCTGGATTACTGTCGAGCAGGGAGCCCCTCTGGGGTACACATCACCCCCTTATCTCTGCTTGCCTCGGGGGCGTGGATGGCCTGGGCGGACACGCTCAGCGAGGCATGCCTCCGGTCTCCCAGCAAACCCTAACTGGTAAAAGGATATTGGAATGAATATGTGCGTTTTTCTAAGTGACCATTAGCCAAATAAATGTTTACACTGGGAACTTCCATTGATGGTATCATTTTAAGACATGGTGTATTAGTGAATTTGTTTAAATCAATAGCCATGCAAGAGCTATGTATGCTGAGTTTTTCAACTCGCCCGGTTGTTCCCGAGATGAAAGTGCCTCCGTCAGATGTTCCCTAATGCTAATCCGATCTCACCAGATCACCTCATAGTCCTTGGCACCTGCTGGCACCTCCCTGTGTCCCAGCTTTATTTTATCAGAAAGGGACGCGGGCTCCGGTCCTGGGGGAGCAGAGGATGGCCGTGTCCCAGGGTGCGCTGTGTGCGTGCATCTTCGTTTGTTGTTTTTTAATGCATTTGTATTGATTTCAGAGAGGAAAGGAGATGGAGAGAGAGAGATAGAAACATCAATGATGAGAGAGAACCATTGATCAGCTGCCTCCTGCATGCCCCCAACTGAAGATCAGCCCGCAGCCTGGGCATGTGCCCTTGACCAGAATCGAACCCTGGAGCCTTCAGTCCACAGGCCAACGCTCTATCCATTGAGCCACACCGGCCAGGGCCTCCCATTGTTTGTTACCATTCACATTTCCGTGTGTTCCTGACCCCCTTGTGCTTTGTGTCTGTCTGGGCATTCGTGTTCAATGCAGTTATAACGTAAAGGTCCATGTGTGTCACAGAGCAATAGGGACCGAAGGCAATGCCCAGTGTCTAGGCCGTGCTTACGACTGGTGTGTAGCTCCATGTCAGCAACATTGACTTCATGGCAAAGAGACACTTTCTTTAGACATTTTCTTTAAGAGAAGCCTTTTAGTGGGTTATTCCCTGTGAGCAGGTTCTGATCTGCGTTTCTGCTTAAATTATGTGGCGGTGTGCGTTGTACAGAGCTGTTAGCTATTCTGTTAGCATCCTGCACACTCGTGGCCCTTCACCATGACCAGGAAGTAAATCAGCCTTTTTTTTTTTTTTTAATATATTTTATTGATTTTTTTACAGAGAGGAAGGGAGAGGGATAGAGAGTTAGAAACATCGATGAGAGAGAGACATCGATCAGCTGCCTCTTGCACATCCCCTACTGGGGATGTGCCCACCACTGAGGTGCATGCCCTTGACCAGAATCGAACCTGGGACCCTTCATTCTGCAGGCACACGCTCTATCCACTGAGCCAAACTGGTTTTGGCATAAATCAGCCTTTTTGCTCGGGGGGGGGGGAGGGGGGGGGATCATCAGAGGCAGCCAGAAGGAATGGCAACTCTCAGGTTAAAGAATATAAATTTTGTGTGTTTCTGTAATTGTGAAAAAGGAAGTGCTCTGAGTAAGGGAAAAAATTATCTTCTAGAATAATATACAAGAGGCTGTGGATTTTACGTTCACTCTGGAATTTCTAGAGTATTACCAAGTATTGCGTTTTGAAATAATTTATATGTAAGGAGTGCGAAAGGAGAGCATGTGAATGTAACATGTTTTATATTATACTAGTATATCCACGTGTAGAATATTGGAGCCACTTTCATTTCTCCTCTATTTCATCCCCCAGCTGTTCAGCGGGAGGAGTTGAACAGAAATCTTCTTTGTAATTGACAGCACAGACACTTAGATCTTAGGGCGGTTTCTCCTTAACATAGCTTAAGCTTGTGTGTCAAAAAGTAATACATCGCATCAGATTTGTTCAGGACAAAGCCATACCGCAGTTGTAGCCTTACATCTATATGTCAGAGCACATTGTGTTCAAAAGCAAACCACTTAGTTGGAGAATCAGTGTTCATTTTACAAACGCGAATAAAATGCATTTTATTTTATCAAACAGATTTTTGTACAATGCAGTTTTATTTTTTCAGATGCTTATTTCTCTTTAAAAAAAAATACCCCCCCCTTTTTTATATATATATATAATGTACTCACTTTCCCTTCTGGCTGCAAACCAGGTATTTAGGCAGAGATAAAGGATTGCCAGTTTTGCCAGCTGGGGACGAGAACCCGGCTGGCGAAACGTGGGTTCGGGAGGCAGTTCATCCAGCTTTTATGCTTTTTATGGTTTTGTGAAAAAAGAGGTTAAAAACCACATTAGGCTCGCTGCGTGTGCCACTGTTTTGCTGGTGGTGGAGGAATGCCGAGATTTTAAATTTTTTTGTTCTTAGGTAAAATCCTGAATCTATTTGCAAAAGCCCCACAAACAATACAATACATTGTACTAATCGGGCATGAGATAATAGACTCTTGAATAATCGGAAGTCACTGGTATTGAAAAATTAGCTGTTACAGCATTTCCTCTAAGTACGCAAGTAGGATGTCTCGCTTCTTTAGATTTTTTTCTTGTTTTCTTATGTTCTCACATTACTCATCTCAAGCAAATAGATATTTGAAATATTTTGGGCTAAAGATGAAAATGAGAATTTGTTGTTTTTCCCGAAAATTTTTGCTTAGCTGTGATTTCCGGAAGATTTTTGGGAAATGTCGAGCTAGACTGGAGTTCTTTCTTGCCAGTGTTGTCCTAGGCTTCTTTAGCCATGAACAGTGATACAGTCGCATTAAAATTTTTTTCATAGCCCTTGAAAATGGCACTAAATATCTTTAAGTAACATAGTTTTTTCTTGAAATTATACGCTCCATCTTTTTAAAAAATATATTTGGTTTTTTTACAGAGAGGAAGGGAGAGGGAGATAGAGTTAGAAACATCAATGAGAGAGCAACATCGATCAGCTGCCTCCTGCACACCTCCCACTGGGGATGTGCCCGCAACCCAGGTACATGCCCTTGACCAGAATCAAACCTGGGACCCTTCAGTTCGCAGGCTAACGCTCTATCCACTGAGCCACACCGTTTAGGGCATGCTCCATCTTTAAATACCTGGTGAGCCAAAGGGCCTTAACTGTCAATATGTCACGTGGGATTCCATGGAAGTATTGCTAAATTTTAAATAAAACTCACATCAGAGTAATCGAATGCTCTTATGTAATCAGTTGTAAGATTTTTTTAATTGATAAATTTCATAGGTATGGTTTTCTTGATCTGTTTGTCCCAGAGCTAAGAGGATCACAAGTAAGCTTTAAGATTATTCAAATATAATTTAAAATAAAATATATCCACATATATATATATATATGCATATATATGCAAATAAATGAAGAAAATTCCATTGAATGCGAAGCAAATCTAATTTTTAAAAAAATGATCAGAATTTTCCTGGGACAGCCCTAGCTGGTTTGGCTCAGTGGATAGAGTGTCTGCCTGCAGACTGAGGGACCCTGGTTCTATTCTGGTCCAGGGCATGTGCCCAGGTTGTGGGCTCAATCCCCAATAGGGGGTGAGTAGGAGGTAGGCATTCAATGATTCTCTCTCTTCCTCTGAAATCAATAAAAATATATTTTTAATATTTTTTAATGGGACAAATAGCAAGTTATCATGTTCCGATGGGAACAGGTTGCTCTAACAGAGCCTGATGCTTTCATATCATTTCTTACTAAATTAATTTTGCGTGCAATGTATTTTGCAAAACAAATTTAAGGCATAAAGCCCTGGTGGCTGTGGTTCAGTGGTTAGAGCACCAGCTGGCACACCCAAGTATCTCAAGTTTGATTCCTGGTCAAGGGCATGCACCTGGGTTTCGGGTTCTCTTCCCGCCCCTAGTTGGGAGGCGTGCAGGAGGCAACCAGTCGATGTATCTCTCTCACATCAATGTTTCTCTCTCTTTCTCTTTCCTTCCCTCCCTCCCACTCTCTCTGACAAGCAATGGAAAAAAAAAAAAAAAATCCTCATGTGAGGATAAACAAACAAAAAAAAGTTAGGGTGTATGGTACACCGGTATCGAGTCCCCGATTTTGTTTGTGTTTAACGGAAATTGCCACTGGGTACGTAAGCTTTGGATACTCAAGTTTATTAGTTCACACCACAGATCTTCAGACTCACACTGGTGGCTGCCTCTTTCCGAGCTGCCACATTGGGGGCCTCCAAAGCGGTCCATCGTTCTCCTGGCGGCCCTGCCCTGCGTGCTTCTCCGTGACGCTGCCCCTTCCCTCCTGTCTTCCACGTGTGATCGTGTCCCCTGGTTCTCCTCAAGCAGGAATGCGCAAGGCATGTCCCGTGTCCCCCCGTCAGCATGGCTCACCTTAAGCTGCCGCTTAAAGGTGAACCAGCCTGGACAGTGAAGCGGGCCTGAGAGACAACGTGCAGGCCTGCTGACGGCCTGTCTGGTCCTCGGCCCATGCACGTCCGCCTGCCCTTGGCGTCGGTTGTCTGATACACCCCTTATGTGTCCGCTGACCGTCTCTGGGAATATATCCATCCTTTCAAATAGTCGGTGTGATTGACATCTTTGGAGGACGCTTCATGTTCAAAGATCAAGATCTAAACGTTGCTACCGAAAGCCATTTGGCTCAGTGGATAGAGCGTCGGCCTGCGGGCTGAAGGGTCCCAGGTTCGATTCCGGTCAAGGGCATGTACCTTGGTTGCGGGCACATCCCCAGTAGGGGGTGTGCAGGAGGCAGCTGGTCGATGCTTCTCTCTCATTGATGTTTCTAACTCTCTATCTCTCTCCCTTCCTCTCTGTACAAAATCAATAAAATATATTAAATATATATATATATATATCTCCAAACATTGCTCACCTAGGCTGTGAGAGTGGGGATCCATTTTTCCGTGAAAGTCTCATGTTCTGTAAACGTGTGGCGTTTGGCGTCGAACGTGCGGCAGCTCATCGTCTTCCCCGCTCTCGCTCGCTCTCAGGTGCTGGAGGACAACGACTACGGCCGGGCCGTGGACTGGTGGGGGCTGGGCGTCGTCATGTACGAGATGATGTGCGGGCGGCTGCCCTTCTACAACCAGGACCACGAGAAGCTGTTCGAGCTGATCCTGATGGAGGACATCAAGTTCCCCCGCACGCTCTCCTCGGACGCCAAGTCACTGCTTTCAGGGCTCTTGATAAAGGATCCAAACAAACGGTAGGTGGGCCGAGCGCCACGCCCAGCGAGTCCCTGACACGCATGTGGTGAGCGGGTGTGAGAGAGAGATGAACGCCTGTGGGCCTCCTCCAAGTAGCGATGGCTTCGGGTTAGACGGCTTGTTTTTAACTGCGGGGTGTAGAACATTTAAAAAAAAACACGGTGTTGCTCAGTGGTTAGAGCATGGGCCTGCGGACTGAAAGGTCCCAGGTTCGATTCCGGTCAAGGGCATGTACCTTGGTTGCGGGCACATCCCCCAGTAGGGGGTGTGCAGGAGGTGAATGTGGAATGACAGGGTCCCGGTAAGTAGGACAACAACTCTTAGAGGTTTGAGCCCCCAGAGATTGGCATTTCCTACGGAGAAGGTGTGTTCTGGATTGTCTGCTGTTTCCTTCTACAGTCGCTGTATGAAGCAAGCCCTCCGTCTGCAGTAAAATATGGGGAAGGCAAGGATGAACCGAGTAGCCCCCCGTTTGGGGGTTTGAGAAATAGATGGGGCACAAAGCGTGTACTCATGATGCTCAGGTCACACCACGCAGAAGTTGCCTTTGAGATGATTAACCCGTCTGGGGGGTTGGAAGCTTTGAGCTGGCTCAGAAGGGGTTGGGGTTTGCACAGGGGTTCCCGGGAGCAATGACATGCAAAGAACAGCTGGCATCGCCAGTGACCACGGGGTAAGCGGCTGCTCGCAGTGTGGAATGGGAGTTGGGTAACATGGGGCGACGAAGCTGGCATGTTAGATTGGAAGGACCTTCCGTTGCTTAGAAAATGTTTGATCTTTGTTCAGAAGAGGATGAGATGCCACTGAGTTATTAAAGGACAGTAACCTGGCTTGTGTTATGAGAAGGTGCCTCGGGCTGTCCTGGGTGGATGGGGGGAGCAGGGAGGGCCGGGGCAGGGAGGCAGAGCAGGTGAGAGAGGGTCCGCAGGGTCCAGATAAGGGGGTCCTTCCTGCAGCAGAGGTCTCGGGCGAGAAGTAGAACTTGGTGATGATGACAAAGACTCAAAGACATGGAGGAAGTCAGGGACCCGCAGCTCTCCAGCCTGGCGCTGGTCTGGAGAACGGACTGGTATGAAGAGGTGACGTACAGGCAAAGAGAAAATGCATTCTTCCCATCCCGCATCCCTTATACCTGATGATTACCAGGACTCAGTAGGGTGGCACAGTTGGCGGTTTTCCTCAACTATATGTTTGCTTTCGAGCCCGTGTGCCAGCTCATAAGAGCCAGTTGTTACATTTCAAGAATCGTGTGAGCTGGTTGTTCAACGCAGTCATTATTAAAAACTAAGTTAGCCGGGACCGGTTTGGCTCAGTGGATAGAGCATCGGCCTGCGGACTGAAAGGTCCCGGGTTAGATTCCGGTCAAGGGCATGTACCTTGGTTGTGGGCACATCCCCAGTAGGGAGTGTGCAAGAGGCAGCTGGTCGATGATTCTCTCTCATCGATGTTTCTAACTCTCTATCCCTCTCTCTTCCTCTCTGTGAAAAATCAATAAAATATATTAAAAAAATAAAAAATAAAAATAAAATAAAAGCTAAGTTATATAGCCCAGCCGGTGTGGCTCAGTGGTTGAGTGTCTACCTATAAACCAGGAGGTCACATGCTCGGGTTGCTGGCTTGATCCCTGGTGTGGGCCCTGCAGGAGGCAAATGATTCTTTCTCAATCTCTCCCTTCCTCTCTGAAATCAATTAAAAAAAATTAAGAACTAAGATATATAAATTTATAAATTAATATTAATATCAAAGGTAATAAATACTCAAAACTCATCCCTCCATAATAATTTTGTCACATTTTACTGTTGGCCCTGCTGGGAGTAGTATTTACATCATCAGAATTGGCAAACACTCTTAAGTCAGGGCTTGATTGATTGTTTTGTCGATCATTTAGACTAGAGGCTTTCTAAGATGATGATATTGGCTTATAGAATTGACAGTGATAACAGCTACCACTCGCTGTGCTAGTTACTTACTGATTTCTAATCCCTGTAATAACCCACCGGGCTGGGATTATCACCCCCATTCTACAGAGGAGTAAACTGAGGGTAAGCAGGTTTTCATTGTCACACATGCCAGAAGTTCCGGAGATGGTTGGCTGGTTCTGGTGTATCACCAAAGCCCATGCTCTTTTCAGATACCGTCCGGTCTTGAGAGGAGTTCCTGTTAATAAATAGCATAATAGGGAAATGAGGTCTTACACCGAAAGGTTTTTATTTTTTTATAGCTATTCATCACAAGAACCACTTACCACACAGAAAATCACATTTCACAAAGACTTGCGTTCTGCACTGGCTCGTGCAAGTGTCTCATGCTCATTTAATTTTATTCCTGTCTGCACAGCCTTGGCGGAGGACCAGACGATTCAAAAGAAATTATGAGACACAGTTTCTTCTCCGGAGTAAACTGGCAAGATGTATACGATAAAAAGGTAGGTTATCTTCAAGCCACGGTGTCTGTCTATTGTGGCTAAAATGAATTTTGCATCCAAAAAAAAAAATGTGAGTCAAATTTAATAATAGCATGGTATTTTTCATTTTTTAACCTATCCTTTAATTGAGTATTGAACTTCTAGCACACAATCTTATTGATAATTTTGACTCCCAAAACACACCTTGAAATTCTACTCAGTATGGTGAAACAGTTGATTCTTCTTCAGCAATACTCTTCCTTCCTTGGACATGCAGGTTTCTTTCTGATATTATTCCACTTTAGCCAAAAAAATTTCCATGATCATTTCTTTTTTCTTTTTTTTAATAAGTTTTATTGATTTCAGAGAGGAAGGGAGAGGGAGAGAGAGAGAGAGAGAAAAAGAGAGAGAGAGAGAGAGAGAGAGAGAGGGAGAGAGAGAAACATCAATGATGAGAGTGAATCATGGATCAGCTGCCTCCATCGTGCCCCCTACTGGGGATGGAGCCCCCAACCCGGGCATGTGCCCTGACTGGGAATCGAACCATGACCTCCCGGTTTATAGGTCGATGCTCAACCACTAAGCCACGCTGGCTAGGCAACCCTGTCATTTTTAAAAGATGCAAATAATTTAAGTCGTGCTCTTAGGATGAAAGGGAATTGGCTTACAAATCAAAACAGAAAGATATATGGAAAATCCCCAAGTATTTGGAAATTTGAAGTTTAAATAATTCGTGGGTTACAGGAGAAACAAAAAAGGAAATTTGGATCATCATCGCGTCCCTTACACTCACCAGTTCGTTCCCTGCTCTTCAGTTGTATCCTAAAGTTAATCTCCCTGCACTGAAATCTGCTCTCCGGTACTTTTTCTTTCTTTGTACAGCTTGTACCTCCTTTTAAGCCTCAAGTAACATCTGAGACAGATACCAGATATTTTGATGAAGAATTTACAGCTCAGACTATTACAATAACACCACCTGAAAAATGTAAGTAAACCTTGAAGGCGATTCATAACACTCTGATATAACAGAAGAAAAAAAAAAAGTTGTTTTTATTAGATACTAGAGTAGAGGCCCGGTGCATGACATTCGTGCACTGGGTGGGGGGTGCGAGTTGGGGGTTCCTCGGCTGGGCCTGCACCCTCTCACAGCTGCCCGCCCACCCGCTCACCCTGCCGGTGTGTGTTAGTTACGGGGCAGCCTGGAGGGCGGCGCTGGCGTTCCTGCGCTCCTGTCTCTGCCCTCTGCGGGAGGAGGGGCCGGTGACCCAGAAGCTTCCGCGGCCCCTATGGCATCTGGGAAAGGCCCGAGAAGAGGGGCCGCGGGAGCAGGGGTGCAGGCGGGCGTGGCCTGAGCCTCCGGCTTCTTCCTCCAGATGTGTGCGGTCTGGGTCCTTCTAGCCTCCTTCCTGCTCGTTGTCACACTGCTCCCTGTGCACCTCAGCAGAGCGGGAACAACGGGGTGCTCGCCCCGACGGGGCGGACCGTGTGTGGCCTGTAGGTCGCCGCGCTGTCACTGCTACTTGCTCCTGGCCCCTCCCACCCCCACCCGCCTGTCTGTGCAGTGCAATGGCCTACGGCCTCGCTCTCCTAGGCCTGCAAGGTCAGGGACGTCAGGGCTTTAAGGATGCTGGAGGCAAGGGGTTACCCCCAAGGGTTAGGGTTCTGAGCCGTCAGAAATGGGTTTAATTCGTTTCCCTGGCAGAGACACGCCCAGCAACGGGTTCTCTGGCACGTGATTGGCACCTGTCAGAGTCGGGATGTTTTAGGTTCCCGCCGCCTCTCCTCCGGGGGGTTTGACGTGATGTGTCTCAGACCATCCGCAGCCCGTGTGCCCGGCGGGGCTGACAGCACCGCGGACGGCAGTGCCTTGGAAAGGTGCGTCTGCTTGGTCCTGAGCAGAGCTTAGCAGCAGGAGGTGGATTCCCTTCAGGCTCAGCGTCACCCAGAAGTGCGTGGCCACAGGGAGGGGCCCCGCGTGGGCCGCTTGCAGGGAGCAGGACCAGGGCGCTGCCTCACGGGCGGATCGAAGGGTCCCGGGTTTTATTCCGGTCCCAGGCCTGCCAGAGGCAACCAATGGATGTGTCTCTCTGACATCGTGTTTCTCTCTGTCTCTCCCTCTCCCTTCCACTCTCTAAAAATCAATGGGAAAATATCCTTGGGTGAGGATTAAAAAAAAAAAAAAAAAAAAGAAGTAGAAGGCAGAAAAGACGAGCCTGGCAGAAGAGCAGGAAGCGTTATCTGCAGCGCCCGCCTCGGCCCGTACGGGAGTCTGGCCGGTCCTCTCTCCCGTCCGCCGGGCGCCCCCGAGAGGCTGGGCAGGAGGAGCAGGCTGTGCGTGTGCGTTGGAGGCAGGGGAGGGTTCTGCTGGAGGAAAAGCAGGTTGGGCATTTGAGGGATTCCTCACTTCCTTCACTGTGGTCGTGCAATCCAATGGGGGAGACCTCCTGGGGCCCCCTCAGGCAGGGAGCCCGGGGGCGGGGCCGGGAGCAGAAGCGCAGGGGAAGCTGTGGTGAAGGCCAGCACCCCGACTGGGGTGTCCCTCCTCTGTCCCATCATCTGAGATCATGACAATCCTTCCCACACAGGAATCCCGAGACACGAGGGGGGAGTGGCCCCGGAGCCAGCAGCTGCCTGGGCCTCCCATCCGTTCCCCGGGCCTGGTGCTGGCGCAGCCTCCTGCCCTGTCTCTCTCTCTCTCCATTCCGGTCTCACATTCGGTCCTAGGAAAACGGCCAGACGGGCAGGGCAGGTAGCAGATGTACAATAGACGTGAACTCTTATTAAACACCCGCACGGGCCCAGATGAAACGGAATCCTGGCGCTGTATTCGCAGTCACAGCTAAAGCGCGGGACGGAAAGCACTGACATTTCAGAGATCAATTTCAGGAGCTGGTCAGGAGTCTCGGGAGCCCACTGGCGCTGGGGGGCCCTTCTAATTCATGTAACACTCTGGTTCCCTCCGTAGCGCTCAGGTTATTGAGTCTCAGGCTGTGTGTGTCATGAAGGAGGTGACTTGCTAGTATCATGTCCTCACAGATCACGTGTTTGGAAAAGGGAGGCGTTTGAAATAGGTTTCCCTGCTGTGTGTTTTATGGACAAACCCAAGTGTCTAGAAGCTGTTGCCTCTGCATCTTCATTATCTAGAATAGGGGTGTCGAACTCAATCAGAGAAGGGGCCAAAATCTAAAATCCAGCCTAAATCGCGGGCCGAATGGTTTACTGAACAGTCATAAACTGACAATGTCACAAACTGACAGCGCAGTGCAGTGATGACAGCGCGGTGCGGGCCACATTGCAAGGCCTGGCGGGCTGGATTTGGCCCGCGGGCCTTGTGTTTGACACATGTGATCTAGAAGTTAGGACCGTACGGACCAGAGCTGGTGTTGCCAAAAGCAAGTGTCACCTGGCCAGTGTGGCTCAGTAGTGGGGCATCAGCCTATGAACCAGGAAGTCACGGTTCGATTCCCTGTCAGGGAACACTACGCCTGGATTGTGGGCTCCATCCCCACCTGGGAGGGGAGGGCGTGCAGGAGGCAGCCAGTGGGTGATTCTCTCATCACTGATGTTTCTCCCCGTCTCCCTTCCTCTCTGAAGTCAATAAAAACACATACTTTTTTAAAAAAAAACAAAAACAAGCATAAGATTGAAATGACTTTTTCTGCCCGCAGATGATGAGGACGGCATGGACAACGAGAACCGGCCCCACTTCCCTCAGTTCTCCTACTCGGCGAGCGGCCGCGAGTAGGCCCCGCGCTGCTGCCCGAGACTCACCCCGAGATCGGCTGCGGGACGGCGGGCAGTCCGGCCCCTCCCTCCGCGGGCGCCTCCAGACACCCCGACCGACCGACCGACAGACCGACCGTCTGGCCGGCCCCGCCCTCGCCGCCTCCACCCACCTGAGAACACACATATACGCAAATACACTCGACTTTCCGTTTTTTTGCATGAAATTGTATCTCAGTCTAAAGGTCTCATGCTGTTGCTGCTGCTGTCTCACTCTTAGAGCAACTCTCCGAGGTCGCCGCCCGGCCCCGGGGAGCCATGAGCCCACGCCGCCCGTCCGCCCGCCCGCCCGCTGGCGCCTCCTGCCTCCCGGTTGTGGCTTCTCTCTCTCCGGCAGCGGAGGGTCAACGAGATACACGGACGCTAGGTACATTTTTTTTTTTTTTAACTCTCTAGCAGCTACACCAGAACCTAACGAGCCTGAGAAGACGCAGTGTGTGATTCAGAGTGAGCCGCGGTGGCAGGGTGGCTGTGTGCACGCGCCGGGGCCGGTGCGGGGGAGCCCGGTGGCAGAGCAGAGCCTGACGCAGCCGGCGGTCACGGCCACGGCCACAGCCCTCCGGCCCACGCCCGTCAGGAAGGTCTACGAGGACTGCCCGTCGGGCAGGGTGTGGCCTCTCCCGGCGCCTGCATCCACGATCCCGTTGGATCCCATAGAGGAAGACATGGACGTCCAGGCCTCCCAGGCAGACGGCAGAGGAACACGGAAGGAAGGAAGGAAGGAAGGAAGCAGATGTGCAGCCGGGTCAAGGTCACTCCAAGGTCGCCGATGGCATCGGCACCCAGAGAGCACCGCTTCCCTGGCGCCGGGAAACCGCATCCCGTCGCCTGACCGACCGCCTCTGACGGCCGAAGAAGGCAGGCGGGCCTAACGGTCCCGCTCGTCACCCCAACGCGTCCCCCCGAGGCCCGCGGGCGCTCGCCGTGTCTGTTTTCCTCTTCCGTTGCAGTTCCGTGTTAGTTGGCTTTTCCTCGGACATCAGAGCTTCGAATGTCCTCTCGTGACTCTGTTCCTCTCGCAGTAGTATTTATTTTTTAGTGACGAGAATCGCAGACGCAGCCCCGACGTAACCCGGAGCAGATGCGCCGCCGCGGCTCCCTCTGCCCCGTGGGCGAGGGACGGGCCCGCCCGCAGGACCCTGCGCCTTCCCTTTCCTTCGAGAGACGACTTTGACCTTGACTTTGTCGAGGCTCCGGGACGGAACTCGCCGGGTAGGACCTGGTTCCGGGAGAAGAGACGCTGTCCGCCGACCCCTTGGTGCTAAGAACGAGAACGTCCCAGCTCACCCATGCCCAGGGGGTCACGACGCCGACCGGGCTGCTGTCTGCTCCGCCGAGAAGGGAGGTGTCGGGACGGCCCGGCCGCCAGAGCAGAGACACACACGGACGCCGGAGTGACGCCGAGTGAACCCACCCGGCCTAGTGGACACATCGCACGTCCTGGCCACGGAGGCAGGGGAAGCTAAGAGCCGGTGTGTGTGTGTGTGTGTTCTGATCATGGTACATTCATCGCCGAATCAAGCCATCAGGGAAACAAAACAACACACAAAAGGAACACCTCCAAGCCGTCCTCTCTCTGTATATACTCCCGTCCCCACGCTCCTCTGCCCCCACCGGCAGGGGGTGGGGAGCGCGTATGCAAACCTCATCTTCCTCCTCCATCAACGACGATCTTCAGACTAAACCCTTTGGTGCTAGGAGCTGACCTTTTCCAAAGCAGCCGAGGAGACCCAGGCCGGGGCCTCCTGGGGGGGCGATCCTGGAGGTGTGTTTCCTTCAGTTCAGCTCTCTGAGCTCCCACACGGAAGGCCACGGTGTGACGCAGGCTGGTGACCGAGGGGGGGACACGGGGGGGCAGGCGATGGCCGAGAGGGGTGCCTCATACTCACACGCAGCTGTCTTAGCCGCGGCGCCGGGAGCATGGGCCGCTGGGACCGCCGGGGGTCAAAGGGCATTTTCCTAAGGCAGCTAAGACATATTCCACATAGACGTTATTCTGATTTTTCATATCTCCACCTGAGTGAGGTCCATCCTTAGTATCGAGTAGGAAGTTGCAGTCATTGGTAGTTCATTCTTACACACATATCGCTCAATTCTTTTTTTTTGTTTGTTTTCCCACTTGGAATTATGTTGAATGTTTCACATGGACAAGAAGGTAGACTAGAAGGTATGTCTTGTACGTTGTCTTTGCATTCATTTGGTTAAAAAAAAACAAAAAAAAACAAGAACTACAGGTGAGAGGAAGGGGAGAGAGCTGGGACTGGCTGCCCACGGCCTGGGCTCCCTCCGTGGGAGGCAGGACTCCACACACTAAGCACATCGGTAGCTTTCTTCTTGTTCGTTTCTTTCCAAACACGAAGGTGGTTCCCATGACCTCGGCCAAGGTCGCGGCCTAGAGACCCAAGGCAGCACTGACAGTGCCCGGGCTGGCCACTCCTCACCGCCGGCCCCGGTCCTGCCGGTGCCCGGGCCCATCGCCGACCCCCAGGCCTCCTTAGGGTCCCCCCAGGTCTTCCCTTGGCCTTGATCTTGAGAATCACCCTTCCTCGGGCTCCCAGATGTCAGTCAGCCGGCCGGAGGCAGAGCGGAGAGAGAGGGGCATAGGCAGAGGGGTTCTCATGGTTTGGATTCCGCCCGTGGCCAGGCCCGAACCCCGGAGTCATCCTCAGCGCAGGTGGGACGGTGCGGGCGCCACCTTGAACTTGACGCCCGTGACCTCTGCCCCCTCGGAGGACCTCGGCCCCCGCCCCGTGGAGGCGGGCAGGGCAGCTCACAGCTTCGCTTCCCACGCGATTGATCGCACGCACCGTCCAGTACCGGGCCCCACCTCCCGTCCCCACCGGGGGCTGGGGGAGGAGGGGGTTCTCTGGCTTCTTAAAGCTGACTGTTCTCTCGGGGGGGGGCCCTTCTCCGGGGGACGGAGCAAGGGCCCCCCCTCCTAACTGCAGGGTCTCCACACACCTCAGTGTCCACACTTTGCTGCTACTGTTCGTACCGTCTCCGGTAGAATCTCCTCCTCCTGCTCCTGGGAGTGCATTGCAGGCGAGCATGAAATGTAAAGTATTTATTTAAATAAAAAAGAGAACCTCTCCATTGGCCGTCCGGTCACCTCCCCGTAGCGTTAGCGTCTGTGTGTGACCTCTCCTGACCTTGCCAGTTCTCTCGTTAGATCCGCGCAAGATCTCGTCACCGGCGAAGGGTGTCGGCGGACGCCGCGACGAGCCCAAGGAACTGTGTCCTCCCCACGACTGTCGGTCACCCCGAAACCGTCTCCCCCCACCCCCCGAGTCCACGGCCCACATGGATGTGAACTGAGGACGAGGACCTGTTTTTGTACACTGTACATCCTTAGTATTTTTACACGTCTCGGCCAGGGGTGCCCGTGTCCCCCCCGTACAGACAGCTGAATAAAGCACTGTGTCAATCCGCTACTTCTCCGCTTGTTGTTGTTGTTGGATGTGGTTCTGGGATCGCAGAAAACGGAATCCTGGCCTTTTCTGGGGGGGAAAAAAAAGGTTTTCAGGAGCTCCACTTGGTAGTCACCGGCCTGGGATAAGACGTGGCAGGAAAAGGTATAAATGTCTTGTAGCTCCAGTCACACATGGGCTGAGTCCATCCGTCTAGTAAGACGGCGGGTGTGTGGCTGTGCAGCCCTGGCAGAGGCTATGTCCCAGGGAGGGGAGCTCCCGGCACAGGGTCAGCGTAGCCCCCGGTGTGAGACCCTCCCCACCTCCCCAGCAGGCGGTCTGGACCAGGGCCGAAGCCGTGTGGCTCATCGGTGATGTCTTCCTGGCCACATGAGGCTCAGCTTCCTTCCTCCCGGAGCACCTGTTTCTGGAACGGGGAGCACAGTAAACGTGGACGTGACGGGGATGGAGGAGCCAGGAGTTGGACCGTGGTCTGATGGACCTGGGGTCCTCGATGGAGCTTTTTTCTGACGTTACCTCATAAAAGTGCCCCTGTGGGGCCTGGCTCTCCTGGGATTCGGCCGGACAGAGGACCGGCTTAGGGACCGAAGTTAGACAAGTCGGATGTGGATGTGGCCGCCACACGCCAACCAGGGCATCCGCACGGATGCTCCCCTCCCCACACCACGGGGCTGACGGTCCGGGAGGCGGGAATCAGTGACCTCTGGTTTTCTCTGGTGCTATTTTTAGACTCTTAGGTCATTTTCTCCTAGACCAGAATTAGGGACGACGTCCATCCCTTATGCCACAGCCTTGATCTCCAGCGCGGTGGGTGAGACCGAAACCGCCTGACTCCGAGCAGAGGCTCTGCTCCTTCGGGCCGGAACCTCACGCTGGAGAGGCTCCCGTGGTCTTTGTGCGGGCGCCCCCCCCCCCCTCCAAAGCCCCACACGGTGACCCCGAGAGGCCTGGCTGGGGACAGTGGCAGGGGGTCACTGGCCCCGAGGTCAGCCCGAGAGCGGGGACTTGCCCTGGTGGCAGCTGCCTGTCCGGTTCCGGTCCCATCCTCAAGGACAATGAGGCATGCCAGTCCCGCTGTACCCCTTCAAAGCATCGGGGGGCCTGTGTGTAGCTGAGATACCGGTTGAGATTGAACGGATGGTCTGTGTCCAGAGACTGAGGGAGGTTGGGCATTCCCAGGCCCCTCAATAACAGGGCATCTGGGAAAGGAGCATGAGCCCCCTGGCCAGCCGGAGAGGCCTGTCTGTCTGTGATTGTTGCTACCGTGTTTCCCCAAAAATAAGACATCCTCCCGAAAATAAGACCTACTTACAGGTTTCCTTCTGAGTGAAATATAAGGCATCCCCCCGAAAATAAGGCCCCCCCTAGGCTCTGTCTCAGAATGCTATTGCTAAACATGAGAGATTTGGTCCACTGATTCTGAAGGAAATGGAGTCACAAGAAATTCACCAGGAAATTCAGGAATTGGATTGCGATGATGATGTTCCAGAAGATGATGACATGATTGTCATTGAACAAACGAGTAAATTCTTGATACCGTAGGATTCACAGTTTGTCTGGTCTGTGTTGACAACTACCGGACTACCGTACCGTACACAGGTAATAAACTTCCTTTATTTTCATTTAACAATAAATGTGTACCGTGTTCTTCTTCATGGAAAAATAAGACACATCCCCTGAAAATAAGACCTAGCGCATCTTTGGGAGCAAACATTAATATGAGACACTGTCTTATTTTGGGGGAAACAGGGTAACAGCGAGGAGAGGAGGACACTGAGGACTTCAGGTTAGCGGGATGCGGTCAGCGGAGTGTCTCGGATGGAGGCAGGAGGCAGGGTAGAAGGATGCTCTGTGGGCGGCGGAGAGGGAAGGAGCGTGGGAGGCAGGAAGAACACCGTGTGTCCTCCGCGCCCTGCGGCCTGGTTACAATATGTGCCTTTTCGGTGTGTCCTGTCCATCACTACATGGTAGAACGTCCGCATCACCACTCGAGTCTTTCCCAAGTTCGTTTATTGAAACCCATACGTGTGACACCCATCGCATACACATGAGCAGATGTAAACGTGCAGTGACTCGAAGCCATCTCCAGAATCCCACGCTCCAGCCAGAGACGGGGAGGTCCAGCCCCGGCCGGAGGTGGGCCCCGGGGAGTCTGGGTGCATTGTGGCAAGGTCCCGTGTGGATCGGATGAATGTAAATATTCTCTGTAAATCACTGGTTCCACTGTTCCATCCGGGTCAGCCATCAGACTGTGGCATGCTGGGTCACTGGAAAAAAAAAAAAAAATGAAAATAAAGAGGACGTTTAAATAGATCCTGTCCTTCCATGTGATTTGTCTTCTCCCTGGTATTTGGAGGGAAATCATGTCTTATTTGTCAATGTAGGAAATGGAAAGGAAATTCAAAGGAAATAATGTCAATGTAGGAAGTGAATGTAGCCGACGGGATGGAGAGTTTGCAACTCACCTTCCCCAGTGGAATAAGAACATAAGGTGAACTCTTTTTAAAAAAAAAAGTTTATTGATTGGAGAGAGAGAAACATCCATCTGTTGCTCCACTTGCTTATGCATCATTGGTGGATTTTGTACGTGCCCTGACGGGGATCAAACCCTCAACTCGGTGTATCGGGACAATGCTCTAAGGCCAGTGGTCAGCAAACTGCGGCTCACGAGCCCATGCGGCTCTTTGGCCCCATAGAGGGTGGCTCTTCCACAGAATACCACGGCCTGGGCGAGGCTATGTTGAAGAAGTGGCGTCAGAAGAAGTTTAAGTTTAAAAAATGTGGCTCTCCAAAGAAATGTCAATCGTCGTGCTGTTGATATTTGGCTCCGTGGGCTAATGAGTTTGCCTACCACTGCTCTAACCAACTGATCTACCTGGCCAGGGCCCATTTCTCTCTCTCTCTCTCTCTCTCTTTTAATTTATTTTCATTGACTTCAAAGAGGAAGGGAGAAGGAGAGAGAGAGAGAGATAGAAACATCAATGATGAGACAATCAGGGATCGGCTGCCTCCTGCATGCCCCACACTGGGGATCGAACCTGCAACCTGGGCATGTGCCCTGACCAAGAATTGAACCGTGACCTCCTGGTCCATAGGTTGATGCTCAACCACCGAGCCACGCGGGCCGGGCCGGGCCGGGCCCCTTGTTTGATGCTTTACATCTGCAGCGCAGACGGACGCCTGCATCTCGGGTAAGAGCCGTGTGAGATGCGTGGCCGGATCCCCGTCTCTTCCCCGTCCACAGAAGGAGATGCTGACTCCTGCCAGGGTGTGGCGCCTGAAAACGGCTCCAACGACGTTACAGCGAGCAAACCCGGTGCAGGCCGAGTGTGCCCGAGGAACTGCCTGGGTCACCGCCAGCTTTGTGGCTGCGTACCACTCACGGTAACGCACAGAAAGGCCTTCCCCCCGGAACCTTCCCCCGCGGGTGGAAGGACCAGGGGGTCTGGTGCCAGGGGCTCTCGGTGGTAAGCCGGTGTCCATGCGTCCACTGGTCAGGGAGGTCGGGCTGTGGAGTCACGGGTCAGAGACGTGAGTCCCGCTGCCCGCCTCTCAGTGCAAACTGCGCGGGGAAGCACGCAGTCCGCCTCTGTGCTGTGGGGGAGGCCCCGGGGTGAGGGGACTGGATGGGGAGCTCAGGGGACACCCCTCCCTCCCAGCTTTCACCCCTGCAGGTGAATCAGGACGCGATGCGGGCCTTGGGCCGGCCGGGTCTCTGTTTTGCAGCCTCGGTCGGCCCTGCCCGCAGGTGCCCTGGGCCTGAGGGGCAGAGAGGCGGCACCTGTGAGCTGCTTGTTGTGCTTTCCCAGCCCGGGCCAGGCGTACAGCGAGGTCAGAGGTCAGCATTCCCGCTTCTTTTTCTCGTTTTTATTGTCCAATGCGTGGGAGAGGCCTCGGGTGGCTTGAAGGATGTTTGTAGATTCAGGGAGAGGCTCAGGCCAAGCCAGAGACGGCGCTGAGGCTCCCAGAGGCCTCTGGGCTCCACGCCGAGCTCGGCTGGATGGTGAGCCTGGCAGAGGGTGCAGGTGTGGCCCCTCTTCCTGATGAGCGGCCCCGCGGGAAGTCCCGGGGGCGGGGCGGGGCTGCGGGCAGAGCCAGGGCTGCGGCTCTCAAGGGCCTGGGTCAGGCCCTCTCCAGGCCCCAAAGCCTCCAGGGCGCCCTGAGGGTCCCCCCTCCTGCCGGGGAGGCCCCTGTCCTGGGAGGAGGCGGCCACTCACTGCTGAGATGCTCAGTGCCCTGGCCCCATCCTCAGAGCCACCCCGTTGTGTGCAAACAGAAGTCCCGAGAGAGGTGAGTGTGGGGTGCAGAGGGGTGAGTGTGGGGTGCAGAGGGGTGGCCGGCAGGTGGGGGCCTCCCCCGGGTGGAACAACGGGGTGACTGTGGGGTCGGGTGGAACAATGGGGTGACTGTGGGGTCCTGGCAGGGCGGCAGGAGGGAGTCAGGGGGGGAAGAAAGCGGGGTGCGGGCTGGTCTGGAGGCGGGGGTGCAGGGGAGACTGGGGGAGAGGCCGGAGGGGGTTGGGGCTGGGGAAGGGGGGCCCCTGGGTCTGTCCCCAAAACCCCTGGACCCGGGCCCGCCTAGCGCCCTGGACTGCTGACTTTCTCAGAAAGAGGAAAGGTGGTGTTTACATCTCACAGAGGTCTCCAGGCTGATAGAGGGGTTTCGGCACAGCAATTACAAAATGTGCGCTGGCCGGCCGGGGGAGGAAGGGGGGCGGTGCAGACCTGGGGGACTCTCTCTTGGGAGCTGCCCGGGGCTTCTGCCCTCCGGCCGCAGGGGTGCCCGGGCCCTGCGCTGGCAGAGGGGCCCTCTGTCCTCAGGGATGCTCGGCCCGGGGCTGCACGGCTCCGTCTGACCCTCCCACGGGCCTCCCTCTGCGGCCCTGATGGGCCTGGCCGGGCAGTCAGAAATGTGTGAATCTCCCCCTCGCCCCCGGGCTGCCCGCTGGCCTGGGGGGCGGGGATGGGGGTCTGTTCTCACGTCCACGGTGTGTTTCCAACGGGAAAGGTCACGCGTCACGGGCACCGTCGGGGCGAGGTCAGGGGGAGAAGCCGGAGGAAGGACGGCAGGCTTTTCCCGCACCAGCTCCGGGGAACGTGGCTCTCGGCACCAGTCCTGGGGGCCGGCCACCCAGCACCCCACCCTCAGCAGGCCCCACCCCTGCCCGCGGGGGGCTCTGGGCCCACCCGGGAGGGTCCAGACGTGGGGTCCTCAGCGTGGACAGGCCGGAGTCACCCCACTCCCGCCCCAGCATCCACTTCAAGGCTTTGTTTTCTAAATATTTTTTATTGACTTCACAGAGAGAGAGAGAGAGAGAGAGAGAGAGAGAGAGAGAGAGAGAGAAACATCAATGATGAGAGAAAGTCATTGATCGGCTGCCTCCTGCACGCCCCCTACTGGGGATGGAGCCCACACCCCGGGCCTGTGCCCTGCCCGGGAATCGAACTGAGACCTCCTGGCTCACAGGTCGGTGCTCAGCCCCTGAGCCCCGTGGGCCGGGCCAGGCCCTGTGCCTTCGGCTTGGGTGGGAGCTGCCCTCCCCTCTGCCCAGGGCCCGTGAGTGGGGAGCTCCGTCCACAGGAGGAACGCTGACCCGCTACGTCACCGCCGCCCAGCACGTGTCGCCCTCAGTGGCTGAGCCCCCAGGACATTTCCCAGCGCGGCCCCTCCTGCCCCTTCCACCCTGCGCCCCGGTCGGAGGCGGAGAAGCTCTGATGCCGCCCACCCCGCTCCCTGCCCTCCCCTCCCCTCAGGGCTGAGGCCTGATTTCCCGAGCTGCAGCGAGCGGTCCGCTGTGCGGGGACCAGGTGCTCGGCCTTCTCACTCCTGGGTCAGCCCCGCCACCTTCTCCCCGCCCTCCGGCCTTCCTGCCTGTCAGCCAAGCCCCAGCCGTGGCCTCGGGGTGCCGAGGCCTCGGGGTGCCATGGCCTCGGGGTGGGGTGGCCTCGGGGTGGGGAGGCCTCGGGGTGGGGTGGCCTTGGGATGGGGAGGCCTTGGGGTGGGGAGGCCTCGGGGTGGGGAGGCCTCGGGGTGGGGAGGCCTCGGGGTGGGGAGGCCTGGGGGTGGGGAGGCCTCGGGGTGCTGAGGCCTCGGGGTGGGGAGGCCTCTGGGTGGGGTGGCCTTGGGGTGGGGAGGCCTTGGGGTGGGGTGGCCTCGGGGTGGGGAGGCCTCGGGGTGGGGAGGCCTCGGGGTGGGGAGGCCTCGGGGTGGGGAGGCCTCGGGGTGGGGAGGCCTCGGGGTGGGGAGGCCTGGGGGTGGGGAGGCCTCGGGGTGCTGAGGCCTCGGGGTGGGGTGGCCACAGTGGCAGCCATCGGGGCTGCCCTGCAGGTCAGGGGGGGAGAGGGGGGTCCAGGGCACCTGTCAGTGCCCTCCGTGGGCGAGCACTGTGGCCACCCTCTCTGTTCTCTGAGTCCTACGGGAGCCTCTCTCCACAGGCCCTGACCTCTGGTCTAAGGCCGTGGTCGGCAAACTGCGGCTTGAGAGCCACACTCGGCTCTTTGGCCCCTTGAGGGTGGCTCTTCCACAAAATACCACGGCCTGGGCGAGGCTATGTTGAAGAAGTGGTGTCAGAAGAAGTTTAAGTTTAAAAAATGTGGCTCTCCAAAGAAATGGCAATCGTTGTGCTGTTGATATTTGGCTCTGTGGACTGATGAGTTTGCCGACCCCTGGGCTAGGGGCTCAATCACAGGAACAGCAGCCTGTAATTACTGGAATGGAAAGTCTAGGGCGTGGTCTAAGGCATGTCTGAGGTGTGACCTTTAAGACTGAGTCCCTGGGTGGCTCAGCGGTTCCCGGTGACCAAGCTGTAGGCCCAGCAGAGCCCCTTCTGTCGGTTTGTCCCCAAACCCGGGCGGGGGCACCTCTGGGCCCAGCCTGACCGGCCCCAGCCCCCCAGCTGCCCCTGCAGGTGGACCCCACGTCCTGCTGCTGCCCTGTCCCCGTCCATGTGCAGGTCACAGCCCGCCCCGGGCTCGGGGAGAAGCATCTGTCTCTACCTGCAGGGCAGCTGGAAGGCCCATCCGCAGAGCTGGGGACGCTGCAGCCCAGCCCCAGGCTCACCCCCTCCCTGCCCAGCGGGCCCGGCCCCCACGCTGTCTGGGACACAGGGAAGCCGCCTTCCCCTGGGGATGGCCACCCCCTCCTCCCACCCCACCCCTCCGGCTGGGCCCTCACTCCTCCTGCCGGGCCCTCACCCCTCCCGCTGGGCCCTCACCCCTCCCGCTGGACCCCTCACCCCTCCCGCTGGGCCCTCACCCCTCCGGCTGGGCCCTCACCCCTCCTGCTGGACCCCTCACCCCTCCCGCTGGGCCCTCACCCCTGGCTGGGCCCTCACCCCTCCGGCTGGGCCCTCACCCCTCCCACTGGGCCCTCACCCCTGGCTGGGCCCTCACCCCTCCGGCTGGGCCCTCACCCCTCCCACTGGGCCCTCACCCCTCTGGCTGGGCCCTCACCCCTCCTGCTGGTCCTCACCCCTCCTGCTGGGCCCTCACCCCTCCCGCCGGGCCCTCCCCCCTCCCGCTGGGCCCTCACCCCTCCGGCCGGGCCCTCACCCCTCCTGCTGGTCCTCACCCCTCCTGCTGGGCCCTCACCCCTCCCGCTGGGCCCTCACCCCTCCCGCTGGGCCCTCACCCCTCCCGCTGGCCCCTCACCCCTGGCTGGGCCCTCACCCCTCCCGCTGGGCCCTCACCCCTCCCGCCGGGCCCTCACCCCTCCCGCCGGGCCCTCACCCCTCCCGCCGGGCCCTCACCCCTGTCTGGGCCCTCACCCCTCCCGCTGGGCCCTCACCCCTCCCGCTGGGCCCTCACCCCTCCCACTGGGCCCTCACCCCTCCCGCTGGACCCCTCACCCCTGGCTGGGCCCTCACCCCTGGCTGGGCCCTCACCCCTGGCTGGGCCCTCACCCCTCCTGCTGGGCCCTCACCCCTCCCGCCGGGCCCTCACCCCTCCAGCTGGGCCCTCACCCCTCCCGCCGGGCCCTCACCCCTCCCGCTGGCCCCTCACCCCTCCCGCTGGGCCCTCACCCCTCCCGCTGGGCCCTCACCCCTCCCGCTGGGCCCTCACCCCTCCAGCTGGGCCCTCACCCCTCCCGCTGGACCCCTCACCCCTCCCGCTGGGCCCTCACCCCTGGCTGGGCCCTCACCCCTGGCTGGGCCCTCACCCCTCCCGCTGGGCCCTCACCCCTCCGGCTGGGCCCTCACCCCTCCGGCTGGTCCTCACCCCTCCTGCTGGGCCCTCCCCCCTCCCGCCGGGCCCTCCCCCCTCCCGCCGGACCCCTCACCCCTCCCGCCGGACCCCTCACCCCTCCCGCCGGACCCCTCACCCCTGGCTGGGCCCCTCACCCCTGGCTGGGCCCTCACCCCTCCGGCTGGGCCCTCACCCCTCCGGCTGGGCCCTCACCCCTCCGGCTGGGCCCTCACCCCTCCGGCTGGGCCCTCACCCCTCCCGCTGGCCCCTCACCCCTGTCTGGGCACAGCCTTTCCTGGAACCCGCTGTTGCAGCTGCAGGGACAGGAGGTCAGGGCAAGGTCAGCAGGCCCAGCTCCTCATCCTCCCATCACACCCGGGCGGACAGTGACGGGCCAGCTGGGCTGGAAGGGGAAGCTGGGGAGCCAGGAGGGCACTGGACAGGTGGGGGGCCTGTGTGGGGGGTGGGGGCAGTGAGGGCCTGACTCCTAGGCTCCTGGGAACAGCATCTTGGGGCGGGATGAGGGGCTGGGACGCGGAGGGAGGCAGGGCACCCACACCCAGGAGGGAGGGGTCAGAGGCCGCGCAGCCCCAGGGCTGGCACCCCCCAGGAGCTCCCTAACCGGCTTCCCTCTGAGGCTCGGGTCCGGGGTCCGCAGCCTCCAGCTCTGCGGGCCCGGGAGTCCCGCCCTCTGCCCGGGGCAGGGGCCTGGAGGAGCAGGACGGTAAACGGAGGCAGAGGATTCCGGGGACAGACAGCGCCACCCCAGCCGGCGGCCCTGCTGCGGAGCGGAGGCGCCGGGCGGCAGACGCCCTGACATTTGGGGTTGCTGAGCCGGAGCCGCAGCCTTTTACAGGCAGGAGCCCCTGCTCCCCGCGCCGCATGCAATATTCAGTGTTTTGTTCACTTGTCTAATTGCACTCAAATATTTAGCTCCCTTTAGGGTCGCGATGGCGGATGTACGCTGCGAAACGCAAGTCTCCCCCGGAGCGAGACGAGATTCCGAGATTCCGTCTCTCCTCTCCCACGAGCTCTAGGACCAGGGTCGGCAAACTGCAGCTCCCGAGCCACACGCGGCTCTCTGGCCCCTGAGGGTGGCTCTTCCACAAAGGACCACGGCCTGGGCGAGGCTGTGTTGAAGAAGCGGCCTTAGGAGAAGTTTAAGTTACACAATGGGGCTCTCCAGAGAAATGTCAGGCCTTGTGCTGTTGGTGTTTGGCTCTGCGGACGGATGAGTTTGCCGACCGCTGGGCTAGGACAGAGGGAACCGAGAGCAGCAGGGCGAGGGGAGGGCGGACGGAGCCGTGTGAGCCTTTCCAGAACAAGGACACGCGGGGTGACAGCAGGAGGGGAGGCCGGGCCTGTGGGTCCCGGGGGGACAGGGCAGCGGGTGTCGGGGGTCCCGGGGGGACAGGGCAGGGGGTGTCGGGGGTCCCGGGGGGACAGGGCAGGGGGTGTCAGGGTCCCGGGGGGACAGGGCAGGGGGTGTCGGGAGGACAGGGCAGGGGGTGTCGGGGGTCCCGGGGGGACAGGGCAGGGGGTGTCAGGGTCCCGGGGGGACAGGGCAGGGGGTGTTGGGGGTCCCGGGGGGACAGGGCAGGGGGTGTTGGGGGTCCCGGGGGGACAGGGCAGGGGGTGTCGGGGGTCCCGGGGGGACAGGGCAGGGGGTCCCGGGGGTCCCGGGGGGACAGGGCAGGGGGTGTCGGGGGTCCCGGGGGGACAGGGCAGGGGGTGTCGGGGTCCCGGGGGGACAGGGCAGGGGGTGTCGGGGGTCCCGGGGGGACAGGGCAGCGGGTGTCGGGGGTCCTGGGGGGACAGGGCAGCGGGTCCCGGGGGTCCTGGGGGGACAGGGCAGCGGGTGTCGGGGGTCCTGGGGGGACAGGGCAGGGGGTGTCGGGGGTCCCGGGGGGACAGGGCAGGGGGTCCCGGGAGGACAGGGCAGGGGGTGTCGGGGGTCCCGGGGGGACAGGGCAGCGGGTGTCGGGGGTCCCGGGGGGACAGGGCAGGGGGTGTCGGGGGTCCCGGGGGGACAGGGCAGGGGGTGTCGGGGGTCCCGGGGGGACAGGGCAGGGGGTGTCGGGGGTCCCGGGGGGACAGGGCAGGGGGTCCCGGGGGTCCCAGGGGGACAGGGCAGGGGGTGTCGGGGGTGTCGGGGGTCCCGGGGGGACAGGGCAGGGGGTGTCGGGGGTGTCGGGGGTCCCGGGGGGGCAGGGCAGGGGGTGTCGGGGGTCCCGGGGGGACAGGGCAGGGGGTGTCAGGGTCCCGGGGGGACAGGGCAGGGGGTGTCGGGGTCCCGGGGGGACAGGGCAGGGGGTGTCGGGGTCCCGGGGGGACAGGGCAGGGGGTGTCGGGGTCCCGGGGGGACAGGGCAGGGGGTGTCGGGGGTCCCGGGGGGAAAGGGCAGGGGGTCCCGGGGGTCCCGGGGGGACAGGGCAGGGGGTGTCGGGGTCCCGGGGGGACAGGCCCGGGGGTGTCGGGGGTCCCGGGCCCCCTGTGAGGAGCCCTCGCGGGGGTCGCGTGTCCTCCGTGCGAACACGCGGCGGGAGCGGTGGCATTTGAGTGCATATGCCCGGCGGGGGTTTCACGGAGCAGGGAAGCCGCTCCGGTTGACAGTGTCTCGCACACGGTTTTGAAGGAACCAGGGCGAACTTTCGCAGAGTGGGTTTTTATTGGGAAAATATTTTTCTGGGAATGGATCGGTGTTTGTTTTCGGGGCTGACAATCCGGGTGAGAATCCGGGGGGGAAACAAAGACACACAATTTGGTGGGAATCGAGTTGTGTGTTTCGGTCGCGTTGGCACACCTTCCGGAAACTCCTGGCTCGGTGTGTGTGCCAGTGGCTCCGAGCGCCGTCGGCCTGGCAGGGAGCTCAGCGCCTGGGCGCCCCCATGGGCGCGGGGGGCCCCGGGGCGCAGGGCAGACCCTGCCAACGTGCGGCACCTCCGGGTCCCGGCCAGCTGCCCTCCCTCTGCTCCAGGTCCCACACCGGCCTGCTGCCGCCCAGTCTGGTCTCTGCGCCCGGCCGGCCCGGCGCTCTGTCGGTGAGTCCTTTGGTGCACGGAGCTCCTGTCCGTGACGGTGAGTGTAATCACATATGGCTGTTGGGTCCGCGCGCACACGTTTAAATCAAATTAGAGCTGGAATTCGCTGCCAAGGATGCTGGGAGAGGCGTGGGGCCAGTGGATGAGCCACGGGCACGTCGGGAGGGACTGAGGGAGCCCTCCCCGGCGGCAGATCGGCCAGAGCCACGTCCGCCACCACCACGTGAGTGCGTGAACAGGCAAGCTGGCGTTGCCCTGCGGCTGGGCGGCTCAGTGGTTAACCGCCCCCCGTGAGCCAGGAGGTCACGGCTCGATTCCCGGTCAGGGCAGGTGCCCGGGTGCCAGGCTCAGTCTCCAGTGCGGGGCGTGCAGGAGGCAGTGGATCAGCGGTTCTCTCCGATCAGCGATGTTTCTATCTCCCCCTTCCTCTCTGAAAATCAATGAAAACATAGAAATTAAAGATATAAAACAACCCCAAGCTGGGAGCCGGCCGCCGGGTGGACGGGCAGGTCGGCGCGTTCCCGCGCTCAGACGTCCCTCTCCCCCGAGGCCCCCGTCCCTGCCAGCGGGCACCGCCTCGGACAGAGGTCAGAGCCCGGGCGCCGGCCACAGAGCCCTGACCAGCTCCCCGCTGTCAGGCCGCCGGGCCCGAGCTCCGGGGCCCAGGCTCCTCCCCGGACACCGGCGCCAGGCTGGGTTCCTGCTGCGGCCCCCTCCGCCTCCAGGACCAGGAGGGCATCTCGTGGCATTTTCTTTATATATATATATATATATATATATATATATATATATATATATATATATATATTTATATTTTAAATATAAATGTTATTGGGTTTTTTTACAGAGAGAAAGGGAGAGGGATAGAAAGTTAGAAAAATCAATGGGAGAGAGACATCCATCAGCTGCCTCCTGCACACCGCCCACTGGGGATGTGCCCGCAACCAAGGTACATGCCCTTGACCGGAATCGAACCTGGGACCCTGGAGTCCGCAGGCCAACGCTCTATCCACTGAGCCAAACCAGTTAGGGCTTATTTTCTTTTTTATTGTTTTTTTTTTACAGAGAGGAAGGAAGAGGGATAGAGAGCTAGAAACATTGATGAGAGAGAAACATCGACCAGCTGCCTCCTGCACACCTCCCACCGGGGATGTGCCCGCAACTAAGGTACATGCCCTTGACCGGAATCGAACCCGAGACCTTTCAGTCCAAAGACGGATGCTCTATCCACTGACCCACACCGGTCTCTGCTCAAAGCCATTTCCCAGAAGCCCCTTCACCCCGAGAGGCAGGCGCTTCACCAGGCCAGTGTCTCCCGTCAGTGCCCTGCGGGGGCGAGTCCAGAAGGCCTGGGCTCCGGGCCGCGCCTGAGCCACGGCCGGGCAGCCGCTCGGACCAGCCCGGCTCACCCACAGCTCAGTGAGGTTCAGGGCCTGAGAACGCGCATGGCCAAACAGCGCCACTGAGGCCCAGCCAGGCCTCTGCCCAGCCCCCTGCGCCAGGCCGAGTGCCCATTCCAGAACTCAGCGGGAGCGACTGAGAGTAAAAGCCTCTCCCCAGGCTGGTCGCTTCCTGTCGGAGGCCACAGGCCAGCCCGAGCTCTGTCACCGCTTTAGGGGGACACATCAGGGGGTGACCCGGCCCAGAGCAGCTGCGCAGCCAGCACCCCCGCTCCCCCTGATGGGTGCGAGGCGGACAGAGATGGTCAGGAAGGAACTGGGCACAGCAGGCCAAAGAAATGCCGGCTTCCTTTTCTCCTCCCCCAGCCGGAGGGGCCCCCGGAGCCGCGGGCACAGGCCCGGGGACCCAGCAGGAGGGGACATGCCCCGGCTCCGCCCTGGGCCAGGCAGGCTGCTCGGCCCCTGTGAGTGACGGTGCCTCAGGGGCACCTAATGGCCGCGAGGATCCCCAGGGCCCTGAGACGCGGCTGTGGGGCGAGCCAGGCTGGTCCGGGCGGCCAGGGGCCCAGGGTTCAAGTTCACTGCACGGCCAAGGGCGAGCAGGCCTGGGTCCCGGCCTCCCCTGGGCACCATGCCGGTGGCGAGCGCCAGCAGCCCCCCTCTGGCCGTGCCCCTGTCTGCGCGCCCATGGCTAAGGGGACCAGACGTCCCGCTTTCTAACAGATTGTCCCGCGGCGTTTTAAAAAAGCCCCGATTTTTAGAAAGGATCTTTTAAATCTTTTGGACTTTTTTAAAATGCCGAGGGACATGGGACAAATTGTTAAAAATCGGGACTGTCCCGCCAAAAGCGGGACGTCTGGTCACCTTACCCATGTCACCTGTGTGTCTGAGGGCCCCACGTCACATGTGCGTCTGAGGGCCCCATGTCACATGTGAGTCTGAGGGCCCCATGTCACATGTGTGTCTGAGGGCCCCATGTCACCTGTGCGTCTGAGGGCCCCATGTCACCTGTGCGTCTGAGGGCCCCATGTCACCTGTGCGTCTGAGGGCCCCATGTCACCTGTGCGTCTGAGAGCCCCATGTCACCTGTGCGTCTGAGAGCCCCACGTCACCTGTGCGTCTGAGGGCCCCACGTCACCTGTGCGTCTGAGGGCCCCATGTCACACGTGTGTCTGCAGGCCCCATGTCACACGTGCGTCTGCAGGCCCCTTCGGAGGCCGGCCAGCGGGGCTGGAGCAAAGCCCAGGACGCTCAGACCCGTGTGCTCCGGCCGGGAAGGAAGGCCGTGTGCTTTCTGAGGATTTCTGAGGTTTGGGTTCTCTCTCTCGGTATTTAATTCGGCAGCGATCGGGTTTCCGGGCCCCGATGGCCCAGGCTGGGACCTGAGAGCTGCGGGCAGGCAGAGGGGGTGGGGGTTGGAGGGCAAACCCGTGATGCGGCCCAGAACGGAGACAAGAGGCCCCACGACCCCCTCCGCGGGCAGCTTGAGCGGCGGGGACTCCCTCATGCCCGCGCCCCGGGCGGTCCCTCTGTCAGGGGCGGAGGGAGGCCACGGGGGCCAGCCCTGCTTGCAGGAAACGCTGACCGCGCCGGCTAGCCGGGCTGCTGCCTTCTGTCACAGAGGCGCCTCCTCGCTGGCCGGGAGCTGCCCCCGGGGAGCTGGGAGCTCTCCTGGGAGCGGGGCCTCCTCCCGGTGACCGGGAGCCGCCTTCCTCATGGAGACGTGACCGCCTGCTGCAGACCCCGCAGCCCCGGCCCTGGCACACCCAGGCCTGGCACACCCCCAGGCCGGCCTGTGAGCCGCCCACTCTGCACCCCATCCCTATCCCTCTGCTCCTTTCCCACACAATCTCTGTCCGACCCCTCATGGCGGGAGGGGCCAGGCTTCTGTGGGTGACCTGCTGCTCCCCGATGCTGCCTGCAGCTGCTCTCCACGCTGCCCGCACTATCAGACCAGCGCCCACCGAGGACGCAGCCCTGCCTGCTGACCCGGCTCAGGCAGCGACAGGCAGCCCGGACCCCGTGGTTGCCCACACCGGCCGGGAGCCTGCTCACCTGCCTGCAGACCCGGGGCCCTGACCTTGGCCACCGCCAGCCTGGGCTCAGCCGGCCCGGCTCCGGCAGGACGAGGGGCCGAGCCGGCTCTGTGGCCCGGGGTGGAGCGGGGATGTGTCCCCTCACTGCTGGTCCCGCGGGCCTGTGCCTTCCCGGCTCCCCTGGGGAGGAGAGCGAGAAGGAAACCCCGACATTCCCGCTGCCTGCTGGGTACAGTTCAGCTCCCCTGGGGGCTGGGCTGGGCTGGCACCCACTGTGCAGATGGGGAGACTGAGGCTACACGAGACATCAGGCTTGCTCAGGCTAGCAGCATTCTGTTCTCTGAGCCTGGTAGACACCTCAGAGGTCCCTCAACCTGTGTCCTCCGGGGTGACCCAGGCGGGGTCCTGGGCCGAGGCGATGCCCTGGATTCTGTGTCCCGGCGTCCTTTTTGTTTTATCCTCACCAGAGGGTTTATTTTTTAAATATATTCTTATTGACGTCAGAGAGGAAGGGAAAGAGGGAGAGAGAGAAACATCAATGAAGAGACAGACTCATGGATGGGCTGCCCCCTGCACGCCCCACTCCGGGGACCGAGCCTGCAACCCGGGCATGTGCCCTGACCAGGAATCGAACCCTGACCTCCTGGACCGTAGTTTGACGCTCCGCCACTGAGCCACGCCGGCCAGACGGTCTTACTGATTTGAGAGAGAGAGGAAGGGAGAGAGAAGGAAACACCAATGTGCGAGAGAAACATGGTTCAGATGTGTCCCCTACATGCCCCAACTGGGGATGGAACCTGAAACCTAGGTGTGCCCCCGACCAGGACTGGAACCCCCAACCTTCTGGTGTTTGGGGCGATGCTCTAACCACTGAGCAACCTGGCAGAATGGCGTGTGCTTCTTCACCGCGGAGGGCGGTGTGGCTCGGCTTGGAGCAGCGCCCTTGCCCTCGCCCTGGGCACAGGCTCAGGGGCGCACCGTGGTGCTTGGGCGGGCGGGGGAAGAGTCCTGGTGTGTCCTGGTGCCCAGGCTCAGGTCAGGGGCTGGCAGGGTGCAGGGTGGGGTGGGGGTCACTCTGTGGGGAACAAGGAGTCCTTTGCGGGGGGATCTGGTGGGCCGAGCGGGAAGACCCCTCAGAGGATAGGGAATCCCGGACACACACGGTCCTTTTGAAAGGACGATGAGGGACAATTTCTCCTCCTCTCTCTTTCCAGATGTGTTTCCCCATGAGTCACGCCGGCATGAGTGTGTGACGTCCCCCGGGGTCTCAGGGCCCCTGGGCGCACCCCTGACTGCAGGCCGAGGCCACGTGGTCACCCAGGATCCTAGCAAACCGCTGGAGGCGGAGAGCCCAGCCTCTGGGACAGAGAGCAGCGGTTCAGACAAAAGGGTTTTGTGCTGGGCTCCCAGCTCGCCTGCACCCACTTCTCTCCTCCTCCTGCTCCTCCTCCTCCTCCTTCTCCTCCTCCTCTTCCCAGCGGGTCCGGGTCCAGCCCAACAGGGGGCTGCGGACTCAGACTCAGGCTCCAGGCAGTGTCCCTGCTGGCTGGCTTGCCTGTGTGAGCCTCAGTTTCCCCGTCTGTAAAATGGAGCCGATACTCCACGCTGCACGGCAAAGGGGGTTACACCTGTCACCATGCCAGCCTCCCCTGCCACCCACACCTCACTCCCTGTGCTGTCGGGCATGGTGCCACTGTCTCCTCCGCTTTTTCTCTGTTGGGGACACAGGAAGCAAGCAATTCTTTTTCTGCATCTTTGATTCTTCAGTAAAGCTTGTGTTTGTTTAAAAATGGCTTTGCCTGGCTGTTTTGGCTCCGTGGCTGGAGCGGCGGCCTGAGGACCGAGGGGTCGTGGGTTCGATTCCCGGTCAAGGGCACCTACCTCCATTGCTGGTTCCCCGGCCCTGGTCAGGGCCCCGCAGGAGGCAACCAGCCGATGTGCCTCTCATGTGGATGTTTCTCTCTCCCTCCCTCCCTCCTGCTCTCTCTAGAAATCAATGGGAAAATGTCCTGTGGGAGGATTTTAAAAAGGCTATACAGGGGCTTTTATAACCCCTGCATCCCCCCAAAATCTTAGCTCGATGGTCAGGTAACTTAGGACAAGATTTGTGCATTCCACTCACAGTGACTCCCCTCCCCTGTTTCCTCACCCAGTCCGGCTGTGCACTAACCTCCTCCAGGGCCCTTCACAGCTGACTCCCCGGCCCCGCCCCCGCAGCCCCGGCCCCGCCCCCGCAGCCCCAGCCCCGCCCACCGCAGCCCTGGCAGAGGTGCCTGCCTGGATCAAACACACCCACAGTCAGCATGTGGTGTGGCTCCTGCATTCTGGGCCTAGGCTCCTGCACAGCTTCAGCTCCCTAGAGAGGCAGGGCCTGTGCCCCCCACATGTCCCTGTGTCCCCCATATGCCAGCACAGCCTTCAGGATCAGTGTTATCACTGATAAAACGCAGCTGTGAATCGGGACCAAGACAAAGAGCCACGTGCAGACCATCCTGAAGACACACCCCCCCCATACACACACACACACACACACACACACACACGGAGGAGTGTGCAGGGTAGCAGGGGTCTCAGGGCCCTGAGGGACCCCCTTCCCCCGCCAGCTCATGGTGTGTGTGTCCCTGGGGTCTCAGTCCCCCCCCAGAACACCCCCCCAGCGTGGGGTGTGCGTTATCTGGGCTCTCAGCCCTCCGTGTCCCCCCCGGCCCCCAGAACACCCCCCAACACGGGGTGTGCATCTCTGAGCCCTCTGCCCCCCCCGAACACCCCCCCCCCCCCAGTGCAGGGTGTGCATTCCCTGGGCTCTCAGCCTCCCCCCAGAACACCCCCCCAGCGCGGGGTGCGTGTTACCTGGCCTCTGAGCCGCTCCACCTCCTCCGCCAGGCTCTGCCTCTCCTGCAGGAGCGCGTTCTGCTTGCTCAGCAGCTGCACCAGTTGCTGGGCGGTGGCCTGGCTGTGCTGGTCCAGCTGCTGCAGCCTGGACGGACGGACAGACGGAGAGACAGAGAGACCGGTGAGTCGGACACGGCCCTGAGCCCTGTCGGCCCGGCCTGAGGGTCTGAGGGGCGCTGAGGGGGGAGGCCCAGCCGGAGGGGCCTGGGAGGACATGGGGTCACCGAGGGGACGGTCCCACGTGTGAAAGGCCACCAGCAGCCTCAGCACAGGAGCACGCGGGAGGGCGGATGAGCAGAAGAGCGGGCACCTTACACCCGAGGTGAAAGGCCAGGGCCGGCCTGCCTCCACGGGCAGCTGGACACCCCCCGCCCTCCCCGAGGGCAGACACCAGCCTCTGGGCAGCGGCGAGGAGGGGACATGGGCTCAGGGTGCCCACTGCTCAGCACCCAGTCCCTCACACAGCACCTTGCTGACCAGAGTCTTAAAGACCCTAAATCCGTCCCCTGCCGCCGGCGCCCGCTCCAGGTGCCCCTCTCCACCCACGTTTCCTATCTGGCTCAGCGCAGCCGGGCCAGAGGCGGGGGTTCTGATGGGACAGGGAGCCAGCACCCCACTCTGAAGACCTGGCTGCCCCCACGCCTCTGACAGTCCACAGCGGCCAGGAGCACCCACGTGACATTAGCGTGTCTTTTCAACGCACACACACACACACACACACACATACAGGCACACATGCATGCACATGCACATGAGCACACACAGGGTTTTGAAAGCTCGGGACCCACTTCAAGCTCTTAGCCTCTGTGTCCGACTCTGAGGCAAAGACCCCAAAGCCTGTTCTGCAGACACCGGGCCTTCCTGGGGGCTCTGAGCAGAATCCAGCCCCCTCCCCACCCCACACCCCACCCCCGTGTCCAGAAGTGAAGGGGCGCCCACCTGGGCTGCTACGGAAACACACGCCCTGGCGTCACTGGACAATCATCGGAGCGGTCTCCCGGGGAGGAGGCCTCCGCGGCTCAGAGCCCAGCGGGTGAAGGACACGGACGTCACTGCTGCACCCGCAGGCTGGGCTCCCCCGGGCTCACCCGTGCACAGCCCGCTGCCCCCACTGCGCCCCTGTAACACGGAGCAGGAGCAGCAGGCGGTGAGCACACCCCAGACCCTGAGGCTCTGGTCGGGCTCACCCCAGGAAGGGCCGGGCCTCGGGGCGGGCAGGTGCCCTCAGTAAGAAGGACACAGACCCTCAGTCAGCCCCCCTCCCCGCACTCTCCCGAGGAATGGACACAGCGCATGCTCACACAGCCCCAGGCCCAGGGTCCGGGCCTGGGCTGGTCCCACCCACTGGCCTCCTCTCCCCAGCCCTGGGGGAGGAGAGTGAGGGCGGGGACAGGAGCCTGACCCTGAGCCAAACCAGCCCGTCAGAGAAAGACGAGCATCTCATGATCTCACTCCTGTGTGCAACCCAACGGACACCGTAAGCTGATGAGCCAAACACACCCAGAGACATGGACGCAGGGAGCAGACGGGAACCTCAGAGGGAGGGGGCGGGGAGAGAGCACAGAGGACATGTGTGCATCTGCGCATAACCCAGACACAGACGGGGGCAAGGGGGCTGGTAGAGGTCAATGGGGAAAAGGGGACACATGTCATACTTTCACCAATAGTAGATGAGTGGATCATAAAACTATGGTACGTCTACACAATGGAATACGACGCTGCCATAAAAAAGAAGGAATTCTTATCATTGGCAGCAACCTGGATGGAATTGGAGAACATCATGCTGAGTGAAATAAGCCAGTCAATGAAAGAGAAACACCACATGACCTCACTCATTTATGGATAATAAGGAACATTATAAACTGATGAAAAGATAGATACAGAGACAGTAAAGCAACAAGCAGACTGTCAGATTACAGCAGGGAGGGGAGGGAGATCTGGGGGAGATAAGAGATCAACTGAAGGATGTGTATACATGCATATAAGCATAACCAATGGATGCAAAACTCTGGGGAGGGAGGGTATGTATGGGAGGGGGGGTAATGGTAAGATATGTACACAGATAATAATTTAATTAAAAAAAATAAACAAGTTAAAAAAATATGTCTTATAAAAGGACCACGGGCCGGCTCAGTCCCTCCTTCCTGTGTCTGCGGCGGCTCCTCACCCCCAGCCTGGGCCGCAGTCAGACCGGGCCCCCCATTCCCGGGGTGAGGGGGGGGCAGAGCCCACAGCACTGTCCGGGGCACAGTCACAGCCCCTCTTCCCCGTCCCCTGCCCCTGCTCCTGGACGGACACAGAATGTTCCCGGTGAAGCCTGGCTGTGGCTGTGGGAAGGCCCTCTGCCCCGCCCACCCCCAACACCCTGGGAGGAGGAGGAATCATCGGGTTTCCGAGCACAATCCCCAGGGGCCCTTCCCTCTCATCCCTGCAGAAGGCAGGTATCCCCTTTTCCCAGAGGCCCCGGGGTGCCCAGGGGAGCTGAGGCCACCCCCACCCAGGAAGCACCTGTGCCTGCCGCCCAGTCCCCGGGCAGGGCACGTCTGAGCCCCCTGCACCCCAGGCTGGGGCACCGGCCCGCCCACAGGGCCCTGTCCCCAGGCCCCGCCTCACACACCCCCAGGCAGGACCGGGGAGTCTGGGGGAGCAGAGCAGCTGCGCCCATCCTGGGGCCCAGCTCCCCGGGAGCCACCGGCCTGCAGGGCAGCGGTCTCCATGGGAACCAGCTGTGCTTCTCAAGCTCGGGATGCGGATGCCGGGAAAGGCCCCGGTGTGTGTGCGGGGCCGGGCCTCCGTGCTGGGCCAACGCAATCGCCCCGCACACCCTGCAGGTGCCATCAGAGCCAACGCGGTTTTAGAGGCGCAAAACCCGAGAGGAGACGGAGCAAGTGGGGTGGCAGCAGGCGACTCTGGGAGCCGGGCGGGCTGGGAAAGCGGCTCATGCAAAACAGAAGCCGCCGCGCACACAGCCAGCTCCGGTCCTATCCGCAGACACTCGTTTGCTATGAATACTGTGAAAGCCAGTGAATACACATATTCACATTTTTTTCGTGTTGTATGTGATACATACCAAATATATGCAGTGTGTACTAAGTTATGAGGCGCCATCACCAAGTGAACACTTAGCCGGGTACCAGCACTGCAGGGGCCACTCCCCATGGACCTGTCTCCGGGCCAGACACGTGCACCCCCAGGGCCCCAGCGGCGGCCAGGGTCCTCATTAATATGGATATGTATACACACATATACACAAATATGTATACACACATATACATACCGTGTTTCCCTGAAAATAAGACATTCTCCGAAAATAAGACCTACTTACAGGTTTCCTTCTGAGTGAAATATAAGGCATCCCTCCAGAAAATAAGCCCCCCCCCCAGGCTATACATGAGAGCTTTGGTCCACTGATTCTGAAAGAAATGGAGTCACAAGAAATTCACCAGGAAATTCAGGAATTGGATTGTGATGATGATGTTCCAGAAGATGATGACATGATTGTCATTGAATAAACGAGTACATTCTTGATACTGTAGGATTCACAGTGTGTCTGGTTTGTGTTGACAACTACCGTACTACCGTACCGTATACAGGCAATAAATTTCCTTTATTTTCATTTAACAATCAATGTGTACCGTATTCTTCTTCATGGAAAAATAAGACATCCCCTGAAAATAAGACCTAGCGCATCTTTGGGAGCAAAAATTAATAGAAGACACTGTCTTATTTTCGGGGAAACAGGGTACGTACTTATCTATACTTAGAATAGGGCGATATGCAAATTGGCCTGGGACACCTCCACATAACAGCTGAACAGCAGGAGGGTGGGGCAGCCAGCTACTCATGCACAGATTCGTGCACAGGGCCACTGGTTTGTATACACACACACACACACACACACACACACAGACACACGTACATCCTCACCCAAAGATATGTCGTTGTTGTTGTTAGTCCTCACTCGAGGATTTTTCCATTGGCCCTTAGGGAGGGGGAGGGAGGGGCGGAGACGGAGAGAAACATCGATGAGAGAGAGACACATGGATTGGCTGCCTCCCACAGGCTCCCTGCCCGGGGCTGGGCATTGAGAGCCTGCAACCCAGGTACATTCCCGCGACTGGAATCGAACCTGCGACCCTGCCGTCCAAGGGGCCAACACTCTCACCGCTGTGCACCCCGGCTACGGGGAACTCACCACCTTGGCAAACAGGCTGGCACTCCAACCCGCTGAGGTGCCCGGCCAGGGCCCTCAGACGTACGTTGAGCTTCCTGCAGTCTGCTGCTGGCATATACACGGCTGTTTTTGGGGAGGGTGGTAGTAAAATGCCTTTTGTCCTGAGATGGTTTCAGACCGGAGTGCCTCTCTGTGGTCACGGTGGCCACAGTAAGGCTCTCTCTCCCCGTGCTGAGCCATGTTCCCCCAGAGCTCAGGCCCAGCTGCCCCGGCCGAGGCTCCTTACAGATGGGAAGGCCATTTTCCCAACAACGTGTGGAGTGAAAAGGTGCAGATACGTTGACTGTAAAACACGCACTCAGTCCCTTATTCCAGTGGTCGGCAAACTCATGAGTCCACAGAACCAGATATCAACAGGACGACGATTGAAATTTCTTTGGGGAGACAAAAATTTTTAAACTATAGAGATAGGTACATTGTTATTAATGTAATAAGGGTATGTGGTATTTTGTGGAAGAGCCACACTCAAGGGGCCAAAGAGCCTCCTGTGGCTCGAGAGCCACAGTTTGCCGACCCCTGCGCTATTCCCAGGAGCATGCTCTAGCATTTACCCAGCACTTGCTTGGGGCAAGGGTCGTCGAAAGCATTTTATTTTATTTTATTTTTTAAAATATATTTTATTGATTTTTTACAGAGAGGAAGGGAGAGAGATAGAGAGTTAGAAACATCGATGAGAGAGTCATCCATCAGCTGCCTCCTGCACACCCCCTACTGCGGATGTGCCCGCAACCAAGGTACATGCCCTTGACCGGAATCGAACCCGGGACCTCTCAGTCCGCAGGCCGACGCTCTACCCACTGAGCCAAACCGGTTTCGGCGTTGTAAGCATTTTACATTCATGAACTGATTTAAGCCTCCTAACAATACTGAACGGCAGCATCATCTGCATCTTTACCAGCAGGCCCAGAGAAATGAGTCATTTTCCCAAATGCAGGCAACGGGAATGGGGGGTTCACCGAGCCACGTGGCACCCCCCCCCCCTGGTCCCTCTCACATGGCGGGGACCACCCAGGTCACCTGTGACCCAGAGTCTCCTCCTTCTCCAGCCACTCCGCTCAGCTTCGGGCTCAGCAGATCTGGCCCCTGTATCTTCCGAGCCTCTCCGTGGCCCATTCTTTTATTTATTTTTTTAAATATATTTTATTGATTTTTTACAGAGAGGAAGGGAGAGAGATAGAGAGCTAGAAACATCGATGAGAGAGAAACATTGACCAACTGCCTCTTGCACACCCCCTACCGGGGATGTGCCCGCAACCAACGTACATGCCCTGGACCGGAATCGAACCCGGGACCTTTCAGTCCACAGACCGACGCTCTATCCACTGAGCCAGACCAGTCCTGGCGGAACCAGGGGTTTCTTAAAGATGGGCCCTGGTTCAGCCGTCTGTCTCCAGCACTTAGCGGGTGCCTGGCCCTCAGACCACGCGAGATACACGTGTCAGAATGAGCAAACCACTTATGGACGTAGTACACTAACAGGAGCGCTGTAAATGCATCTATAGTGCAAGCATGCTTTGATATGCAATACATACCTTGCTCCCAAAAGAACAGAGGATATAAATGACCTTTAGGTTTGCTACTGAAACCTGATTCTGAAATAAACGGCTCCCAGGCCAGGCCCATGCGCCTGGGCGTGGGAACAGGAGCCAGCTCACAACCACACCACAGGCCGCCCTGGTCCTTGGGTGACAAGCTTGATCTCACGCAACCCAGGGTTCCCCTTCCTTCCTTTCTTCCTTCCTTCCTTCCTTCCTTCCTTCCTTCCTTCCTTCCTTCCTTCCTTTCCTTCCTTCCTTTCTTTCTTTCTATCTTCCTTCCTTCCTCCCTCCCTCCCTCCCTCTCTCTCTCTCTCTCTCTCTCTCTCTCTCTCTCTTTATTTTTAAATATATTTTTATTGATTCATTACAGAGAGGAAGGAAGAGAGACAGAGAG
This sequence comes from Pipistrellus hanaki, assembly GCF_964339955.1. Classification (NCBI taxonomy): domain Eukaryota; kingdom Metazoa; phylum Chordata; class Mammalia; order Chiroptera; family Vespertilionidae; genus Pipistrellus; species Pipistrellus hanaki. The sequence continues at coordinate 10,146,561 of NC_140522.1, read as the reverse complement.
CTAGAAACATGGATGAGAGAGAAACATCCATCAGCTGCCTCTTGCACACCCCCTACTGGGGATGTGCCCGCAACCAAGGTACATGCCCTTGACTGGAATCGAACCCGGGACCTTTCAGTCCGCAGGCGGACACTCTATCCACGGAGCCAAACCAGCTTTGGCGGTTGCCCGTTTCGTTTCTAAAACCAAGAGAAGAAGGCCTCCAGATCCTGGCGCCGGAACTCGGCGGCGGAGCCTTGAGTGAGCCCCTGGGTGACTCTGATGAACTCTCAAGTTCAGGAGCCACTGGGTCTCTGTAATCATAACCCTAACCACACCCCCCAGGTGAGGCCTCCTGGGGAAGAAGGATTTGTGTGGCTCCAACTGTGACCATCACAACAGCCCGGGGCCCACATGAGAACGCGCCAGGGACTCCGAAGTCCCGGTGACACCTGGTGACCATCTCGAATCCGTTCCCTCCCGTGTGCAAGGAGAGGACGCGCTGGACCCGGGCTCTGCACACGTCACACCCCAGGTCACACCCAGCCTGGCCCACTGCCTGCTTCTGTTCCGTCTGCGAGTTAAGAATGGTTTTTACCCTCTGGCCGGTTTGGCTCAGTGGATAGCGCATCGGCTGGCAGACCAAAGCGTCCCGGGTTGGATTCCAGTCAAGGGCGTGTACCTTGGTTGGAGCTCTAGAAGGAAGTGACCAATCGATGTGTTTCTCTCACATTGATGTTTCTGTCTTTCTCTCTTCCATTCTCTCTCTCTCTCTCTCTCTCTCTCTCAAAATAAATAAATAAATAAATAAATAAATAAATAAATAAATAAATAGAGCCCTAACCAGTTAGCTCAGTGCATAGAAAGTCAGCCTGCAGACTGAAAGGTCCCAGGTTCAATTCCGGTCAAGGGCATGTGCCTTGGTTGCAGGCATATCCCCGTTAGGGGGTGTGCAGGAGGCTGCTGGTCGATGTTTCTCTCTCATCAATGTTTCTCTCTATCCCTCTCCCTTCCTCTCCGTAAAAAAAATCAATAGAATATATATATTTTTAAAAATCAATGGAAAAATATCTACTGGTGTGGATTAAATAAAATAAATTACCAAAAAAGAGAGAGAGAGAGAGAGAGAGAGAGAGAGAGAGAGAGAGAGAGAGAGAGAGAGAGAGAGAGAATGGTTTCTACCTTTTTCCACTGGTTGAAGAAAATGAAAGAATATTTGGGACATGAATGGTCTAAGACCGTGGTCGGCAAACTGCGGCTCGCGAGCCACATGCGGCTCTTTGGCCCCTTGAGTGTGGCTCTTCCACAAAACACCACGGCCTGGGCGAGTCTAGGTCGAAGAAGTGGCGTTAGAAGTTTAAGTATAAAAAATGTGGCTCTCCAAAGAAATGTCAATCGTTGTGCTGTTGATATTTGGCTCTGTGGACTGAGGAGTTTGCCGTCCACTGGGCTAAGAAACTCAACCCTCAGTCTCCCTCCATAAACGTCCCTGAGACACAGCTCTGCTCGCTCGAGTCACCCATGACGGCGTCAGCACTTCACCGCGGAGCTGAGCGGCTGCGGCAGGGACCATCTGGCCGCGGGGCTCACATATCTGTCACCTGACCCTGGAGAGAGCACACTTGCCAGGCTCCGGGCTGGAGGAGCACTAGGCTCTCTGTCAGCTGCAAACTTCAGTCCCCCGACTTGACAGGAATGGCCACCGTCCCTGCCTTCGAGCACCGACAGCTAGCTCTCTGCCACCACACACCTTAGTCGTCCAGGCGGCCTTCTGAAAACCCAATTACTCTAATTGCCGCTCCCAGTAATTGGTGTTGGCGAACAAGACGCATTGATTCCAAGAGAGGCTGCTGTGTCTTACAGAACCCCACCTGGCTCAGGGGGTCCCACAGAACCAGCAGGAAGAAGGCATGAGCGCCGAAACCGGTTTGGCTCAGTGGATAGAGCGTCGGTCTGCAGACTGAAAGGTCCCAGGTTCGATTCCGGTCAAGGGCATGTACCTTGGTTGCAGGCACATCCCCAGTAGGGGGTGTGCAAGAGGCTGCTGATGGATGTTTCTCTCTCATTGATGTTTCTAACTATCCCTCTCTCTTCCTCTCTAAAAAATCAATAAAATATATATTAGAAGAAGAAAGAGGAAGAGGAGGAGGAGGAGGAAGAGGAGGCGGCATGAGCCTCGGACCCTGGCTCACAGTCCAGCCCGTCAGCCTGGCTTAGAGAAGGAGGCGGCTACAATGGCTGGTTGGCCGGTTGCATTTCCTTCACCCAATCCACCCTGTTCGGTCATGATTTCAATAGATCCTTCACTCTAAACATCATACAATTCAGGGAGAATGTACAGTCCTTTTAAAAAAATATTTTAATATATTAATATATTTTAATATATTGTATTGATTGTTTACAGAGAGGAAGGGAGAGGGATAGAGAGCTAGAAACATCAATGAGAGAGAAACATAACCAGCTGCCTCTTGCACAGCCCCTACTGGGAATGTGCCCGCAACCAAGGTACATGCCATTGACCGGAATCAAACCCGGGACCTTTCAGTCCACAGGCCGACACTCTATCCACTGAGCCAAACCAGTTTTGGCTCTGTTTTAAGATTTATTTCTTTGGCTAATGATCTGCTTAGGTCTCCCAGTTGTTTTTTCAGAGAGAGAGAGAGAGAGAGAGAGAGAGAGAGAGAGAGAGAGAGAGAGAGAGAGAGAGAGAGAGAAACTAATTACCTTTCTAATGCTCCTGGACTGAGGATCAAACCCAGGTGTGTGCCCTGACCTGGAATTGAACTAGCAACCTTTGGGGGTATGGGGCATGGGACAACACTCAGCCAACTGAGCTATTGGGGCTGGGCGAGGATTTACATTTCCAAAGAAGAGAACTGATGTTCCTGTGCTGCCCCTTTAATTCTCCTTCTCCAATTTCCAACCAGCCCTGGCTGCCTGCGGGAGAACAGGAGGGGCCTGACGGGGGCAGGGTTGGGGAGAGACCCCTGCTCTTCCCTTCAAAGGATCAAGCCGTGTGAGAGCCAAGAGGCCCCTCGGAGGCCATTCACCCGTCGGTGACGGTGAACCTGGGCCCAGAGACTACAAGGGACTTGCCCAGAGTCACACAGCCTTTGCTTGCAAACCTAGAACTAGGACTCGCACCTCCTGACTCCAAACCCAGTCTGTCTGCAGCATTTCAAGGTCCTTTTTAAAGAGACACGACTCCTGGCCAACCACGGCTCTCGAGCCACATGCGGCTCTTTGGCCCCTTGAGGGTGGCTCTTCCACAAAACACCACAGCCTGGGCGAGTCTATGTTGAAGAAGTGGCGTTAGAAGGAGTTTAAGTGTAAAAACTGTGGCTCTCCCATCGTTGTCCTGTTGGTATTTGGCTCTGTGGACTGATGAGTTTGCCGACCACTGCTAGGAGTTACAGGCAAGGCCAATAACAATGCTGTTTGCATTAATTGCTACAAAAGCTTCTGAACACTCAGAGTCTCGGTTCCCAGGCTGGTACTGACCAGAGTGAGGACTCCTGGGGGTGGAATCCATACTCACCTGGCCTGCAGGCTGGCGTGGCCGGGGACGCGGACACGGGAGGATGCAGACACGGGGGCCGGAGCTCCAGGACCGGCGTGGGCGTGGGGGGCCCAGGGCTGGGGGCTCCCCAGGCCCCCGCGCCCTCGGGGGCAGCACCTGGGCCCCGAGGCAGGGCCTGGAGCCTCTGACCGGGTCTGAGGCTCTGCCACAGACCGACTGCTGAACACAGAGCTTCAGGGGGAGCGGAAATGAGCCAGAGCTCACCTCCTGCACGTGGGATTCACCTGCGTGGCCACCTGGTTATCTTAAAGGGCAAGCGCGGCCTGGCCCAGGCTGAGCTCCTGGCACCCTGGGCGGGCTGGGCACCGGGAAAAGGAGCCGGGCACACAAAGCAGCAGGGGCAGATCGGCGGGGACGTGCTGAGAATCACAGACTCTGAAGGACCTAGGGGCCCCGTGGCCTTGGCCTCAGGGACCTGGAACCAGCTTTCTTAAAGCCAAAGCAGAGTCTGGGAGAGCACAGCCGCTCCCGGCCATCGCCCTGGGATTCTCATTATCGGTCTCGGGACCAACAAACAGCCTTCAGCTGCCAGAGAGCCGCCTACACCTGGCCCCACCTGCACCTGTCCGGTGACCTCCACAGACACCCCCAGCTCCCGCTCCCCCTGCCCTGCCCGCCCCCTGGGCCATTTTGGCCTCAGCCCTTCCGCTCGCAGATGTGACAATAGATTTATGATTCTTTGCCCCTTCAGCAACCCTCACAGATGTATCATTCGTTCTCTCTATCCATCTATCTGGCGAGCCATCTCCCTCCCTCCCCATGTATGTGCTTACAGAGGCACGCATTCGTATTTCTTTTCTGACCCATTTGAGAGTAAGTCGCATAACCATTGGCTTTCCGCCTAGATATCTGTGTCTATTTCCTGGTGATGAAGACGCTGCCATGAGCCTAGGTGCCCGTCAGCAGATGATTGGATCAGAAAACTATGGTACATCTACACAATGGAATACTATGCTGCCATAAAAAAGAAGGAATTCTTATCATTGGCAGCAACCTGGATGGAATTGGAGAACATCATGCTGAGTGAAATAAGCCAGTCAATGAAAGAGAAACACCACATGACCTCACTCATTTATGGATAACAAAGAACACTATATACTGATGAACCAAAAGATAGATACAGAGACAGTAAAGCAACAAGCAGACTGTCAGATTACAGCGGGGAGGGGAGGGAGATCTGGGAGAGATAAGAGATCAACTAAAGGACTTGTATGCATGCATATAAGCATAACCAATGGACGCAAAACTCTGGGGAGGGAGGGCATGTATGGGAGGAGGGGGCAATGGTAAGATATGTACACAGATAATTACTTAATTAAAAAATAAAAGAAAATAAATAAAAAATAAAAGAAAGACACTGCCATGTAACCAATCTATTATCCACTCGAGTGGCTGACGTTGATAGAACACCTGCCTCTGACCTCCTGAGTTCCCGCTCTGTCCGCTGACCTGACACTGTCCCTCTTCTCCCTCCAGAACAGCTCTCCTGCCCTGAGCTGTCACCCCTATGGAGCCCCCTTCCCGGGGAGAAGATGGCTTCATTTCGATGAGAGCCACCCGGTCTTCAGAGAAGGCGGGAAGTGTGGGAACGCCCTGTGTGTGAGGCGAGGTGTCTCCAGGCCCAGCCTGTCCCTCTGCGGCCTCCCGCTGCTCTCAGGGTCCACACCCGGGGGGGCCGAAACCGGTGTGGTTCAGTGGATAGAGCGTCGGCCTGTGGACTGGAGGGTCCTGGGTTCGATTCCGGTCAAGGGCATGTACCTTGGTTGCAGGCACATCCCCAGTGGGGGGTATGTAGGAGGCAGCTGATCAATGATTCTCTCTCATCGATGTTTCTAACTCTCTATCCCTCTCTCTTCCTCTCTGTGAAAAAAATCAATAAAATAGCCGAAACCGGTTTGGCTCAGTGGTAGAGCGTCAGTCTGCGGACTGAAGGGTCCCAGGTTGGATTCCGGTCAAGGGCATGTACCTTGGTTGTGGGCACATCCCCGGTAGGGGGTGTACAAGAGACAGCTGGTCGATGTTTCTCTGTCATCGACGTTTCTAGCTCTCTATCCCTCTCTCTTCCTCTCTGTGAAAAAAATCAATAAAATAGCCGAAACCGGTTTGGCTCAGTGGTAGAGCGTCAGTCTGCGGACTGAAGGGTCCCAGGTTGGATTCCGGTCAAGGGCATGTACCTTGGTTGTGGGCACATCCCCGGTAGGGGGTGTACAAGAGACAGCTGGTCGATGTTTCTCTGTCATCGACGTTTCTAGCTCTCTATCTCCCTTCCTCTCTGTAAAAAATCAATAAAATATATTTAAAAAAAAAAAAAAGAAAAAGAAAAATCAACAAAATATATTTTAAAAATAAAAATAAAATAAATTAATAAAATAAAACCCGGGGGCGTGGCCCTGGAGGTGGCGAGGCTCCCCTTCCTGCTCGACCATCGTGGGGGGCCAAACGGCCACAGGGGTGCCACCGGGTAAGAGCGAGCCGGGCCCAGAGCGGGTAGCGGATTCCCGCACGCACACTGGCACCCCGTTAACCAGGTTCTAAGGCAAGTCTGAGAGCCGCTCCTGTGGGCACTGTGGGCGCCCCCAGCTTCTCCCGGAGCCCCCTCCCCCGGCTCCCAGGCAGCCTCCCGCTGACCCTGTCAAAGAACCCCATCTGCCCGTTGCCACGGTAACCGGAGGAGGCCGATGGCGCCGAGCAGAGCAGAGGGACTCAGAAATGAAACCGGCGGCCACAGGGGTCCTGCTCAGAGCGATGAGTCATCCGGTAAAAGGGGGTCCCCCGCGGCGGCGGTGGGGGCAGCAGGATGGCACCCTCCCGGCCAGAAGTGGGGGTTCCACTGGCTCCTAGCGGCTCCGGCCGCAGGGCAGGCCCATCCTGCGGGCTCCGTGCCGCCATGGGGCAGAGGCTTCCAGACCTCCCTCCTCTCTTCTGTGGAAGCAACAAAGCAGACGGGGTGCCCCCTGCGGCCCAGGGCACCCCGGGCCTGGAGGAGGGTGACAGAGAACAGACAGCGCGATGGCTTTGGGATGAGAAAGCCCAGCCCGGCTCTGTCAGCGGTCACCTGTGGGTGCTCCCGGCAGACCCAGCCGTGTCCGCACCGGCCAGGCCGCCTGGAGGCCGGGCAGAGGGGGCAGCCCGGCGGGCACCGTCCCAGGGTGGCCGGGAAGCTCAGTGGTTCTCTGTCTGGACAGACAAGGGGGTCCGTGCTCCCCGCAGAGCAGAAAGCCACCCTTCCTTCCTTCCTTCTTTCCTTCCTTCCTTCCTTCCTTCCTTCCTTCCTTCCTTCCTTCCTTTCTTTCTTTCTTTTTTTTAAAAAAAAATATATATATATTTTATTGATTTTCCACAGAGAGGAAGGGAGAGGGATAGAGAGCTAGAAACATCGATAAGAGAGAATCATCGATCAGCTGCCTCTTGTACACCCCCTACTGGGCATGTGCCCGCAACCAAGGTACATGCCCTTGACCAGAATCGAACCTGGAACCTTTCAGTCCATAGGCTGACTCTCTATCCACTGAACCACACCGGTTTCGGCAAAAGCCACCCTTTCTATAGGAGGCCTCCCTGCAGGAGGGCAGAGGAGAAGCCCGGAGGCCTTCCGGGGGGCGGCGGCCTGGCTGTGGGTGGGACTGGCAGCGGGCTCAGCCCTGAGGGTCCCTCACAGCACAGGCCGCAGTGCCCGATGGGAGCCCCCTGCCCAGAGGAGGAGAAAATGCCCGGACACACTACCCCGCCCACAGCTCTCCTCTGTGCCAGCCCGGAGGGTGGGGTGGCACATGGCAGAGGCAGGGCTGGGCGGTGGGAACCAACCCCTGGCAGTTACCCCGGGCTGCGGGCTGCGGGGCTGGAGGCGCTGGGGTATGTGCCTGCTCAGAGCCTCTCTCCTCACCCCCCCTTTTTTTTAATTTTAAATAAATCTTTATTGTTCATATTATTACAAATGTTCCTCTTCCCCCCCCCCCTCCATTGCTCCCCTCCACCAGGTTCCCACCCCACCCTCTGCCCTTTCCCCACCCCTCATTGTCCTCATCCATAGGTGCAGTTTATGTTCAGTCTCTTCCCGCACTCCCCCACTCCCCTTTTCCCTGAGAATCGTCAGTTCACTCCCCTTCCATACCTCTGATTCTATTATATTCACCAGTTAATATTGTTCATCAGGTTTTTTAACTCCCTTGGTTTTTAGTTTCACTTGTTGATAGTTACGTATTTGTTGTTCATAATTTTTATCTTTATTTTCTTCCTCTTCCTATATCTCCTCACGCGTTTAGGCAGCAGGTCAGCCGATGGGCAGGTCACTGAGCTGTCCCAGCCCCTGACCGGCACGCAGGGGAGGGAGGGCCCCTTAAAACCTCATCCTAGAAAAACCAACAACCAGGAGCCAACCAGCGGGTAGTGGCCCCTCCAGGCTGCCTGCCATGGAGGGCTTTGTCTCAGAGTCTGTGAACTCCCGGAGCTGGGACCTGCAGTGCATGCTCAGCTGGTCCAAAGAGCCCACCGAGCAGAGCCAGACCTCCGGGAGGTCCACCCCGTACAGGGCGGGCACTGAGCTCCCCGCGCCCCCACGCCCTGGCCCCTGCTCCTCCCCCTCCCCCCCCAGTGGGGAACAGGCCCCTGGCCTGGGTCGCACTAGGAGAGACCTGCCCAGTGCCCGCTTAGGTCCCTGCTGGTCCTAACCTCCGGGTGGGGAGAGGCAGAGGGAGGGGGGTCCACGCTTGGCCAGCCTTGTCCTGCTGCCCTGGGAGGGCTCCTGCTGTGCTGGGGGGCGGCCCACGAGGGAGGGGCCCGCATGGACCGGGCAGAGCATCTGGCTGGGGCCCCGCGGGGGGTGGGGCGCCTCTGGCCTGGGGCAGAAGGAGAGGATTAAGCGGGTGGCAGGGGAGGGCAGGGGCCTGTGGGAGCTCCATGAACCCCGAGCTCACCCCCCCATTCCCCACCCCCACCCCGAGGAGCAGGCAGGAAGAGTTTGGCTTCCTCCTGCAGAGAGGTGCCTCGTGGTTGTGTTTTCTTTTCTTTTCTTTTCCTTTCCTTTTCTTTTCTTTTCTTTTCTTTTAATATATATTTTTATTAATTTTTTACAGAGAGGAAGAGAGAGGGACAGAGTTAGAAACATTGATGAGATAGGATCATTGATCAGCCACCTCTTGCACACCCCTACTGAGGATGTGCCCACAACCAAGGTACATGCCCTTGACCGGAATCCAACCTGGATCCCTTCAGTCCACAGGCCGACGCTCTGTCCGCTGAGCCAAACCGGTTTCAGCTGTGTTTGCTTTTCTTACCTTTCCATTGCTTATTTGTACACAAACTGTGAGTCACTGTTTGTTGGCGATCACGGAGGACTCGCTTCCTAATTAAACCGGGGGAATCTTGGCTAGTGGGGAGGCCGGAGAAATAGCGCCACCGTCTTCACTTCTGTGTGAGCGATTCAGCGCATGTGACTTCATCAAGCCTGGCTGAGAGCTTCAGAACTCAGAGAAAGGAAAATTCGGTGGTGCCGGGGATGGCATTGCTTTGTATCTGCCCCCATTCCCGTCCAATCACTCAACCGATCTTCCCGATCAATCCCAGAATGTGCCCTGGAAAACGGGGCTCGGAGTGCCGTAGGCATTGCAACACGTCGCGGACGGACCACCAGAATCCTGGTGCTCCCTGTTCTGAGGCTCGTGGCCGCGCTTTAAAGAGCTATGAGCTGCCGAAACCGGTGTGGCTCAGTGGGTAGAGCGTCGGCCTGCGGACTGAAAGGTCCCAGGTTCGATTCCGGTCAAGGGCATGTACATTGGTTGCGGGCACATCCCCAGTAGTGGGTGTGCAAGAGGCAGCTGGTCGATGTTTCTCTCTCATCAACGTTTCTAGCTCTCAATCTCTCTCCCTTCCTCCTCTCTGTAAAAATATCAATAAAATATATTAATAAATAAATAAATGAAAAGCTATGAGCTCATCAGAACATGTAATGAGTAACTTCAAAACGCAGTTCCCAATCCAGATGAGCAAAGAGTTTTTCTATTGAATAACGACATCTGTTCAAATGCTTCTTTTCAGTGTCTGATGAGGGGGAAAGGTTTCATAACACATTGCGGACGAATCACGAGAATTCTTGATTCATATTACACGGTGTTTTACAAAGTATCATACTTTAAAAAGGTACCGTGTTTCCCCGAAAATAAGACATCCTCCGAAAATAAGACCTACTTACAGGTTTCCTTCTGAGTGAAATATAAGGCATCCCCCCGAAAATAAGGCCCCCCTAGGCTAAACATGAGAGATTTGGTCCACTGATTCTGAAAGAAATGGAGTCACAAGAAATTCACCAGGAAATTCAGGAATTGGATTGTTAGGATGATGTTCCAGAAGATGATGACATGATTGTCACTGAATAAACGAGTAAATTCTTGATACTGTAGGATTCACAGTTTGTCTGGTTTGTGTTGACAACTACCTTACTACCGTACTGTATGCAGGTAATAAATTTCCTTTATTTTCATTTAACAATAAATGTGTACCGTATTCTTCTTCATGGAAAAATAAGACCTCCCCTGAAAATAAGACCTAGCGCATCTTTGGGAGCAAAAATTAATATAAGACACTGTCTTATTTTTGGGGAAACAGGGTATTAACTCGTAAGAACATGTAATGAATAACTTCAACACGCAGCAGGCACTTGATTTTAAAGCATGCCTTTAGCATTTATGCAAAAACGTGGTTTTTTTTTAATATATACTTTATTGATTTTTTACAGAGGAGAGAGGGATAGAGAGCTAGAAACATTGATGAGAGAGAAATATCAACCAGCTGCCTCTCGCACACCCCCCACCGGGGATGTGCCCGCAACCAAGGTCCATGCCCTTGACCGGAATCGAACCCAGGACCCTTCAGACCGAAGACAGACGCTCTATCCACTGAGCCACACCGGTTTTGGCAATGCAAAAACGCTTTTTGTGCTTGTTCCATAGAAACTCATCTGGCCACGGGGTGAAGCCAGCAACAAAACTGCCTTGGACACAGCTGTTCCCAGGCCAGCCCCCCCCCCCCGCCCCCCGCCCATCCCCACCCGTGTCCCTTCCAAACCCCCGTCCGATGCTTTGTCTCCGCTCACTCTCCCCGGCTCTCCTCCACATCCCCGCTCCCAGACACGCGTGAAGTTTCGTGCACGGAATAATCAGTATTAACGCCTGCGATTCCTCCCGCACAATCTGCCCGCCCTGAGCCCCGTCCTTCAGAGAAAGAGACCCCCAGCGGGACCGCGGGCGGAATGAGAAGAGACTTTGACTTTGTTCTCCGGCGCCTGGGCAGGATGTGCATGTGGACGGCGCTGACATCAGACACTCGGAGCGGAGCGGGCGGGGGCGGGGGGAGGTGACGGAGGCGGGAGAGAAGGAGGAAATATGTTGATGAAAACAGTAACTTCTGTTCATCTACATTTCTCGGTGGCTGTCCTAATTAAGCATGTCAGGAAATCTGTCGCCGTTTAATTGCATTGTTTGGAGAGATTCTGGGGCAGACGGCTTCGGGGCCGCGGGCACGGGGCAGGGACCAGGGACCACAGTGGTAATATCTTCCAACGGATCGATAACGATCGATAGTCACCCTTTACCCTAAACTCAGAAGACAAAGGAAGAATAGCCCCACCATGCGCTCGCAATGAAACCAGCTCCGGAACAAACAAAGAAAAAATGAGGGAAAAGAAGACTCTATCTCTGAATAACTGAAATATAGCGGTTGGTTTGAAATTGCTGGGTGACACCGCTGTCCCGGCAGGAAATAGTTCCCTAAGACAGTGTTTCCCAACCTTCTCTCATGATGAGAATCACCTGGTGGAGTTGTTAAAACACAGATTCCTAAATCCCAACTAAGAAGTGCTAAACTAGAATTTTTGGGAACATATAGGTAAAATTGTATACTTAACTAGTGCTCTAAGACAGATGTTATATACAGAGCACTAAGTTAGGTATGCAATTTTACCTATATGTTCCCAAAAATTCTAGTTTAGCACTTCTTAGTTGGGATTCAGGAATCTGTGTTTTAACAACTCCACCAGGTGATTCTCATCATGAGAGAAGGTTGGGAAACACTGCCCTAAGAAACGAGTTGAAGACTATCTCCAGATGACTCGCAGGTGACCTCGCCTCAGGCGGTGACAGGCGTGCGCCTCGGCCATTGGCTCGGGAAAACGCTGACGGCTGGGGGGCCTTCCGATTTCTAGAAGCTGCGCCCTCTGTCCCCACCTGACCACACCCGAGCTCGCTCTCGCTTCTTTCTCTTTGTCGGGGAGCCTTGTCACCCTGCAAAATAAGCTGGGAGATGTTTTTCTTGCTCCGGGACACAGCATCGTCCTGTTCCTATAGGGACCACACCTCATCGCGGTCACCCTGATGCTTTCTTGGGGGATTCCCGTCTCCTGGGGCCTGTGCAGGGGGGCTCGCTGCCTGTGGGAAGGAGATGGCGAGGGAAACCCCCCTGGGGTGTGGCTGTGCCCCGCCCCGGGTGTGCAGCCCAGCCTGCACTGACCACTGACCCGCACGACCCCGGCGCTCACACGGGTTGCGTGATTCGGTCAGGCGAACGGACCGGTTCTCTGACACAATCAGCTGCTGGTGTCACTCACTGGCCATCGCCCACGGGTTGTGATCCACGTGGGGCCTCAGGGTTAGTGCTGTCCCGTGGAGCAGGCTGACCTCACTTTTCTAGCAGTGCATGGCCATAGGCCTGCAGTGACAGGAAGTGAGGTCCGTCTCCCTGAGACGGAGCCGAAACGTCCAGAGAACTTCAATGTCCAAAGAGAACAGACCGGAAAGACCGGTTCTCGCCGGGGGGTCCCGCTGGGCCTGAGCTGCCAGCACACGTCTCCATTCTCACGCTTACATTTCTTGGGGGGTCACTGCGTGAGTGGCACATGTGACCTCAGCGTCCAGAGACCCCGCTATGGGCTTGGTGACCTTGACTTTAGTGTAAGGTGACCAGATCCTCCAGGTGTTGGCGGGACAGCCCTGATTTCTAACAATTTCCCCCGCGTCCCACAGCATTTAAAAAAAAAGTCCCAATTTTTGGAAAGAATCTTTCCAATGTTTCCAATCTTTCCCAAAATCAGGACTTTGTTTTAAAACGCCTCGGCACGCGGGAAAAATGGTTAGAAATCGGGACTGTCCCGCCAACACCTGGACGATCTGGTCACCTTACTTTAATGCCACCCCCAGGCCCAGATAGCAACGGCCACACCTGGGGCCACATCCAACTCCCAGTGGACTCACGGAGGACGAAAAGATTTTCATCTCCTGCGGTTTCTGAAAACTCTGGTGGGAGGGCACACACACACACAGGCACACGCACACGCACACACATACAAAATGCATACACACGCACACATGCACACATGCACACACATACACACATGCACACGCACACACCTATACACATGCACACACCTATACACATGCACACACGCATGCACATACACACACATGCACATGCACACACATACACAATGTATACACACGCGCGCACGCACACACAATGTATACACACGCACACATGCACACACACGCACATGCACACGCACACACACATGCACACACATGCACACACACATACACACATGCACGCACATATACAGATGCACACACACCCGGGGAGCTGGGCAGGCTCCCTGCAGAGGCCGGAGGGGGGAGTTGTTAATCACCAGATCAGAGAGAGGTCCCGTTAATCACCAGATCAGGGGGGAGGGGACGGAGGGACCAGGCAGGCCAGGAGAGCCCCTGTAAGGAGACAATCTCGGAGTCCGGTTTCAGAGCCTGGAGGCCCCTGGCAGAAGGATGCAGGATACCCCGGATGGGAGCAGGGCCTGCCCGCCAGCCCCCGGGCCCATCGGGGCCTCCCCCGCAGGCCCCCCGCGTCCACCGCGCGGCCTCCCGCCGCCCGCACCGCGAGGCGCTCCAGCAACTGCCTCCCCGCCCGACACATGGCTCCCGTCCCGGCTCCGTGCGGATCCAGACGCTCGACCATCTTTGCCGAAGACGCCATATGGCGGGCAGAAGCCTGTAGATCTAGCAGCACATCTGCTTGTGCCTCTCCTCTCCGCCCGCCGCCCCCGCCCGGAGGGGCAGGCAGACCGCGGGGAGGGCGCCGCGGGGACCCCTGCCCGCAGCTCCGGGCGACACAGAACCGATCGGGGGCGTGACCGCTGTGAACCAGACAACGCGGGGGCCACGCGTGTGCGTGTCAGTGATTTGAGAGGAGGGGAGACACACAAAGGGCTGAGGGTCCCCTTTCTCCGGAGGGCGACTCCCTCAGAGCCCCCCCGCCCCGCGCACCCAGGGGGGCAGCACCCTCGGCTGAGCCGGTTTTGGCTGAGGAAGCCAGGCTGGCTCTGGAACTGGCCGCTATGGGAGGGAGCCTGCTTTGTTAGCAAAGAGGCTGTATGCTAATGAGCCAGCAAGACACTGCTTTTTTTGGGGGCGATGAGCGGAGATGGTTGACACCGCTGAAATCCTGGCTCCCCTGGCCTGCTGAGCACATGGGCTGCCGCCTTGGATCCCAGCCCCCAGCGAGACAGGCTGCAAAAAAAAAAAAATAACGTGTTCTCCCCTCCCGATGACTGAAATCTGGCCCTCTGCGACTCGGAGCAGTTGGGGCTGGGGGAGGACCCGGGGAATAGTCTGAAGTATTCTCTCCGGCCAGGAATCAAAGAGGCACAGGTGAAAATGAGGGGCTCCTTCCAGACTTGAAAGGGAAAGCGGGGAGACACATGGGAGCGATCGAGGCTGGGAGGCAGGGAGGCCAGACCTGACAGCCAGGGTGCAGGCATCTGCTCCACACCTGGGGGGGTGAGGAGGGGGTAGGACAGGGGCTCTGCAGATGGGACAGGTGAAACTCTGCGTTTCTGATCTCCTGGTACATTGCTCTGAGCCATGTGCGGGTTGACATGCGTGGCCCCTCAATGCCGTGGAGACAGGAGACAGCGAAAGAGCAAAGCGCAGATCCCCTGGTGGAGAAACAGACCTTTTTTTTTTCTTTTTTTTTTCAAGACGAGAATGAAAAGGGAAGCGGCGTCTTTTGAGTGTTGAGCACGTCAAATAAAATATCCCTTCACCTGCCCCGAAACTCTTAGAGGTGTCGTTATTCCAGTTTAACAGATGAAAAGACTGAGGATTACAAAGGAGAAGGAGAGAGAGAGAGAGAGAGAGAGAGAGAGAGAGAGAGAGAGAGAGAGAGAGAGAGAGAGAGAGAGAGAGGGAGGGAGAGACAGAGAGAGAGAGAGACCTGACCAGTTTGGCTCAGTGGATAGAGCATCAGCCTGCGGACTGAAGGGTCCCGGGTTCGATTCCTGTCAAGGGCATGTGCCTTGGTTGCGGGCACATCCCCAGTAGGGGGTGTGCAAGAGGCAGCTGATCGATGTTTCTCTCTCATCAATGTTTCTAATTCTCTATCCCTCTCCCTTTCTCTCTATAAAAATCAATAAAATATATTTTTTAAAAGGAAGAAAGAAAGAAGGAAAGAAAGAAAGAAAGAAAGAAAGAAAGAAAGAAAGAAGAAAGGAAGGAAGGAAAGAAAGGAAGGAAGGAAGGAAGGAAAGAAAGAAAGGAAGAAAGAAAGGAAGAAAGGAAGAAAGGAAGAAAGGAAGAAAGAAAGGAAGGAAGAAAGGAGGGGAAACAAAGAACAGAAAAAACCCACAGAACTTTGACAAAGCAGTGCAGCTGGGAGGAGCCCAGGCCGCAGCCATGCCTCTCACTCAGATTCTGTCTCCGTGCGGTGCAGATGCATTGCCTGAGGGGTGTGCCCGGGGCCCCAGATGCCACCCCGAGCA